>NC_041392.1:355844136-355874622 GCF_002162155.2 Triticum dicoccoides
GGTTAGGATTATGCTATGTGATGTTACTTGGTGAACTTACCATCTACTCTCTTCTCCTGCTGCAAGATGGAGGTTACCAGAAGCGTAGTCTTCGATAGGACTAGCTATCCCCCTCTTATTCCGGCATTCTGCAGTACAGTCCACATATGATACCCTTATTCCATTTGATACCAGTGCATACATATGTAGTGTAGCTCCTTGCTTGCGAGTACTTTGGATGAGTACTCATGGTTGCTTTTCTCCCCCTTTTTCCCTTTCCTATACCCGATTGCTGCGACCAGACGTTGGAGCCCAGGAGCCAGACGCCACCGTCGACGATGACTACTACTACTCGGGAGGTGCCTACTACTACGTGCAGCCCGCTGACGGTGACCAGGAGTAGTTTAGGAGGATCCCAGGTAGGAGGCCTGCGCCTCTTTCGATCTGTATCCCAGTTTGTGCTAGCCTTCTTAAGGCAAACTTGTTTAACTTATGTCTGTTCTCAGATATTGTTGCTTCCGCTGACTCGTCTATGATCGAGCTCTTGTATTCGAGCCCTCGAGGCCCCTGGCTTGTAATATGATGCTTGTATGACTTATTTTATTTGTAGAGTTGTGTTGTGATATCTTCCCATGAGTCCCTGATCTGGATCATACATGTTTGCGTGTATGATTAGTGTACTATTAAATCGGGGGCGTCACACATAATCACATGGGTATGGGCACTCCCATTGGCAACTGCCAAGCTTGGGGGAGTGCCCCGGTATCGTATCACCATCACTTTTATCTTTACCATTTTTCTTAGTTCCATCCTTTTGGTAATATATTGATCTATTAGAATAAAGTTTATGGCATGATCTAGTTTTGAGTTTCGCTTTATGATCCTTCTATGTAATCGAGTCCGTGAGCTATATATAATAAAGATTAGTGTTGAGTCACAGGCTTGATTATTTTGCCATGATCTTGAGTGAATGAAAGAAAATAGAAATAAATAAAAAAAGGAAACAAAGAGATCATATGGATCTTATGGAGAGTAATGAGCTCACATAGAAAAAGTATGATGAATAAAAGTTGTTGAGAGTTGACAAACATAGTTTTGGTCATTGTTGCAATTAATAGGAAGTAATAAAGAAAGAGGGGTCTTCACATATAAATATACTATCTTGGACACCTTATATGATTGTGCACTCATTAAAATATGACATGTTAAAGAGTTACCTTGGACAAGGAAGACAACATAATGGGTTATGTTTTCTTACATCTGAGATAAATTACATTGTCATGGATCATCCAACATGGTTGAGCTTGCCTTTCCCCCTCATGCTAGCCAAATTCATCGCACCAAGTAGAGATACTACTTGTGCTTCCAAATACCCTTAAACGAGTTTTCCCATGAGAGTCCACCATACCTACCTAAGGATTGAGTAAGATCCTCCAAGTAAGTTGTCATCGGTGCAAGCAATAAAAATTGCTCTCTAAATATGTATGACTTATTAGTGTGGGAGAAAATAAGCTTTATACGATCGTGTGATATGGAAGAAATAAAAGCGACAGACTGCATAATAAAGGTCCATATCACAAGTGGCAATATAAAGTGACGTTCTTTCACATTAAAATTTTGTGCATCCAACCATAAAATCGCATGACAACCTCTGCTTGCCTCTGCGAAGGGCCTATCTTTTACTTTCATCTCCTACCTTGCATAAGAGTCATGGTGATCTTCACCCTTCCTTTTTAACATTTTATCCTTTGGCAAGCACAGTATGTTGGAAAGATCCTGGTATATATGGCTAATTGGATGTGAGTTTTCATGAGCTATTATTGTTGACATTACCCTTGAGGTAAAACATTGGGAGGCAAAACTATAAGCCCCTATCTTTCTCTGTGTCCGATTAAAACTCCATACCCATAAGTATTGTGTGAGTGTCAGCAATTGTGAAAGACTATATGATAGTTGAGTATGTGGACTTGCTGAAAAGCTCTTATATATTGACTCTTTCCTATGTTATGATTAATTTCAATTGCTCCAATGATTGAGATTATAGTTTGTTAGTTTTCAATGAAGTTTACGATTCATACTTGAAATTGTGATTGAATTATTACTCTAGAATAAGAAATCATATGACAAGAATTATATAAGTTGGTGTTCCATGAATGACCATGATGCCCTCATGTTCGTATTTTATTTTTATCGACACCTCTATCTCTAAACATGTGGACATATTTTTCGATTTCGGCTTTCGCTTGAGGACAAGCGAGGTCTAAGCTTGGGGGAGTTGATACGTCCATTTTGCATCATGCTTTTATATCGATATTTATTGCATTATGGGCTGTTATTACACATTATGTCACAATAATTATGCCTATTCTCTCTTATCTTACAAGGTTTACATAAAGAGGGAGAATGCCGGCAGCTAGGATTCTGGGCTGGAAAAGAAGCAAATATTAGAGACCTATTCTGCATAGCTCCAAAAGTCCTGAAACTTCATGGAAGATGTTTTCAGAATATATAAAAAATACTGAGCGCAAGAAGTTCACCAGGGGGGCCACACCCTGCCCACGAGGGTGGGGGGCGCGCCCCTACCTCCTGGGCCCCCTGGTGGCCCTCCAATGTCCATCTTCTGCTATATGAAGTCTTTCGATGAGAAAAAAATCATAAGCCATCTTCTCGTACAAAACTCCGCCGCCACGAGGCGGAACCTTAGCGGAACCAATCTAGGGCTCTGGCGGAGCTGTTCTGCCAGGGAAACTTCCCTCCGGGAGGGGGAAATCATCGCCATCGTCATCACCAACGCTCCTCTCATTGGGAGAGGGCAATCTCCATCAACATCTTCACCAGCACCATCTCCTCTCAAAACGCTAGTTCATCTCTTGTATCCAATTCTTGTCTCCAAGTCCGGGATTGGTACTAGTAGGTTGCTAGTAGTGTTAATTACTCCTTGTAGTTGATGCTAGTTGGTTTATTTGGTGGAAGATCATATGTTCAGATCCTATATGCATATTAATACCCCTCTGATTATGAACATGAATATGATTTGCGAGTAGTCATGTTTGTTCCTGAGGACATGGGAGAAGTCTTGCTATTAGTAGTCATGTGAATTTGGTATTCGTTCGATATTTTGATGAGATGTATGTTGTCTCTCCTCTAGTGGTGTTATGTGAACGTCGACTACATAACACTTCACCATTATTTGGGCCTAGAGGAAGGCATTGGGAAGTAATAAGTAGATGATGGGTTGCTAGAGTGACAGAAGCTTAAACCCTAGTTTATGCGTTGCTTCGTAAGGGGCTGATTTGGATCCATATGTTTCATGTTGTGGTTAGGTTTACCTTAATACTTTTGTTGTAGTTGCGGATGCTTGCAATAGAGGTTAATCATAAGTGGGATGCTTCTCCAAGTAAGGACAACACCTAAGCACCGGTCCACCCACATACCAAATTATCAAAGTACCAAACGCAAATCATATGAACATGATGAAAACTAGCTTGACGATATTCCCATGTGTCCTCGGGAGCGCTTTTCTCTATATAAGAGTTTGTCCAGGCTTGTCCTTTGCTACAAAAAGGATTGGGCCACCTTGCTGCACTTTATTTACTTTTTTTACTTGTTGCTCGTTACAAATTATCCTATCACATAACTATCTGTTACCACTTATTTTAGTACTTGCAGAGAATACCTTGCTGGAAACCGCTTATCATTTCCTTCTGCTCCTCGTTGGGTTCGACACTCTTACTTATCAAAAGGACTACGATAGATCCCCTATACTTGTGGGTCATCAGTCACCTACTACGTGTTATGATCCGGCAACCCCGAAGTGATAATAGTCGGGACCACTCCCGGTGATGATCGTAGTTTGAGGAGTTCATGTATTCACTGTGTGTTCATGATTTGTTCTGGTTCTCTATAAAAAGGATGCCTTAATATCCCTTAGTTTCCAATAGGACCCCGCTGCCATGGGAGGGTGGGAAAAGGATGTCATGTAAGTTCTTTCCATAAGCATGTATGACTATTTACGGAATACATGCCTACATTATATTGATGAACTGGAGCTAGTGCCGTATCGCCCTAGGTTATAACTGTCTCATGATGAATATCATCCAACAAGTCACCGATCCAATGCCTACTAATTTATCCTATATTGTTCTCACTAAGTTACTACTGCTATCATCACTGTTACACTTTCTACAAAATTACTGCTATCACTATTACCGTTACCGTTGCTACTGCTACTATTATCAAAACTATCATACTACTTTGCTACTGATCACTTTGCTGTAGATAATTAATCTCCAGGTGTGGTTGAATTGACAACTCAGCTGCTAATACCTTCAAATATTCTTTGGCTCCCCTTGTGTCGAATCTATAAATTTGGGTTGAATACTCTACCCTCGAAAACTGTTGCGATCCCCGATACTTGTGGGTCATCAAGACCTTTTTCGGGCACCGTTGCCGGGGAGCATAGCTATATTTGTTGAGTCACTTGGGATTATTATCATTTTATCACTATGAAGAATCTGAAGGATGCTAAGAGTAAGATTTTTCCCTCTTAAGACGACGGGGGGTAAGGAACTGTCATCCAGTTCTGCTTTAGATTCACCTTCTGATATAAGTAAACTTGCAACACCACCACATGCTATCAATCATGATCTGTTACAAGTTATTGATGATGCTACTTCTGCTATGAATGATAATTATGATGATTCTAGTACCTTGCTTGATAATGATGATGTGCCACTTGGTGAATTTCTTGATTAGCAAATTGCTAGAGTAATACAACATGATGTTGTTGAATCTGATGATGAGCTTGAAACTGAATCTCCTAAACACCTGCTAGAACTAGCCTTCCTAGATATGAATTGCCTAAGGTACTGGAAGGTTATGTTATGAATGACAAGACAACTAGAGATATTCTTGCTTGCAGAGATAGAGATAATCTAGAGAAATTATTATGCCAGTATAAAGCAAAATCTTTGAATGCTAGAATGAAATATGATCCTAAGTTTGCTACTTCACCTATCTTTATTGGTGATAAGGATTATGAATTCTCTGTCGACCCAGAGTTAATTACTTTGGTTGAATTTGAACCTTTCCATGGTTATGAAACTGAAACTATTGTGGCACATCTTACTAAGTTGAATGACATAGCTACCCTTATTACTCATGATGAGATAACTCACTATAATTTTATTCTAAAATTATTTCCTTTCTCATTAAAGGGAGATGCTAAAGCTTGGTACAATACTCTTGCTCCTGGTTGTGTGCGTAGTCCCCAGTATAAGATTTATTACTTTTCTGAAAAATATTTCCCTGCTCAAAAGAAACAAGCTGCTTTACAGGACATATTTAACTTTGTGCAAATTAAAGAAGAGAGTATCCCACAAGCTTGGGGGAGGCTTTGCCAATTACTTAATGCTTTGCCTGATCATCCTCTTAAGAAAAATGAAATACTTGATATCTTCTATAATGGACTAATTGATGTTTCTAGGGATTTCCTAGATAGTTGTGTCAGTTGTGTTTTCAGGGAACGAACTGTTGGGCAATCTGAAGAATTATTGAATAATATATTAAAGAATTATGATGATTGGACTCTTCCTGAACCACCGCCTAAACCCACTCCGAAGAAGAGGGGCATATTATATCTCAGTCCCGAAGATATGCAAGAGGCAAAGAAATCTATGAAGGAAAAAGGTATTAAAGCCGAGGATGTTAAAAATTTACCTCCTATTGAAGAAATACATGGGCTTAATACACCACCACTGCCTATGTGGGTAGAGGTAAATTCTCTTATGAAGTTCAATGATAATGACAATCCTCACAATATTCACCCTAGCCAATGCCTTTATGAGTTTGAAAATTATATTAGAAAACAAGAGCACTTCAAAGCAAATGTTATGAAACAATTAGAATACAATTTTTATATGATTGCTCGCTTGAGTGACTTGTTATTTAGAATATCAAATGATGTTAGAGGTGTTGGAAATCATGCTTCTATGGTTCAAACCCAATTAGAACAAGTTGCTAAATCTCAAAGAGAATTGCTTGATGAAATGAATAATAATATACATGACTTTGATGTTAGAGTTGCAACTAGAGGAGGTAAAATGACTCAGGAACCACTTTATCCTGAGGCACACCCAAAAAGAATAGAACATGATTCACAAAGGAACAACACCACTTCACCTAGTTCTTCTAAAAAGAGAAAGAAGAAGAAAAATGATAGGACTTTGCATGCTCCTAGTGAACCTAAAATAGAAAAACCTCCTGACAATGATAATGAAACTTCTATCTCTGATGCTGAAACTCAATCTAGTAATGAACACTCACCTTCTGAAAATGAAAAAGTTAATGATGAGGTTCGTGACAATACCCAACCAAATAATAAAGAACCACACAATGATGTTCAGATAGAACCACCAGTTGATCTTGATAACCCACAACCTAAGAACAAAAGGTATGATAAAAATGACTTTGTTGCTAGAAAACACGGCAAAGAAAGAGAACCGTGGGTTCAAAAACCAATGCCTTTTCCACCTAAGTCAACTAAAAATAAAGATGATGAAGAATTTGAACGCTTTGCCGAAATGTTGAGGCCAGTCTTTTTACGTACTCGCTTGACTGATATCTTGTAAATGCCTCCTTGTGAAAAGTATATGAAAGACATCATCACTAATAAGAGAAAAATACCGGAAGCTGAAATCTCCACTATGCTTGCTAATTATACTTCTAAAGATGGAGTACCTAAAAACTTGGAGATCCCGGAATACCAACTATACCTTGCTCCATCAAAATTAATTATGTGAAAACTGCTTTGTGTGATTTAAGAGTTGGTGTTAGTGTTATGCCTTTCTCTTTATATAAAAGACTTGATTTGAATAAACTCACACCCACTGAAATATCTTTGCAAATGGCTGACAAATCAACGGCCATACCTATCGGTATTTGTGAGAATGTGCCCGTTGTTGTTGCTAATGTTACTATTTTGATTGACTTTGTTATACTTGAGATGCCCGAGGACGACAACATGTCGATTATTCTTGGTAGACCCTTCTTGAATATTGCATGGGCTGTTATTGATTGCAATAAAAGCAAGGTCACTTTTCATATCAATGGTAATGAGCATATGGTGCACTTTCCGGAGAAACAATTCCAAGTGAATGGTATTAATGTTAATGCAAAATCTCCGACAATCACTATTGGAAGTTTTCAAATACCTCTACCTACTGTCAAAAAGAAATATGAAATGCTTATTGTTGGGGACATTCATATCCTCATTGAGGTAACTTAGTGATTCACGAAAGTTCTTCGGTTTCATGCTAATAGTGATTCACGAAAGTTCTTCAGTTTCATGCTAATTGAAAGTGGTTGTTAATAAGAGTTGATCAACCTTATTACTGAATCATGTGTGAGCGGTATGAAGTCGATGAATTTAGTAAGGACTATATTCTGTCCCTACTTTTTGTTTTCTGTTTTTTATTAGTTAAATAAAATAAAATGCCATGTTTTGTCTGTTTTCTGCATTTCCCGTGCAATAAAAAATGACCCAAAAATAAAAGTTCTCAGAATGCTCTGAAAATTTAATATGTTTTTTCAGAATATTTCTGAATTTTTGGTGCAAATAATATCAGAAGGAGGTGCACCAGGTGGGCACAACCCACCTGGGCGCGCCAGGACCCCCAGGCGTGCCCTGGTGGGCTGTGATCCCCACATGGGCCCCTCACTTATCTCTTTACACCACATCATCACCTACCTCTAGAAAAAATTCCCCATTTCTCTCTCTCTCTCTTGTTTGCTCTCAAGCCCGTGGATTTCGATCTCTTTGCTCGAAGCTCCATTTTCGAAACTGTTTCGGGGGATTGTTGCTTGGTATGTGACTCCACCGTTTGTCCAATTAGTTTTTGTTTTAGTGGTTTATATTTTGAATAATTAGCTACTCTTCGTGCTATTGTAGATGAGCTTGCATGTTGAATTCTTAGAGTTCTAAGTAGTTTGAATGCTTGCTATGGCCTCTATGTATCCCTATGAGTAGTTGGTATCATTTTTGTGAAGTTTTGTTCAGAAATTTTGTGGACTAATACATTTCAGAATTTTTGTTCATAGGAAAACCATGAATATCTTTAGGAAGTTTGGCTCCAAGAAGAACTCCAAGGGTGTTATTGGGGAGTCATCTTACAGTGATCTCCATCCTCGGAGTTTGGCGGAAGTACGACCGTGTGAATGGCTGCACACCCCGTTAATGGAAAAGGCTGGAATCCTTCAGGAGTTCACACAGTATGCTTCTAATGCCGGCCTCACCAACTTCATCGCAGCTGAATGCGAACAGTATCATCTCCTCACAAACTACTTTGTTCAAAGCTTTACTTTCCTTCCTAAAAATAATCCTCCTGAAGTGCGGTTTGATTTATATGCTGAAACCCATCAGATATCACTTACTGAATTTTGTAACATATGCATGATCCCTTCTGATGGGAGTTTAGTTGAGCCTAGTGATACGTCTCCAACGTATCTATAATTTTTATTGTTCCATGCTATTATATTATCTATTTTGGATGTTTAATGCTCTTTTATATTATTTTTGGGACTAACCTATTAACCGGATGCCCAATGCCAGTTTTTGTTTTTTTCCTGTTTTAGTGTTTCGCAGAAAAGGAATACCAAACGGAATCCAAACGGAATGAAACCTTCGCGATGATCTTTCTTGGACCCAATGCAAACCTAGAGACTTGGAGTGGAAGTCTGGAACTCCGTGAGGCGGCCATGAGGCAGGAAGGCGCGCCCAGGGAGGTAGGCGCGCCCCCACCCTCGTGGGCCCCATGGAGCTCCACCGACGTGCTTCTTTCGCCTATATATACCCTTATACCCTAGAAACATCAGGGGGAGCCACGAAACCACTTTTCCACCGCCGCAACCTTCTGTACCCATGAGATCCCATCTTGGGGCCTTTTCTGGCGATCTCCCGAGGGGGAATCGATCACGGAGGGCTTCTACATCAACACCATAGCCTCTCCGATGAAGCGTGAGTAGTTTACCACAGACCTTCGGGTCCATAGTTATTAGCTAGATGGCTTCTTCTCTCTCTTTTATCTCCAATACAAAGTTCTCCTCGATGTTCTTGGATATCTATTTGATGTAATACTCTTTTGCTGTGTGTTTGCCGAGATCAGATGAATTGTGGGTTTATGAACTTGATTATCTATGAATATTATTTGGTTCTTCTCTGAATTCTTATATGCATGATTTGATATATTTGCAAGTCTCTTCGAATTATCGGTTTAGTTTGGCCTACTAGGTTGATCTTTCTTGCAATGGGAGAAGTGCTTAGCTTTGGGTTCAATCTTGCAGTGTCCTTTCCCAGTGACGATAGGGGCAACAAGGCACGTATTGTATTGTTGCCATCGAGGATAAAAAGACGGAGTTTATGTCATATTGCTTGAGTTTATCCCTCTAAATCATGTCATGTTGCTTAATGTGTTACTCTGTTCTTATGAACTTAATGCTCTAGATGCATGCTGGATAGCGGTCGATGTGTGGAGTAATAGTAGTAGATGGAGAATCATTTTGATCTACTTGACACGGACGTGATGCCTATATTCATGATCATTCCCTTAGATATCTTCATAACTATGCACTTTTCTATCAATTGCTTGACAGTAATTTGTTCACCCACCATAATACATGCTATCACGAAACAAGCCACTAGTGAAACCTATGGCCCTCGGTTATCTTTCTTATTATATTGCATCTCTTTAATTATCGCATTTCGTTTACTATTTTCCAATCCTTACTTTCCAATCTATATAACAAAATACCAAAAAAAGTATCTTACTATTTCTATCAGATCTCACTTTCGCAAGTGACCATGAAGGGATTGACAACCCCTTTATCGCGTTGGTTGTGAGGTTCTTGATTGTTTGTGCAGGTACTAGGTGACTTGTGTGTTGTCTCCTATTGGATTGATACCTTGGTTCTCAAAAACTTAGGGAAATACTTGCACTACTTTGCTGCATCACCCTTTGCTCTTCAAGGGAAAACCAACGCATGCTCAAGAGGTAGCAAGAAATATTTCTGGCGCCGTTGCTAGGGAGATCTACGCCAAGTCAAGATATACCAAGTACCCATCATAAACTCTTCTCCCTCGCATTACATAATTTGCCATTCGCCTCCCGTTTTCCTCTCCCCCACTTCACCTTGGCCGTTTTATTCGCCCTCTTCCGCTCGTCTCTTTTTGCTTGCTTCTTGTGTGCTTGTGTGTTGGATTGTTTGTCACAATGCCTCAAGATAATACTAAATTGTGTGACTTTTCCAATACCAACAACAATGATTTGATTAGCACTCCGATTGCTCCTACTACCGGTGTTGAATCTTGTCAAATTAATACCACTTTGTTGAATCTTGTTATCAAAGATCAATTTTCTGGCCTCCCTAGTGAATATGCCACTACCCATCTAGACAACTTTGTTGATTTGTGTGATATGCAAAAGAAGAAATATGTGGATAATGATATTGTTAAATTGAAGCTATTTCCGTTTTCGCTTAGAGATCGTGCTAAAACTTGGTTCTCTTCTTTGCCTAAAAATAGTATTGATTCATGGAATAAGTGCAAAGATGCTTTTATCTCTAAGTATTTTCCTACTGCTAAAATTATCTCCCTTAGGAACGATATTATGAATTTTAAGCAACTTGATCATGAGCATGTTGCACAAGCTTGGGAGAGGATGAAATTAATGATACATAATTGCCCTACTCATGGTTTGAATTTGTGGATGATTATACAAAAAAATTATGCCTGATTGAATTTTGCTTCTAGAAATCTTTTAGATTCGGCCGCGGGAGGCACTTTTATGGAAATCACTTTAGGAGAAGCTACTAAACTCCTAGACAATATTATGGTTAATTATTCTCAATGGCACACTGAAAGATCTACTAGTAAAAAAGTTCATGCAATTGAAGAGATTAATGTTTTGAGTGGAAAGATGGATGAACTTATGAAATTGTTTGCTAATAAAAGTGTTTCTTCCGATCCTAATGATATGCCTTCGTCCACTTTGATTGAGAATAATAATGAATCTATGGATGTGAATTTTGTTGGTAGGAACAATTTTGGTAACAACGCGTATAGAGGAAACTTTAATTCTAGGCCATTTCCTAGTAGTTCCTCTAATAATTACGTTAATTCATGTAACAAGTCTTATGTAAATTTTAATAAGATGCCCTCTGACTTTGAGATTAGTGTTAAATATTTTATTAGTTTGCAAAAGAAATTCAATGCTTTGGTTGAAGAAAAATTGCTTAAGATTGATGAGTTGGCTAGGAACATGGATAGAATTCTCTTGATGTTGATTCTTTGAAACTTAGATCTATTCCACCTAAGCATGACATCAATGAGTCTCTCAAGGCCATGAGAATTTCCATTGATGAGTGCAAAGAAAGAACTGCTAGGATGCGTGCAAAAAAGATTGCTTTGTGAAAGCGTGTTCTTCTAGTTTTCATGATAATAATGCTGATCTAAAAGTGATTGATGTGTCTCCTATTAAATCTTTGTTTTCCAATATGAATCTTGATAAAGATGGGACTGGAGATGAGTCAACTTTAGCTAAAAGGCATCCCAATGATTCAGAGTTTTTAGATCTTGATAAAAGTGGGATTGAAGAGGTAAAAACTTTACATTGGAATGAACCCACTATTTTGGATTTCAAGGAATGTAATTATGATAATTGCTCTTTGATAGATTGTATTTCCTTGTTGCAATCCGTTTTAAATTCTCCTCATGCTTATGATCAAAATAAAGCTTTTACTAAACATATCGTTGATGCTTTAATGCAATCCCATGAAGAAAAGCTTGAACTAGAAGTTTCTATCCCTAGAAAACTTTATGATGAGTGGGAACCTACTATTAAAATTAATATTAAAGATTATCAATGCTATGCTTTATGTGATTTGGGTGCTCGTGTTTCCACGATTCCAAAAACTTTATGCGATGTGCTAGGTTTCCGTGAATTTGATGATTGTTCTTTAAATTTGCATGTTGTAGATTCCACCATTAAGAAACCCATGGGAAGAATTAATGATGTTCTTATTGTTGCAAATAGTAATTATGTGCCCGTAGATTTCATTGTTCTTGATATACATTGCAACCCTACATGTCCTATTATTCTTGGTAGACCTTTCCTTAGAACGATTGGTGCAATTATTGACATGAAAGAAGGAAATATCAGATTCCAATTTCCGTTAAGGAAAGGCATGGAACACTTTCCTAGGAAGAAAATTAAATTACCTTTTGAATCTATTATGAGAGCCACTTATGGATTGCATACCAAATATGACAATACCTAGATCTATTCTTGCTTTTATGCCTAGCTAGGGGCGTTAAACGATAGCGCTTGTTGGGAGGCAACCCAATTTTATTTTTGTTCTTCACCTTTTGTTCCTGTTTAGTAATAAATAATTTATCTAGCCTCTGTTATGATTGTTTTTTATGTTTTAATTAGTGTTTGTGCCATGTAAAGCCTTTAGGATCTTCTTGGGTGATTGTTGTTTGATCTTGCTGAAAAAAACAGAAAGTATGCGCTCACGAAAATAATTTCCATTTTTTACCAGAGAGCGGTAAAATACCAATTCCAATTGAAGTAGATCAATATACTAATTTTACTGGTCATCCTATTTTTTCAGAATTTTTGGAGTTACAGAAGTATTCGAAACCTTCAAATTGCAACAGACTTTTTTGTTTTTGGCAGATTCCGTTTTTCGCGTGTTGTTTGCTTATTTTAATGAATCTATGGCTAGTATCGGGGGTATGAACCATAGAGAAGTTGGAATATAGTAGGTTTAATACCAATATAAATAAAGAATGAGTTAATTACAGTACCTTAAAGTGGTGGTTTATTTTCTTATACTAACGGAGCTCACGAGATTTTCTGTTGAGTTTTGTGTTGTGAAGTTTTCAAGTTTTGGGGTAAAGATTTGATGGATTTTGGAACAAGGAGTGGCAAGAGCCTAAGCTTGGGTATGCCCAAGGCACCCCAAGGTAAAATTCAAGGACAACCAAAAGCCTAAGCTTGGGGATGCCCCAGAAGGCATCCCCTCTTTCGTCTTCGTCTATCGGTAAATTTACTTGAGGCTATATTTTTATTCACCACATGATATGTGTTTTGCTTGGAGTGTCTTGTATGATTTGAGTTTTTTATTTTTAGTTTACCATAATCATCCTTGTTGTACACACCTTTTTGGAGAGACGCGCATGAATCGGAATTTATTAGAATACTCTATGTGCTTCACTTATATCTTTTGAGCCATACAATTTTTCTCTAGTGCTTGACTTATATCTTTTTAGAGCACAGTGGTGGTTTTATTTTATAGAAATTATGGATCTCTCATACTTCACTTATATTATTTTGAGATTATTTTATAACAACATGGTAATTTTCTTTAGTTATAAAATTAGTCCTAATACGATGGGCATCCAAGATGGGTATAAAAAAACTTTCATATAAAGTGCGTTGAATAGTAGGACAAGTTTGATACTTGATGATTGTTTTGAGACATGAGGATGGTGATATTAGAGTAATGCTAGTTGAGTAATTGTGAATTTGAGAAATACTTGTGTTGAGGTTTGCAAGTCCCGTAGCATGCACGTATGGTAACCGTTGTGTAACAAAATTGAAACATGAGGTATTTCTTTGATTGTCTTCCTTATGAGTGGCGGTCGGGGACGAGTGATGGTCATTTCCTACCAATCTATCCCCCTAGGAGCATGCGCGTAGTGCTTGGTTTTTGACGACTTGTAGATTTTTGCAATAAGTATGTGAGTTCTCTATGACTGATGTTGAGTCCATGGATTATACGCATTCTCACCCTTCCACCATTGCTAGCCTCTAGTACCATGCAAGTTTGGTCGGTACCATAAACCCACCATTTACCTTCCTCAAAACAACCACCATACCTACCTATTATGACATTTTCATAGACATTCCGAGATATATTTCCATGCAACTTTCCACCGATTCGTCTATTATGACACGATCCATCATTGTCATATTGCCTTGCATGATCATGTAGTTGACAACGTATTTGTGGAAAGCCATCGTTCATAATTTTTTCATACATGTCACTCTTGATTCATTGCACATCTTGGTACACCGCCGGAGTCACGCATATAGAGTCATATTTTTGTTGTAAGTATCGAGTTGTAATCTTTGAGTTGTAAATAAATAGAAGTGTGATGATCATCATTATTAGAGCATTGTCCCATGTGAGGAAAAAAAGAGAAATGCCAAATAAAAAAAGGGAATGCCCAAAAAAATGAGAGAAAAAGAGAGAAGGGACAATGCTACTATCCTTTTTCCACACTTGTGCTTCAAAGTAGCACCATGATCTTCATGATAGAGAGTCTCTTATTCTGTCACTTTCATATACTAGTGGCAAATTTTCAGTATAGAACTTGGCTTGTATATTCCGACGATGGGCTCGTCAAATACCCTAGGTCTTCGTGAGCAAGCAAGTTGGATGCACACCCACTTAGTTTCTTTTGTTGCGCTTTCATACATTTATAGCTCTAGTGCATCCATTGCATGGCAATCCCTACTCACTCACATTGACATCTATTGATGGGCATCTCCAAATCCCATTGATACGCCTTGTTGATGTGAGACCATCTTCCTCCTTTTTGTCTTCTCCACAACCACCACTCTATTCCACCTATAGTGCTATGTCCATGGCTCACGCTCATGTATTGCATGAAAGTTGAAAAGGTTTGAGATTACTAAAGTATGCAACAATTGCTTGGCTTGTCATCGGGGTTGTGCATGATTTGAGTATTTTGTGTGACAAAGATGGAGCATGACCAAACTATATGATTTTGTAGGGATGAACTTTCTTTGGCCATGTTATTTCAAGAGGACATAATTACTTTGTTAGTATGCTTGAAGTATTATTATTTTTATGTCAATGTTAAACTTTTGTCTTGAATCTTTCGGATCTGAACATTCATGCCACAATAAAGAAAATTACATTGATAAATATGTTAGGTAGCATTCCACATCAAAAATTCTGTTTTTTATCATTTACCTACTCGAGGACGAGCAGGAATGAAGCTTGGGGATGCTTAATACGTCTCCAACGTATCTATAATTTTTGATTGTTCCATGCTAATATC
Source organism: Triticum dicoccoides (assembly GCF_002162155.2). Taxonomy (NCBI): domain Eukaryota; kingdom Viridiplantae; phylum Streptophyta; class Magnoliopsida; order Poales; family Poaceae; genus Triticum; species Triticum dicoccoides. The sequence continues at coordinate 355,859,264 of NC_041392.1, forward strand.
TATTTTGGATGTTTAATGAGCTTTAATATGCTCTTTTATATTATTTTTGGGACTAACCTATTAACCGAAGGCCTAGTGCTAGTTTCTGTTTTTTGCCTATTTCAGTGTTTTGCAGAAAAGAAATACCAAACGGAATCCAAACGGAATGAAACCTTCGCGATGATCTTTCTTGGACCGGAAGCAAACTAGGAGACTTGGAGTGGAAGTCTGGAACTCCGTGAGGCGGCCACAAGGCAAGAGGGCGCGCCCCAGTGGGGGGCAGGCACGCCCCCACCCTCGTGGGCCCCATGGAGCTCCACCAATGTACTTCTTTCGCCTATATATACCCTTATACCCTAGAAACATCAGGGGGAGCCACGAAACCAATTTTCCGCCGCCGCAACCTTCTGTACCCGTGAGATCCCATCTTGGGGCCTTCTCCGGCGATCTACCAGAGGGGGAATCGATCACGGAGGGCTTCTACATCAACACCATAGCCTCTCTGATGAAGCGTGAGTAGTTTACCACAGACCTTCGGGTCCATAGTTATTAGCTAGATGGCTTCCTCTCTCTCTCTCTTTGATCTTCAATACAAAGTTCTCCTCGATGTTCTTGGAGATCTATTCGATGTAATACACTTTTGCGGTGTGTTTGCCGAGATCCGATGAATTGTTGGTTTATGAACTTGATTATCTATGAATATTATTTGGTTCTTCTCTAAATTCTTATATGCATGATTGTATATCTTTGCAAGTCTTTTCGAATTATCGGTTTAGTTTGGCCTACTAGATTGATGTTTCTTGCAATGGGAGAAGTGCTTTGCTCTGGGTTCAATCTTGCGGTGTCCTTTCCCAGTGACAGTAGGGGCAGCGACGCACATATTGTATTATTGCCATCGAGGATAAAAATATGGGGTTTATGTCATATTTCTTGAGTTTATCCCTCTACATCATGTCATCTTGCTTAATGGGTTACTCTGTTCTTATGAACTTAATACTCTAGATGCATGCTGGATAGCGGTCGATGTGTGGAGTAATAGTAGTAGATGCAGAATCGTTTCGATCTACTTGACATGAACGTGATGCCTATATTCATGATCATTGCCTTAGATATCTTGATAACTATGCACTTTTCTATCAATTGCTCGACAGTAATTTGTTCACCCACCGTAATACATGATATCATGAGAGAAGCCACTAGTGAAACCTATGGCCCCCGGTTCTCTTTCTTATTATATTGCATCTCTTTTATTATCGCATCTCATTTAGTATTTTGCAATATGTAATTTCCAATCTATACAACAAAATACCAAAAATATTTACCTTACTATCTCTATGAGATCTCACTTTCGCAAGTGACAGTGAAGGGATTGACAACCCCTTTATCGCGTTGGTTGCGAGGTTCTTGATTGTTTGTGCAGGTACTAGGTGACTTGTGTGTTGTCTCCTACTGGATTGATGCCTTGGTTCTGAAAAAATGAGGGAAATACTTGCACTACTTTGTTACATCACCCTTTCCTCTTCAAGGGAAAACCAACGCATGCTCAAGAGGTAGCACCTAGGTCGGCGAAGTTTGAGGCCTTTTATCGTACTTTGATAGTGGGAGATAAGAGAGGGGTGTAGGCCATCACTGACACTACCATACACTTTCCTGCAGTGCTTTACTTTACTTTATTTATCGCTAAGTGTTTGCTTGCTAGGGAAAAAGTGGGTGCGCTCAGCGCACCAGACCTTGCTGTTTTACGTCCTGCACTAGAGGGCGACAACACTTATAGCTTGGGAGCTATTGTGGCACGTCGCCTCCACATTAATAGGTCCAAGGGTAAAATACATGGTGAGATTTTCTCTACTCGTTTGGTGGCTCACTTCGAGGTTGAGATACGCCCTCATGATTACCCTCTGACCAAGGTTTACCTAGATCGCGCGGCCATGAATCACCACCATTTTACTGATATCGAATCTACTCCTTGTTCCATATAACCTGGTTTTCGGCGTCATCACTCGTGATGTTATTCCATTGCCTACTCCTGCTTTGTTTGATCCTGTTACGAGGGGTGGATATAGGATTATGCCTGCGGACATCATCGCCTATCGGAACAATCAGGCTGCTGCAGAGGAGGAGGAAGAGCCTCAACACTGGGACCAATGGATGCCCGCTCCTTAGTACCCCAACTATTACCCAGGCTTCTGATCAATTATTCAAGTTAGGCCATAAGCCTAAGCTGGGGGAGTACGTGTTTCCCACCGACATTACATTCATGTCCACTTATTCCAGTTGTCGGTGTTCACACTTTTTCATTGTATCATCCATGCTTAATTTTATTTTCTCGCTTTCTTCTTGTGTGTTTGAAAACCTTAGAAAAAACAAGAAAATAGTTGTAGTTAGTTTACTTTCTATGCATGCTTAGCTGTAATATTAAAAAGAAAACCCAAAAAGATTTCCTTGTTCTTCTTTTGCTTGTTGTGGGCTCTCCTGTGTAAATAGCTTTTCTCGTTTTTGCTTTTCCCTTTTATTTGCTTGTTCACGAAAACCCAAAACTCCAAAAATATTTCAATGTGTTTCTCTGAATTTCTTTTCTTTTTATTTGGATTGTACCGGGGAGAAGACCACGATGAAAATGTTGAGTGGCTCCCATATGAATAACTATTGATCTAATAAAGAGCACATTTTACCTTGTCTTCTCCCATTGAATAAAATGTTTGCAGATTCCAGCTTGGTCCATGGCACTCTTGCACTATTATTATTTTCATATCATTCAGTCATGCAAGTGAAAGGCAATAATGACGATATTCGATGAACTGGCTGTGGCAGAGAGAAACGGGTATGAACTCGACTTGTTTTGTTTGTGTAAATATGTTTAACCTAGTATCCATGATTCATCCCATTATGATTAAACATGTTTGCAATGACAATTAGATATTATAGTTTCTAATGCCATGCATAAGTAGCTAGGAGTGGATAATGATTTACCTTGGATATCAACATTGCGTTAAAATGATTGTGATGTGGTATGATGATTTGGTATCCTCCTCTGAATGTTCGAGAGGCTTGACTTGGCACATGTTCAAGCATGTAGTTGAATCAAAACCAACATAGCCTCTATGATATTTATGTTCATGGTGATCATATCCTACTCATGCTAGTGTACAATGTTACTTATGTATAATTCATGTTTATGACCGTTGTTACTCTCTAGCTGGCCGCTTCTCAATATAATTACTAGCTTTCGCCTGTACTAAGCGGGAATTCTGCTTGTACATCAAAAACCTTGAACCCAAAGTTATTACAAATGAGTCCACCATACCTACCTATATGCGGTATTACCCTGCCGTCCTAAGTAAATTTGCATGTGCCACCTCTAAAAACTTCTAATAAATATCCTTTTTGTGTGCCTGGATCGTTCATGGAATGACAGGAGGTGGTTGGTATCTTCCCTGCTAAGCGGGTTATTCTTAGGTCAAGTGTTTATTCACTCACCATTGCACGAGAAAAGGGCGGTAATAGGGATGCCCAATCCAAAACTAAAAACAGAAAAAGCTTACAAATAATCAAACAAAAACTCCCAATGGAGTCAAAACCTTTACTTTTATCGCTTGGGAAACGCCAATAGCGTGCTTAGCATGGAAGATATTGATAACTGATGGTCGTGAAGTAAATGAGAAGGGTGCATGTCTCAAAATATCATATACGTATGTTTTAAAAACTTGAGCTCTGGCACCTCTGCAAATCACTGCTTTCATCTGCGAAGGGACTATCTATTTACTTTTATGTTGTGTCATCACCTTCTAAAACAAGCGCCAAAACCTAAGAGCACTACTGTCATGACTTATGCATTGTGTGTAGCTAATGTTGAGTGCATCATGACTGGATCTTTTCTACCATGAATTATAATGTTCAGTCGCTGCTTGAACTTTGGAGGTGCTCTGCATTTATGTTTTGCGGTCTCAAAAAGGGCTAGCGAGATACCACTATTGTCATATTATATCATGGCTGTTTTGACAACGTGTTTCTATTTGAGATATCTTATTATTGCTCGCTAGCTAATTATGTCATTGATATGAGTTAATATAATCTTTAAGAGTTATTGTCGGCATGGTTAGTTATAATGTTGGCTGAAAACCTGGGTGCTGTTTAAGCTTATTTATGCAAAGAAGAGCAAAAGAGTTCATAAAAGTTTTTCTTTTTCACTTTCAGTTTATCAATTGAATTGCTTGAGGACAAGCAAAGGTTTAAGCTTGGGGAAGTTGATACGTCTCCAACGTATCTACTTTTCCTAATGCTTTTCCTCTTGTTTTGAACTCTAATTTGCATGATTTGAATGAAACTAACCCCGGACTAATGGTGTTTTCAGCAGAACTACCATGGTGTTGTTTTTGTGCAGAAACAAAACTTCTCGAATGGAACAAAACTTTGCGAGGAATTTGTATACAATAAACAAGAATTTCTGTAGCCAAGACCTACCGAAGAGGGGCACCTGGGTGGGCACAACCCACCAGGGGGCGCCCCCTCTCCTAGCGCGCCCAGGTGGGTTGTCCCCACCTGGTGGCCCCGCAGACCCTGAAACCGACGCTATAAAATCCTATTTTCCAGGAAAAAATCAGGGAGAAAGAATTATCGCGATCCACGAGACGGAGCCACCGTCACCTCTTGTTCTTCATCGGGAGGCCAGATCTGGAGTCTGTTTGGGGCTTCGGAGAAGGGGATCTTCGTTCTTCGTCATCACCAACCCTTCTCCATCACCAATTCCATGATGCTCCCCACCGGGAGTGAGTTAATCCTTCGTAGGCTCGATGGTCGGTGAGGAGTTGGATGAGATTCATCATGTAATCGAGTTAGTTTTGTTAGGGCTTGATCCCTAGTATCCACTATGTTCTAATATTGATGTTGCTATGACTTTGCCATGCTTAATGCTTGTCACTTTGGGCCCAGGTGCCATGATTTCAGATCTGAATAGTTTATGTTATCACCATTATATCCATGTTCTAGATCTGATAGATGTTTTCTTCCCTGCAGGGGTGCACCAACTTACCCAACAAGCTCGGTTAACTCCGTCCGGACATACTTTACTGGGTCATGCCCGGCCTCAGCCAAACGATACGCCGCAACCTGACCTGGGCTTAATAGAGAGGTCAGCACGCCGAACTAAACCTATGCCCCCAGGGGTCTTGGGCCATCGCCACGGGAACTCTTGCATGTTGCGTGGGCGGCTGGTGAGCAGACCTAGCCTCCCTTATACAAGGCGAGGTGTTCCTGTCCAACCCGTCGCGTGCCGCTCAGTCGCATGACGTCTATTAAGCTTTGGCTGCTGCATACGATGCGGAATGCCCATACTATGCCCACGTGATGGTTAGTGCTATCAGGCCAGAGGCCCCTCGGAACAAATATCCAAATCGTAGTGGATTAGGAACACGTAGTAACAAGCAGAGACTCACGAAATATGTGACCCCTTCGCCCCATCTCGAGGACTTGCAGCAAGGGCTAAGAATGCCCGGTCACGCCCCGTAATTATCTCGCGGGCACCTTCCAGGTCAACCCGACTCCACATCACTTGCAATTAAGCTTGCGCGGGTACCCCTCAGGGCCGACCCATCTTTAGTAACATTGTCGGGGGAAACGACACCTATGGGATCACGAGGAATCCCTTTTTGCTACGGTTGGCGGGCGCAGGGCTGTGGGAAGAGCGGGATTGAGAGATCAACGCAGGGGGATTATCCAGGTTCGGGCCGCAAGTGATGCGTAATACCCTACTCCTGCTGGTTTTTGTTTATCTGCTATTCTTGGACTAATTACAATGCGTGCAGGGTCCAGAAACTCCGAATCCTCTCTTAGTATGCCGCGGGCCTCCTTTTATAGTCAAAGGGGCTGCCATAGTGGCACACAGGAGGTGGAAAGCTATACAGTAATCGAGTCTATCTCTTGGCACCGTAGGACAAACACATTTAATGCACTGCCCACGTGCCCTTCTTGCTTTATCGGGGACGGCAAGGAAGCTTGTCCCAGCTGTCGCCGCCTTGCCTGGCTTCGACGCGCGTCCGAACTGTCGAGGCGTGTAGAGCCACACTGGCTGGCTGCTGAGTTGGTGCGTTGACAGAGTCTTCACGAAGATCTGCACGCCACCATGTAGGTGCTTGCCGACTCGGCCTAGAGGCCGCACGTCGCCTCGCAGGCGCCTGCCTAGCTGGTGGCTGGCAGCTACATGGGAACGACGGTGGAGTCTTGGCAGATGTGGGCCTGGCTGCGGCCTAGCGGATGTTTTCGGCAAGAGTCTTGCCGGGGCCCTGGCAAGGGTCTTGCCGTGGCATCAGGTCAACCCCGACAAGGGTCTTGCCAGGGGTCTCGTGGGTATCCTTGGCATGGATCTTGCCGATGATCGTCGTCTTCTGGTTGTCATCTAGTCTTGTGTGCTTCTGGTCTCCACAAAGATCTGCATGCCACCATGGTGGTGCCTCCCGAGCCTTGGTTCCAAAGTGGTCGATTGTGTTGGAACCCTTGGGATCAAGGGTGGCGACTTTGCTGGTGTTGGGCAAGTTGCCCCGGCAAGGTTCTTGCCGGGGTTGTGGAGGCCGCCCGGCAAGGGCCTTGCCGGGGTGGGGGGCTCAGCTCACCCTTCTGCTCTTCGTGTTTTTGGCTTGGCGTTGCTCCGGTTGCCTTGTGGCTTTGCTTCATTCCTCTGTCCCTGCTAGGTGTGGCCACAGGCGCCGCTCCAACTGCCCGCACACAAGTAAAGGGGTACAAAATAGGACCCCTCCTTTTGTGCACCGACAAACATGGTTCACTGTAAAGTCATAGTAACCATGTGTCTAACACAAAGGGGAACCCTGAGGAATCACCCTCGATGGAATTCCACCTGTTGTTATCGTCAAGGTGAATGAAGGAGGAATCACCCTCGAGGTCCACTCTTGAGGAGTTGCACGACAGTGTTGTTATCGAGAGTGGAGAAGGAGGAATCACCCTCGATGACCATAACCAATGAACTAACCTACAAGGTCAACATCAGAAGTGCTGATGAGGTATCACCCTCAGCACTCGATAGTAACCCAGTAGTGTCGAGCAACTAAGGAGAAAGTGATGTGCAGTGCCGGGGCCTGGTCTTCGATCCTGTTGATCGGGTCTTCTGATAATCCAGCGGGGCAGTCGGGACAAAGTGGGGGTCTCTGATGGGTCTCTACCCATCCTATACTAAACAGTTTAGGATCAGCAGGTAGGTAAAAACAATAGGTTACAATAAATAGGCTATGCAGCAGAATAGGATAATAGTAGTAGCAGCAAATTCTAATGCAAGCATAAGAGAGAAGGGAATGGGCGATATCGGAATGCTCAAGGGGGGGTTTGCCTGCCTGGAAGCTCTGCTGACAGACTCAGATCCTTGACGGTGAAGTAGTTGATCATCGGATCAACAACGGTCTCGGGATCTACCGAAAAGAAGTAACATAGGGGGAACATAATAAATAACAGAGCAAACAATGCATTACAAAGCAGGACAAAGCAAAACTTTGCGCTGGGGTGACCTAACACAGTGCTTCACATTGCAGACGAAGCAGGAAATTAACCGGAAGGTTTTCCTGATCTCGGATGTCTGTCAGACAGATGAACCGGAGGGGAAGGTTCCTTGTTTGCAGTGCTGGAGGCATCTGATAGGTATGTTGATAGCGTATTCGGGTTCGTCTCATTTTTCTAAGCAACTTTCATGTACAAAACATTTTCATCCGAGTTACAGTTTAATTTCTATTAAATTTCAAAGTTTTATTAAAATTCTTAAATTAATACTAATTCGAAAAATAAAGATTAAAATGCTACGTGCACACACAAAGTGTACATAGCAAAGCAGAATAGAAGCTGACAGTGGGCCCCATTGACTGCCCAGTCAGCAGTCAACGTTGACCTGTTGACTGGTCAACCAGTGAAAAATTTCTGTGGGAAATGCGTGTCATTGTCTATGGTTAACTAGACTTTAATTAAATTAGATTAGCTAATAGTGGGGGCCACTCTCATTGGCTAGTAGTTAAACTAATTATAAATTAGCCCCTAAGATAAAATGCATGCCCGGCCGGCGGTGGCTGTTCATACACACGCACACCACACGGGCTTGGACATTGCCACGGCTGTGGCCACTAGCAGTAACTAGCATCGGCTAGAACAACAACTAGCAGCGGCAGTAGTGGGCGGCTCCAGCACAAAGCAGCAGCCGGCAGCGAGAAGCACACACATGCGGGGACAGCAACCGCACGGGCGCGTGTTGTGCGCGGCCGGAGCTCATGCACGCAAGGGCAGGGTGACCAGGGGGCGCGCAGGAGCACGCACGGGGGTGAGGCCAAGCGCAAACGGGCGGGCGCGGAGGCGTGTGGGCATGCACGAGGGCTTGACTAGGGGCATGGACGGGCCAACTCCGGCCATGGCAACTGGTCCTCGTGGGGCGACGCATATGACGACAAATCGAAGGGGAAAAGCAGGGGAATTGGGAGAGGAGCTCACTGCGAGCTCAATGGCGAGGTCGGGGATGCAATGAAGGCGACGAATTCATCGATGGCGTCGCAGTGGTCGGAGGTTGAAGACGACATCGATGGCAACGACAGAGAGCTCCCAGGCTCGAGCCGAAGGGCGGGGCTGATGTGGACGACAACGGCGAGGGTTAGCCAGTGGTCTTGGCTACGCCGAGGCGGCAGCGACGATGGCGTTTTGTTGAGGTTAGACGTGGGCGGGGAGGAGAGCAACGACGCAGGGGAGAGGGGAGAGGTGGGCGGTGTTTGAGCGAGCGGGGAGGGCTCGGCGCAACTATATAGGGCAGGGGAGCTGGGGATGCTCGATGTGTGGCGCCGGCCATAGAGATGGCGCCACGGCTGCCCTGGCTGCTCCTGTAGCTGGCAGGAGAGGATTGGGGTGGGTTGGTCCAAAACTATTACCTTAAGGCCCAGAGGCATAGTGATAGGTTTTCCTTTTTTAATTTACTTTGTTGTTTTGCCTTTGCTCCTATTTTGCATTATTTTGAGCTACTAAATGATTTTTGTAAAAGATGAAACTTGACACATAATTACTTGACAATATACCAAGTTGGCTCAAAAGGTTGAGGCTGGTTGGAATCCATTTAAATTTCGTTTAAATAGAAAAGGGTTAAATGTTGTTGTTTTATCACTGTTTTAAAAAGGTTAGGGGCAATTTAATACTTCAAAGAAAATTGGTTTCTACATGACAATTACTTAGTAATTATTTTCAACCTAACAAACAATTTTGTTTTAATGTTTCAAGAAATAATAAATTTGACTTGAGAATTGAATTGGAATTTGACTTGAGAGTTGATCAAGTGATAGCTAGCTCAGTAAAGCATGGTGACATGGCATCATTAGGCTGAGGTTACTGTGGCATGACACTGGGGGTGTTACAAATCTCCTCCACTACAAGAAATCTTGTCCCGAGATTTAAGAGGTGGAGTCAGGGGAAAGGAATTGGTTATGAAATTCTAACGAATCTTCTTGTCTTGCTGCTCTCATCGAAGAGGTTGAACCATAACGTTGATGTCTTCAATTCACTACATCAGGGAATCATGATGAAGTCGTCAACCTTTCTTCAGAAACTCCACCATACTTACGAATAGGGTATAAAGAAAAAAACCTAAGGAAAGATGTTTGAAAGGATTCGCATCCGGTAATTATCCCATGAAAGGAGATTTTAGAAGCACGAGGAAACATATCGAGAGTGCTATAAGGAGGTTCAATAGGTTTCAACCAGGCAGGCATCCAGCTGATGCCTAAACAAGTGATGAAGGGGTTCAGAGTAAATGAAGAATGATGTTGCCTCTAATACTGGAATGAAACATGGTGAGTAAGTTTGCTCGTGAATTACATACTAAGCCAAGTGCAAAGAATATTTCGGAATCAAGGTTGTATAGGAGAGTCAGGTTCCGATCCTGTGGAACTGTGAGTTACGGGCCCACCATGTGGGTTAAGAGTAGGAAGAGCGGTGCCATGTTGCACGGATATGATAGCAAGGCATGTCATAGTATAGCATGTCAGTTATGTTGGCAATAACGTTTGTACCAAGGGCGAGGGACGAAGAGAACCGTTTTCTTGCTCGTTGAACGAGGCAGACCGATAGGAAAAGTTCTCATCCATCGGTGGTTACCGGAATGTCATAAACAATAGTAACAGGGTTTAATGACAGAGTTGTACACCGAGGTGTTTACATAAGCAGGAAATGTCGGATCACGGGTTCCGGCAAAACCCTTAAGGTTTGAACACTCGGGTGCACGCAAAGATCTCCCCCCTACCGATCCGCGTCCTAGCTCAGCTAAGATCTTACGAACTAACTTGACGAACTCGCAACACAAAGGACACAAGATTTATACTAGTTCGGGCCACCGTTGTGGTGTAATATCCTACTCCAGTGTCGTGGTGATGGATTGCCTCTCGGGTTGAGGATGAATAGTACAGGGGGAAGAGCAGCCTTGTCGGTGGGAATGACACCTATGGGATCACAAGAATCCCTACTACAGTTAGCGGGGTGCAGGGTCGTGAGAAGAGCGGATCTAACAGGTAGCACACGGTTCGTTTATCCAGGTTCGGGCCGCGAGGATGCGTAAAACCCTAGTCCTACTTTGGTGGATTGTATATCTGTGTTCTTGAGCTAGCTATGGGGCGTGAGGAGTTCCAAAAAGCCGAATCCTTCCTCTGGTCACCTCGGGCCTCCTTTTATAGAAAAAGGGGTTGCCACAGTGGCACACAGGAGGTGGAAAGGGTCCGTGATGCGAGGTTATCCCTCGCATTATATGACAAGGCGCATTTAATGCATCTTGCTTAGGTGTCCTTGCTTTATCGGGGACGGGGGAGAAACCTGTCTCGTCCGTCGCCGCTCCTTCTTGTGTCGACACGCGCCCTGGCTAGCGACGCCTGCGATGCCACGTAGGTAGGCAGGCAGCTGAGGTGGCGCAGTGGTGGGTCTTCACGAAGATTAGCATGCCGCCATGCAGGTGCCTGCCCAGCTGGTTGGGTCAGCAGCTGCATGCATGCGGTGGTGGAGGTTTAGTTGGCGTGGGCCTGATGGTTGCCCCGCGGGTGTCCTCGGGAAGGGCCTTGCCGGGGCCCCGGCAAGGGTCTTGCCGAGGCGCCTGCTGTCATCCCCGGCAAGGCGCTTGCCGGGGGCCTTGTGGTCTTCCTCGGCTGGGATCCCGCCAAGGGTTATCGTCTCCTTAGTGCGTATCTGATCTTGAATGTCTTCACGAAGATCTGCATGCCACCACGGGGATGTCTCCTGAATCCTTGCCCTTTGGGGGCAGTGGACTCAAGGGTGATTTGCTCCGTAGGCGCGGGACGAGTCGCCGCGGCAAGGGTCTTGCCGGGGCTGCTAGAACTGTCTCCCGGCAAGGATCTTGCCGGGGGAGTCTGCTTCGTCCCCTTTGCTCTTTGTGGTCTTGGCCTGGGCGTCGTAGTTCTCTTGGGCTTCGGTCTTACCCTGACTCACCTCCCTTGCCTTGCTTGGTGTGGTGGTGCCCGTGGCTCAGACTGCCCGTGCACAGTTATAGGGGTACAAAAAGTGTACCCCTCTTTTTTTACACCGACAGGAGCCCCCGGGCCTGGGCCACACATAAGCGCAACATGTTGTTGGGCTAGGCCCAAAAACGGTGCGCGGGCAGGCGGGGTGGTTTTTACTGGGGGAAGATTCTTGGCGCGCTGCGCTTCCCACGACCCCCACGCGTGGTGCGGCGAGGGGAGGTGCGTGTGACGTGGGCAGCATGCGTGGGGTTGGTTCCCGCAGGCATGCGTCACATCATAGTAAAGGGGCGGTTCGCGCCTTCCCCATAAACGGAGGGAGGCGTGGAGGGGCGGCCCATTTACTGAATGGGGCTGAGGCGCGGTCTTCAAGGCGTCCACTCCTGTAACACCCTCGATGCGACTATAGCTCCCACGTGTCGAGGCACGACTTAGAGACATAATCGCATTGAAGGCATATGTCGCAAGTTAGGCGATCTTCACAACATCCCATGTAATGTAAATAATAAAGGGGAGATAACATAGTTGGCTTACACTCACCACGTCAATCAAGTACACAATAACATTACATCATCCAAACACTCATGGCCCGACTACGGCGCCAAAATAAAAGAGAACCCAACATGCGACACGGTCCCGTTCACCCCCAACTGGGCACCACTACTGATCATCGGGAAAGGAAACATAGTAACATTGAGAGTCTTCGTCGAACTCCCACTTGAGCTCATACGCGTCTCCTGGAGCAGAATCATTAGGCCCTACATCTGGTGTAATAGTAATCTGTGAGCCACAGGGACTCAGCAATCTCGCACCCTCACGATCAAAACTATTTAAGCTTATAGGAATGGCAAGGTAAAATATGAGTGGAGCTGCAGCAAGCGACTAGCAAGTATGGTGGCTAACTTATTCGCAAAAGAGAGCGAGAAGAGGAGGGAAAGCACAAGCGAGAAACTAGAGAGCAACCTGCGCAAACATTACTCCAACACCATGTCCACTTCCCGGACTCCGCCAAGAAGAGGCCATCACGGTAACACACTCAGTTGATTCATTTTAATTAAGTTAAGGTTCAAGTTATCTACAACCGGACATTAACAAATTCCCATCTGCCCATAACTGCGGGCACGGCTTTCGAAAGTTCAATCCCTGCAGGGGAGTCCCAACTTAGCCCATGACAAGCTCTCACGGTCAACGAAGGAATAGACCTCCTCCCGAGACGTTCCGATCAGACTTGGTATCTCGGTAATTCAAGACACTTCGACGGGTTAAAACAAGACCAGCAACACTGCCCGAATGTGCCGACAAATCCCGATAGGAGCTGCACATATCTCTTTCTCAGGGCACACTCAGATGAGCGCTCCATACAACTAAAACCAAACCTCGAGTTTCCCCGAGGGGGCGCTGCACAGGACTCTAGTTTGGACCAACACTCAGAGGAGCACTGGCCCGGGGGGGTTTAAAATAAGATGACCCGCGGGCTCCGGAAACCCGAGGGAAAAACAGGCTAGGCGGCAAAGGGTAAGACCAATGTTGGGCATTGCTGGAAAAGCTTTAATCAAGGCGAACTATCAAGGGGTTCCCATTATAACCCAACCGCGTAAGGAACGCAAAATCCGGGAACATAACACCGATATGACGGAAACTAGGGCAGCAAGAGTGAAACAAAACACTAGGCGAGAGGCCAAGCCTTCCACCATTTACCAAGTATATAGATGCATTTAAGAGAACATAGCAATATAATGATATCCCAACAAGTAAATAAATGTTCCAACAAGGAACGGCCTCCAATCTTCACCTGCAACTAGCAACGCTATAAGAGGGGCTGAGCAAAGCGGTAACATAGCCAATCAACGGTTTGCTAGGACAAGGTGGATTAGAGGTTTGACATGGCAATTTGGGAGGCTTGCAAGCAAGTGGTAGGCATCGTAGCAATGGCATAGCAAAAAAGCGAGCAAACTAGCATCGCAAAGATAGTAGTGATTTCGAGGGTATGATCATCTTGCCTGCACAGTTGTCAGAGTTGACTGGATCCTCGAAAGCAAACTCAACGGGCTCCTCGTTAGCGAACTCGTCTCCCGGCTCTACCCAAACAAGACAAACAAGCAACAAGGATACAATCAACCACGTGCAAACTCAAACAACACAATGCAAAGATGATATGCTATGCGGGATGCGATGCGGGATGCAAAATGCAAGATATGACAGGAAATGCATGAACCTGGCCTCAACTGGGAAAACCAAGTGTGCCACTGGAAAGATGAGACGAAATCGCTTGAAAACGATATAAAGAACGCCGGAATCGGAGTTACGGTTTGGAAATGGCAAGCGATTCAAATATGACACCGGTCTGCGATTTACAGCAAGTAGGCATCTAAATGCAACGAAATGAACATGCTACGGCACCCAAACATGACAACAAAATACATGGCAGGGATGCACACAAGATGCTTAACAAAAGTCTAGCACTGAGCTACGGCCAATTCATCCATTAACAGGTTCAAACAAGCATGGCAAAAATGTAAATGGTAAAACAGATCTTAGACTTAGTGAAATTAACACTTGTCTGGAATTTCAGATCATATAGCCCTCTTCGGAGCAACAAAACAACATGCTACAGGACCTGAACATGACAAAGAAAGACATGGTATGGAGCTACTCAACAAGCTTAACAAAACTAACAAGCACACGAACATAGCAAAACATAATCAGTTTTCAGACTTCGTGAAAACTGGGACATGCTGAGACATAACTCACGAAGGCATGTTTACGAGGTCGATGCACTCACTACGGTGCAAGTCATGGCAAGACAAGCATACACACATCAAGAAGGCACAAAATGCAAGCTAGACATGGCAAGAACAATAGCATAGCATGCACGGATCAACTACAATAACATCAGCAAAATCGCAAACAAGTTGACGATCTGCCCAGATTCGCAACGAAGCAAAAGTAGAGCTCGATTGACTCCAGCTAGGGTGCTCCATAATTGCAAACAAAGACATGTATGGATAGAGCACTATAAGATTAACAAAACTCCCTTACTGATCATCCTCAAAAGAGGCACGGATCACTAGGAAACAACAAGAACATATGGCATCATGAGATAAACAGCTCCAGGACTTGGTGAAATCACTAAGTCCCTCAAAACAGAATTAGCAAGTGCACCACTTTGCAAGCTTGCAAAAATCACCAAACACATCCTAAAAATACATGGGTTGCACCTCTGGAAAGATGACAAAACCCTTAACAAAACATATGTAGAACTCACGGGCATAGCATGCACACATTAATCATGGCAAAAATGACAAAAACCTAAACGGAGTAGCAGATCTGACAATTAACTCAAGTAGCCCTCTTCTAACAGCATTTCGGGCATCAAGATGAGCTCAAATGAAAATGATGCAATGGAATGAAATGATGTACTCTCTGAGGTGAACATTTCGATATGCTATATGCATGAATCGGAGCTACGGATGCAAAGTTACGGGGCTACGAACATGAGCACATGGATTAGGGTTAGGGCAAAAAGTCAACCGAGACGCAAATATCCCAGATCTGGATCTGGCCGGGCACGTTCTTTGAGGATCGCCGGGGAACACTGTAGCTCGCCGGAGACGGTGGATCCGGCCGACGTGCTTGCCGGAGGAGGAGCTCGGGACCGCGGGGAGGCTCGCCGGAGACCGGGGCGGGCACGGGGCGGCGCTCCGCGGCGAGGGCGGCGTCTTGGCGGCGGCGGCGGTCGAGGTGACGCGGCCGGGCGGCGATGGCCGGCAATGGCGTGGCGGCGGCGGTGCGCGCCAGCGCCGAGGACGACGGCGGCGGGGAACTGAGGAGCGGGGCGCTGCGGCTCGGCCCTGCTCGGGCCTCGGGAGGGCCGGCGATGGGCGGCGGCGAGCCCGCGCG
>NC_041392.1:355874852-355952769 GCF_002162155.2 Triticum dicoccoides
GGACGCGTCCGGCCGGGGCGGACGTGTCCGGACGGCGCGGATCTGAGAAATAGGGTTTCGGGGAGAGGGGATCCAGGATATTTCGGGGGGGGGGGGCTATTTATAGGCATAGAGGGAGCTAGGAGAGTCCAAATGAGGTGCGGTTTTCAGCCACGCAATCGTGATCGAACTCTCCAGATGATGGAGCAGAGTTAGGTGGGTTTTGGGCCAAATTGGAGGGGTGTTGGGCTGCAACACACACGAGGCCTTTTCGGTCCCTCGGTTAACCGTTGGAGTATCAAACGAAGTCCAAATGATACGAAACTTGACAGGCGGGCTACCGGTAGTAAACCAAGGCCGCTTGGCACGTTTCAGTCCAATCCGGAAATGTTTAATCCCCACACACGAAATAAAGCTAGAAATGACCACCGGAGGAGAACGAAGCGCCGAAATGCAAAACGGACAACGGGGAAAATGCTCAGATGCGTGAGACGAACACGTATGCAAATGCAATGCACATGATGACATGATATGAGATGCATGACAACAATAACAACACACGGAGACAAAACCCGAACCCGAGGAAATAAATATAACTTAATGCCGGAAACGGCAAGAGTTGGAGTACAAATAGGGAAAGTTACATCCGGGGTGTTACAACTCCCCACGATCACGGGGTGGGGAGTGGTCGCCTCACCCGTCCCCTTGGTTCTGCATGTCCGCCACGTGTCTCCCATGCGCCTGGGGTGGCAAACGGTGGAGGCGGGAAACCGGGCCATCGCTGGTTGGGGCGGCAGGTCGGTCCTGGCTCCCTGTGCCTTCCGTATCTTGATTGACCGAGCGGGGCGGCCGAGCCCCAACCCCGATCCTTTATAAAGAGCGGGAGGGGGATGGCGTCCTGCGTTCTTTCATCTTCTTCTTCCTTTAGCTTCTGCTCCTCCCTTCCATCCATCATGGAGAGAGGGAATCCCGGTCCTTCAACAGTGGCGGCGAGGGTTTCCGCTCGACAATGCGTCCCTCCTTCTCCTGCGCCTGCGGTGGCAGAGCCAGCCGCGAGGGGAAGGGGGAGGGGGCGAGGCCGTGGGCGAGGCTGGGGCGCTCGAGGAAGAGGAGGACAGGGCGGCGCGCCTGCCTCACCTCCGCCAGCAGCTCCCCCTCCAATGGAGGGCCATGTTGGGGATGACCCTTGTGAGTTCTTCGTCATGCTGCGCCGGCCGCCGCACCGTCGCCTTCGTCTCCTGACTCCATTTGCGCGGGAGATGGAGCTAGATCCGCCGGAATCGTTGTGGCTGCACATGAGGGGCTGCGGGATCAGTGGCACGCGGGTCCGCGTCGACTTCCCCGCCCCTCACGTGATGTATCTTTGTTGGGGATGGAAGACGTTTGCTCGTATCCACCGCTTGACGGAGGGGCTCACTCTCCATTTTAAGCTGATGGAGGGTGGCCTTCTCTCCGTCAAGGTCTTCGGGTGCTTTGGGACCCATGCACGATGCTGCGTGGAGAGCTCTTGTGATAGTGAAGACTCCTCCTCAGCGGGAGTGACGAGGAGGACAGCGGCAGCGACGACGAGGGTAGTAGGCGGCAGGATGACGGGTCCGATTAGGTGTCGGGTGCCGCTCCGTGCGGCACCGGCGACCCCATCATCCGCGTCGCCGGCTCCCTGAACTTCTCGGGGTCGTCTCCTTGGGCGGCTGGCGTTGGGAGGCTGTGGAAGAGGAAGAGGGCGGGCGGCAAGGCCGTCAAGTCGGAGTACGCGGGCACTGACGCCTTCGACGTGTACTGACGTCCTGCCGCCTCGTCTTCAAGCTCTGCTTCCGGCACCGCCATCACCATCCAGCCTTTGGACGGCCACCAAGATGTTCTCTTGGTGTCTTCTGCCACCCGTAACTCTCCTAGGCGCTCCTTTTGTCCCTTTTGCCTCCTTGACCTGCCTCCTGAGGAGAGGGACAAAAAAGGGATTACGGGCACCTTATCTCTTTTTAGTTTGTAAGCCTTTGGGCCATTGTTGAATTTAAAATTTGTAATACCATCATTCATGTTTTCCATTCCCTATGGACTGTACCTGAGTGGAATGTTTTTTTAATGAAAAAGGGATGCTTGCCGGGTCATTTGTTTGCGGGTGGAACCCACAACAAGGAGTAAATCCTTGATATCTTCAAGATAAACATTTCCTTGCCCGGCAACAGGCCTTGCCGTCTCCCCACTTCGCTCGACCTTCCTCACGCCTTTGGCGGAGGCAGGGATGAGGCGGGTTCAGGCTCCTTGTTTCATCCTTTCGCTGCCGCAACTACGACCCAACTTGGCCCCAGGAACGAGCCCTAGGGCCTAGAGTTAGGGGAGCACGGTGGCTTAGGGGAAAACGAGGTTTCACATACCTCAGTCCGTAATGGAATGCATGACAAGGGATGAAGAACTTATCTGAAGCTGCAGTCCCCGGCAACCCTGGTTCACCGTGGGTGAATCTTTGCTCTTGCAGCCCCCGGCAATACTGGCTTGCCAGGGGCTAGATGCTGGTCTGTTCCTCTTTTTTTTCTCCCCAAGTGGTTAGGCATGGATATCTGTGTGTCCTGTGAACCAAAGAAGACAAAAAAAGACAAAGAGACGCACACTCAACCTCTAAGCTAGGGGTTAGTCGCCGCTAAGCACTATCAACCCTAACCAAGGATCAGACTCGACCTAGCATGCATGCTATAACTTAGGGCGCCAGCGCTTCATTTACTTATGCTCAGGGTCTACGCCTGGCTACGTACAGAGGGTTACATGCGTCATCGGCAAGGCTCGTACAAAAGGTGGCTTGCCGGGGGGCCCGACAAGCCGCGCCTCACGGGTAAAACTTGCGAAGATGCTCAATGTTCTAGGAGTTACTCACCAGAACGGCATCTTCGGTCTGCAGGCGGACTGCGTCGGGCCTGGTGACTCGTATTACCCGATAAGGGCCTTCCCACTTTGGCGTCAACTTGTTGGAATTCTTGTCCGATTGAACGCGCCGAAGAACAAGGTCGCCTTCCTCAAAGCTTCGGGCCTGAACCTTGCGGCTATGGTAGCAGCGCAAGGCTTGCTGGTAGCGCGCTGCTCTCACAGCCGCCCGAAGACGATCTTCCTCAAGGAGCGTTGCGTCATCTTGCCGCATTTGCTCTTGGTCAAGCTCGTCATAAGCGAGTACTCGAGGTGACCCGTATATGAGTTCCGTGGGGAGAACTGCTTTTGCCCCGTATACCAAGGCAAAGGGTGTCTGGTCGGTGGCTCGATTTGGTGTCGTTTTGATTGACCAAAGAACCGCCGGCAATTCATCAATCCAGCGCCTTCCACTCTTGTGCAGCCTATCAAAGGTCTTTGTCCTCAGGCCTCGCAGTACTTCAGCATTTGCCCTCTCAGCTTGACCATTGCTTCATGGGTGAGCAACGGAAGCGAAACAGACCTTGCTGCCGAGGTCTTGAATATATTGCATGAAGGTGTGGCTTGTGAACTGCATGCTGTTGTCGGTGATAACCCTATTGGGTACACCAAAACGGCACACCAGTCCTTTGAAGAACTTGACGGCTGGCTGTGCTGTGACCTTCCTCACTGCTTCCACTTCTGGCCACTTTGTGAACTTGTCGATTGCAACGTACAAGTACTCAAAGCCCCCGACAGCGCGGGGGAAAGGGCCCAGTATGTCGATCCCCCAGACCGAGAAAGGCCAGGAGAGAGGAATGGTTTGAAGGGCTTGAGCTGGCTGATGAAGCTTCTTTGAATGGAACTGACACGCTTCACACCTGGTGACTAGTGCCATCGCATCCTGGAGGGTGGTGGGCCAGAAGAAGCCTTGCCGAAACGCTTTGCCGGCAAGGGCCCTTGACCCGATGTGGGATCCACATATGCTTCCATGTATCTCCGCCAACAGGCCCAGTCCTTCCTCTCAAGGGATACACTTCAATTTCACGCCGTTCGGCCTCTTTCTGTAAAGGACGTCATCGACGAACTGGTACATAGTAGAGCGACGGGCTACTTTTTCCGCTTCTTCCTGCTCCTCAGGAAGTTCCCCTGTTTGGAGGAATCAGACGGTATGTTGTGCCCACGATGGAGCCTGGGGCTCGACGGCGAGGACTAAAGGCATTTCCTCCGCTATCGGAGCGGCTGTCTCCATGGCAAGAGCTTGATGCTCTGTCGGAGCTAGCCGTCCCATGGCGGGCTCAGTGTCTCCGGCAACATCCTTGTCGGCGGCTCCGGGGAGCTCGGCGGGAAAGTACTTGTCGGGCCCTGATTTTCTCCTCTTGTTCTGCTCTATTGATGGATCAACGGATGGCTGAGTTAGCCGAAGCACAAAGGTACCTGGTTCCACAGGTAGCTTGAGGGCAGCGCGTTTTGACAGGTAATCAGCGATATCATTCTCCGCTCGGGGAACGTATTCTGCCTGTATACCGTCAAAACGCTCTTCCAGCTTTCTCACTTCATCGACGTAGGACTTCATCAATGGGCTCTGGTAATCCTTGTTGACTTGCTTGACGACAAGTTGCGAGTCGCCTCTGACGACGAGTTTCTTGATTCCGAGGTCCGCCACGATCCTAAGACCGGCAAGCAGCCCTTCGTACTCAGCCATATTGTTTGTTGACACCTCCCTGGGGAAGTGCATCTGGATAACGTACTTGAGGTGCTCTCCGGTGGGCGCGACAAGCAGTACGCCAGCCCCGGCGCCCTGTAAGGAGAAAGCTCCATCAAAGTACATGATCCAGTCGCAACTTGCCTCCTTGCCGGGGAGAGCAGTCTCTTGGGTTTCTTCATTAGGCGCCGCAGTCCATTCTGCAACGAACTCCGCCAGGACTCGGCTTTGAATCGTCAAGGTACTCTCAAACTGGAGGCCAAAGCTGGACAGTTCCAGTGCCCACTCTACGATCCTTCCCGTTGCGTCTGGATTGTGCAATATCCGTTGCAGATGAAGGCGAGTGACGAAACTGATTTCGTGTGCCTGGAAGTAGTGACGCAGCTTCCTCGAGGCCATAAGAAGGCCGAAGAGCAGTTTCTGCACACCGGAGTACCTCGATCTAGCCCCCTGCAGGAGGGAACTAACAAAGTAGACCGGGTGCTGCATCATTTTCTTCTTCGGCGGCACTTCAATTGGCTCTGTCGTCTCGGCATTTGTGGCATCGGGCTCCATCGCTGCTATTACCTCATCATCAATTTCTCTCTGCGCCACTAGTGCGGCGCTGACCACCTGGTTTGTTGCCGCCAGGTACAGCAGCAACGGTTCCTGTGGCCTAGGCGCAACTAGTATTGGCGTGGAGGAGAGGTACCTCTTCAAATCTTGCAATGCTGCTTTGGCTTCTGGCATCCACTCCATCGGGCCCGCCTTTTTCAAAATCTTGAAAAAGGGAAGGGCGCGCTCGGCGGGCTTGGAAATGAACCTGCTCATGGCGGCAACGCAACCAGCAAGCCGACGCCCATCCTTGACTCGCTTGGGCGCTTCAATCTGCTCTATAGCTTTGATCTTGTCCGGATTGGCCTCTATCCCACGCTATGACACAAAGAACCCGAGAAGCTTGCCACACGGGACGCTGAAGACGCACTTCTCAGGGTTCAGCTTGAGATTGATCTTGCGTAGGTTTGCAAATGTTTCTTGTAAGTCTGATATGAGGGTTGCCCTGTTCTTGGTTTTGACCACTATATCATCCATATAAGCTTCCATATTTCTATGGAGCTGGGGTTCAAAACCAATCTGGACCGCCCTTGAAAATGTTGAACCAGCACTCTTCAACCCGAAAGGCATCCGTATAAAGCAATATGTACCACATGGGGTGATGAATGCTGTTTTCTCTTCATCTTCCCTTGTCATGAAGATCTGGTGGTAGCCGGAGTAGGCATCGAGGAATGACAACAGATCACACCCAGCTGTGGAGTCAACAATCTGGTCGATGCACGGCAATGGGAAGGGGTCTTTGGGACAAGCCTTATTAATATCTGTGTAATCAATACACAGCCTCCACTTCCCATTTGCCTTGCGCACTACCACCAGATTGGCCAACCACGTTGGATGGAGCACTCCTCTTACCAAACCCGCTGCTTCCAGTTTTCGGATCTCCTCTTTGATGAACTCTTGTCGTTCCAAAGCTTGCTTTCTGACCTTCTGCTTGACGGGCCACGCATGAGGACAGACAACAAGGTGGTGCTCAATTACCTCCCTGGGAACGCCGGGGATATCGGATGCTTGCCATGCAAACACATCGACATTTGCCCATAGGAAGGTGACGAGCGCGTCTTCCTATTTGTCGTCAAGGGTGGAGCTTATGGTAAAAGCTCCTCCCGTGCCGTCCTCCTTGACAGAAACCTTCTTGGTTCCCGGCGGTGTGGCCTTGGACTTCTTGTTTCTGTCGGCGGAGCTCTCTGGCACGTCCTCAACGGGAGCGCTACACTCCGAAGAGGTGCGCTTGCCGGAGTGGGTGCCTGAGATCTCACCGATCTTCTTCTTTTGCCTTCCCGGGGCTCCAGCGGCAAGAGCAAGCGCCTTAGCAGTGGCGGCTGCTGCAACTGCTTGTTGGTAGAGTTGGTCAGCGCAAATTAGCGCATCCTTCTTGTCTGATGGGACGGTGATGATCGTCACAGGCCCTGGCATCTTCAGGGAGTTGCAGGAGTAATGCGACGCCGCCATGAACTTGGCCAGCGCTGGGCGGCCAAGGATCCCGTTGTAAGGCAAGGGGATCTTGGCAACGTCGAACACAATCCTTTCTTTCCTGTAGTTCAGATCACTCCCAAAAGTCACGGGCAACGTGATCTTTCCCTTTGGTTGACTTCTTCCCGGGTTAACCCCCTGAAACGTGCAGGAATCTGCAATTTCTCGATCACGGCAGGCGAGATTAAGTTCAGACCGGCCCCGCCATCGACTAGCATCTCTGTCACCTTCAGGTTGCATATTGTTGGTGAAACCAACAATGGCAAGCACCCGACTATAGTAGTGCGATCAGGGTGATCCTCAGTGTCAAAAATGATAGGTGTGCTGGACCACTTCAGCGGCCTTCGGGCATCAAACGACGGTTCCGCCGCTGTAATCTCACGCGCCCACTGTTTAAGCTGGCGGTGAGAGGTATGCAGCGAGGCGCCGCCATCGAAGCACATGGCCTCTGTAGCTTTCTGAAATTCTTGGTCACCAGACTCATCGTCCTCTTCGTGATCATTGTCTTCTGCCTTTTTATCACGGCCCCGGGCGAGCCTCTCCTGCTGTTTATCTTTGCCGCGATGGCCCGCCTGGCCGTTACGCCTCTTGCCGGACCCCTCAGCACCGTCCTGGCCTTTCTCCTTGTCCCGCCTCTCATATTCAGCCCTCTACTTCTCAGCAAGGAGCTCAACCTGTCGGCAGTTCTGGAGATCATGGCCTTTGGTGCGATGGATCTTGCAGTATTGCTTGTCGGAGTTTCTTGGCTTCTCGGCAGCCGCCAAGGCCCGACAGGCGACACATCCGGCAATTTCCTTGCCGGGGTCATCTGCCTTGGTTTTCTTGGCGGAGCCGGCGTCGTCAGATCCCTCGACGGCAAGCACAGTCTTACCTTTGCGCTTCCTGTTGCGGCGCCGGCCTTTCTTTGCCGGGGCGGCAGTATCCTCACCTGAGGAGTCGGTTTCCACGCCGGCATCTTCGTCGGGGTACTTCCTTCCCTCTTCAGCTCGGGCACATCTGTCAGCAAGAACATAGAGTTCTGCCACATCTTTCACCTTGTTCATTGCCAGTTCTTCGCGCATCTTGCGGTTACGCACGTTCTGATTGAACGCGCTGATGATGGCAGTAGGGTGAACATCAGGGATATTGTACTGTACCCAGCTGAACCTCTGTATATACTTGCGCAGACTCTCGCCTCCCTTCTGGGGAATGACATGCAGGTTGCTTGCTTGGCCATGGGCTTGGTGACCTCCAGTAAAGGCGCCCACAAACTCATGGCACAAATCCGACCAGGAGGAAATAGAGTCTACCGGCAAGTGCATCAACCATGACATGGCATTGGGTTTTAGAGCCAATGGAAAGTAATTTGCAAGCACCTTATCGTCGCGGGCTCCGGCGGCTTGCATCGCGATGGTGTAGATGCTGAGGAACTCAGACGGGTGAGTCTTGCCGTTGTACTTTTCGCCAACGTCAGGTTTGAAGGTGCAGTGAGTGGGCCACTGGAACTGCCGCAGCTCACGGGTAAAAGCCGGACAGCCTACCTCGTAAGGTAGGCCTCCAGGGCTCTCCGGGGCCGGGTGGTTCACAGCAGGCCCTGCTCGCCTGTCTGACTGGTGGCGCGCTCCGCGCCGGCACTCGATAGTGGTTCGAGCGTCTTCATGGGCTCGTTCCCGAAGAACATGGCGCTGGTCACAGTGGGTCCGCGGGTCAGAGGATGCTATGGAGATGTCGTCGCCCACGACGTCGCGACGAGCCGGCGTCCGTGGTACCGGATTGGGAAGAGGTGATGCATCGTGGTCGCGGCGTCACCGGCTTTTCCGCCGCTGGTCCGCGGGACTCCATCGGGGCGTCGACCTGGGGGCCTCACCGGACTTGGTTCGTCTTTGTTGGCCACCGCAACAAGGCTTCGGATAGTGGCTCTCCATTCGTCGAGTTTCCCCATAGTGGGAGGAAAATCGAGGAGCAACTGCGTGCGCCAGGGCCTCTGCTGGCGTCGGTGGCAGCGAAACATGCATGGATCACGACGCGCTTCGACTTCTGACCATGTCAGAAGGAGCTCTATCACGACCCCACGGTCGCATGCCGTTTTCACCAGCGCCTCGGCGAGTGGGCAGGTCTTCTACGTCCCGGGAGTGGCGCTCGGGGCTCTTCCCGCGGCGACACACGGGATCTTCGGCGTGATTACTCCGTTCATCGCGCGCTACCTGGGAGGAGAGCGTGGTTGGCGCCGGCATGAGAGTCTTGGAGGCCCTTGCGTCGCCTTCGGGCGCGGCGGCGATGACCCTGGAAGGCTCTGCTCCACCCGTGAAGGGCTTGGCTCCGCCTTTGGATTTGGCGACGTGTGGCCCGTTACCAGGCGCACAAACATCGCCGCCTCCCAAACTCCAGCTGCTGGGATGGTGTTGGTGTTTGCGAGCAGCGCCCCGGGTCCTTTCTGCGACCGGTCCGCTGCTCGCCCGCATTGGGACGGGCTGCCCAGCTTCCGACTGGCCAACCGCCACCGTCGTCTTCTTCTTGGGCGCCATGATGATGAAGAAGCGCCGAACTAACTGCTAAAGTCGATTCTCACAACTGCGCCCCCTACCTGGCATGCCAGAGATGTTGGTGGGAACAACACCTATGGGATCACAAGAATCCCTACTACGGTTAGCGAGGCGCGGGGTCGTGAGAAGAGTGGATCTAACAGGTAGCACACGGTTCGTTTATCTAGGCTTGGGCCGCGAGGATGCGTAAAACCCTACTCCTGCTTTGGTGGATTGTATATCTGTGTTCTTGAGCTAGCTATAGGGCGTGAGGAGCTCCAAAAAAGCCGAATCCTTCCTCTGGTCGCCTCGAGCCTCCTTTTATAGAAAAAGGGGTCGCCACAGTGGCACACAGGAGGTGGAAAGGGTCCGTGATGCGAGGTTATCCCTCGCATTACATGACAAGGCGCATTTAATGTGTGTTACTTAGGTGTCCTTGCTTTATCGGGGACGGGGGAGAAACATGTCTCGTCCGTCACCGCTCCTTCTTGTGTCGACACGTGCCCTGGCCAGCGATGCCTGCGATGCCACGTAGGTAGGCAGGCAGCTGAGGTGGCGCAGTGGTGGGTCTTCACGAAGATCTGCATGCCGCCACGCAGGTGCCTGCCCAGCTGGTTGGGTCGACAGCTGCATGCATGCGGTGGTGGAGGTTTTGTCAGCATGGGCCTGATGGTGGCCCCGCGGGTGTCCTCGGGAAGGGCCTTGCCGGGGCCCCGGCAAGGGTCTTGCTGAGGCGCCTGCTGTCATCCCCGGCAAGGCGCTTACCTGGGGCCTTGTGGTCTCCCTCGGCTGGGATCCCGCCAAGGGTTGTCGTCTCCTTAGTACGTATCTGATCTTGAATGTCTTCACGAAGATCTGCATGCCGCCACGGGGATGTCTCTCGAATCCTTGCCCTTTGGGGGCAGTGGACTCAAGGGTGATTTGCTCCGTAGGCGCGGGACGAGTCGCCGCGGCAAGGGTCTTGCCGGGGCTGCTAGAACTGTCTCCCGGCAAGGATCTTGCCGGGGGAGTCCGCTTCGTCCCCTTTGCTCTTCGTGGTCTTGGCCTTGGCGTCGTAGTTCTCTTGCGCTTCGGTCTTACCCTGGCTCACCTCCCTTGCCTTGCTTGGTGTGGTGGTGCCCGTGGCTCAGACTGCCCGTGCACAGTTATAGGGGTACAAAAAGTGTACCCCTCTTTTTGTACACCGAGAAGCCTCCTAAGGTTGAGGTGTTCTTGTGCTTGGCGAACTTGTGTGTGTTCTGGTCTCTCTCGATCTAACCACTTTGCTACAGTTTTTCCTCTCCCTAGCTATGGTGGTGGCTAGTCCTATTTATAGAGGCCCTGGTCCTCTCCCCAAATATTGAGTGGGAAGGGAGCCAACAACGGCCAATTTGGAAGGGGACAGCTAGTACAGCTTATCCTGACAAAAGTGGTTTTCTCCTGCCAAAGGCTCTGGTGGTGACGCCGTCTTGGGCCCCATGATGACCTCCATCTTGTCGTCCTACTGGTCTTGGTCTTGTAGCACCAATATGGAAACCTTTTCTTGATGCCTCGGTACTCCACGCCTGCTCTTGCCCCCTTTGCACCAAAGAGGAAACAAGGATGCTGTGCGTGCTGGCGCCAGCCTGGTCTCGATCGTCATGGCTCATGTCACGAGAACCTCGCGAGGTTTGCCTGACCTTGAAATCTCCGCCCCTCGCGAGCCAGCCTGGTGAGGCCGCTCCTGAGGAGGTCTTGTGTCGTCCGCCTCATGAGGCTTGGCCCCACGCAAGGGTCTTGAATGCCTTGTTGATGAAGATGGGCAGTACATGTCTGCTAGCAAAGCCACGCCGTGGGCCGTAGGCAGGCAAGTCTGGGGACCCCCGTTCCCAGAACGCCGACAGTAGCCCCAGGGCCCAAGGCGCGCTCGGGCTTGGCTTCGTGGCGAAGCCAAAGGTTAAGTGTGGAGTGCCGCAGGCCCCAATAGCCTGCGGCCTTGGTCGACGCGTGGCGATTGATTGGACGTGGGCGTCTTCGCTTCCCCATGCTGCCTCGGCAACTGCTCGACTTGACAAGTCCCTGCGACATGCAAGGAAAACCATCATTACTTGTGATCGTGGGGGGTGCTGGTTGGCCTTCTCCTGCTATAAATGGGAGGGGGCGGAGCCCCCGTCGCCCATCTTTCCTCTACCTCTTCTGCTTCTTCTCCTTCCTTGCTCCTCTCCTGCTACCAATGGCGCCGTCGAGGAGGTTCACTACCGCGGAGAAGGGGAAGGCCCCTCGCGAGGGGCCCGGCTCTCCTATGCCCAAGCGTGGACGTGGCCGTCCATGCAAGCTCACCGCAACCCCCGCCGTGGCCCCGTGCAGCCGTGGTGGTGCCACTTCGCAGTGCAGGGGTCGCTCCGGTTGCGACGGCCCCGTTGATGAAGGGAGACGTGTCGTGGTCACGCGGCCTCCTCGGCCGCGCTTCCACTCGGCGGAGATTCTGCCGGAGTCCGTCGTCTGGTCGGCAAACCCGGCCGGCAACTGGCTTCCGCTTCCGCGCTTCTTCGCCAACGAGGTGCTGGCCTCAGGTCCAGGCAGTCTTTGGCTACAGGCAGACGGCGGCTGCAGCAGGGCTTCCTAGGTCGCGGTCGAGGCCTCCGCCGCGGGCAATATAGCCCTGGCCCGCGGTTGGCAGACGTTCGCCCGTGTGCGTGTCCTGGCAGGTGATGCTCCCTCCACTTCAAGTACGACAGTGATGCAACCCTCTATGTGAGGGTGTTTGGGGAAGATGGTCGCCGCGCCAGGTGCTACCCCGAGGTGAACGACGGCGAGGAGGTGCTCGGCCTTGGCGACGGCCGCGACGAGGATGAGAGTGAACCCGCCCTTGGTGCCGACCGCATCTCGTCCGGCTATGCCAGCTCTTCCCCCGGCGACAGCTCCAGCAGTGACGGCTACGACCAGCCGGCACGCCGCCGTGCCCGCTTCGAAGATGGTGGCGCGTCGTCTCGTCGCCACACCTCCATGAAGCGCGAGGAGGGTCCGGCTAAGCTCAGGAAGGCGCTGGGGCCTGCCCTCGTGGCCCGCTGTAGGCATCGCTTCTATTTTGTTCTTCTTTTCCTTCCTACATCAGAAAGAAACCAGAATGGGCCCCGGAGGGGCGTGTATCGAACTATGATCTCAATTGTTATGTTATGTTTGTCGTTCCTGTGTTGTGTCGCAACATCGTCATTTTATGTAGGGATAACTTAGCTCGACTTGTTTTGAGTGGCCTCCTCCTCACGAGGCGCTTGCTTCCTAGTACCTATCGAGGCCTCCTTGACCTGATATGCGCTTAGGAACTACAAAAAATTCGTTAAGAGGTTTATCGTTTACCCGGGGCTTGGTCATAGGCACCGCTGGTCTTAACCCGGCGGCTTGCGTTGCGATACCCGTGGGGCACGGACTAGGAGAGGTGCGCTAGCTTGTGGGCTCGAACGAGGGTGCCTCGCGAAAAGACCGAAGGAGTAAGCTCACGAAGGTACCTGTTAAGACCCCTCACGAGGGACGCGAGGGAGAGTATAGGTCGACCAAAGAGGCGAAGGCAGAAACAGAGGCAGAAAGCGATAAAACGGGATCAGCAAGAGACACCAGAAACCAAATTACAATTAAAAGAGGGGTGAGCCAACTTTGGAAAGCAAATGAAAAGCCGCGTCCGGCACCTAGTCTAGTCTTCGACGTCTTCTCACCAGCGCGGAGCTAAGTGCTGCCACTCGGCATGGGAGGGAGCCCCCGAGGCCCAAGGGAGGCTCTCCTGAGGATCCGGGGCGTGTACAGGCCCACCCAATATTACATGAGAGTGTCATGGGCGGCAATTCTTCACAGGCACGAGGCCTTGCTTCACAGACGCTGGGCCTTTCTTCACAGGCACCGGGCCTTCTTCACAGGCACTGGGCTTTTCTTCACAGGCACCGGGCTTTCTTCACAGGCACTGGGCCTTTCTTCATGGGTAGAACTTCCTGAGGTGTTGGATGCTCCAAGCATTCTAGACAGGTACCCCGTCCTGCGTCTCCAGGCACGCGGCGTCAGGCCTGGAGACGTGGACGACCTTGAACGGGCCCTCCCACATCGGTGAGAGCTTATGCAGCCCCTCCCTAGAGAGCACCCGCCTCAGGACGAGGTCACCCACCTCAAGAGTCCTGGAGCGAACGCTGCGATAGTGGTATCGCCGCGGCGCTTGCTGGTATCTTGCCGCTCGTAGTGCAGCTTCGCGGCGACGTTCCTCCCCCAGCACGAGGTCTATCCCCCACATGGCGTCCTGCTGCGTCTCATCAAACACCAGGACCCGTGCGGAGCGATGCTCGACCTCGTGAGGGAGGACTGCTTCTGCTCCGTAGACAAGGAAGAACGGGGTTACTCCCGTTGGCTTCGTGGTGGTGGTGCGGATCGACCACAGCACAGACTGGAGCTCGTCGTGCTAGCCCCTGCCACTGGCTTCGAGCTTCTTCTTGAAGGTCCTAGTCTTGAGGCCCCTCAGGACCTCCGCGTTGGTGTGTTCGGCCTTGCCATTGCTCCTGGGGTGTGCTATTGACGCGTAGCAGATCTGCATTCCAAGGTTAGCACAATATGACTTGAAGAGATTACTAGTGAACTGTGAGCCGTTATCGGTGATGATGCAGTTGGGGACCCCAAAGCCGCTCACGAGGTCCTTGATGAACTTGACCGCAGAGCCAGCTGGGATGGCATGGACGGCTTCAACCTCCGGCCACTTGGTGAACTTGTCGATGGAGACGTAGAGGTATCGATAGCCCCTAAGTGCCCGAGGAAACGGGCCCAGAATATCCAGCCCCCAGACTGCGAACGGCCACGAGAGTGGAATGGTCTGGAGGCCCTGAGCTGGCTGATGGATCTTCTTGGCATGGAATTGGCAGGCCTCGTAGGACTTCACCAGCTCAGCCATGTCGTTGAGCGCCACAGGCCAGTAGAATCCACTTTGGAATGCCTTGCCGACGAGGGTTCGTGACGACGAGTGGTGCCCGCAGTCTCCACCGTGTATGTCAGCTATCAACTCTTCCCCCTATTCCCTGGAGATACAAAGCAATGAAACGTCATTTGGTCGCTTCCTGTATAACTCACCGTCCCGGATGCTGTATGTTGTGGCCTGACGGGCCACGCGCTCCGTGTCCTCCTTCTTCTCTGGCAATGTCCCTTGCATCAGGTATTCCTTGAATTCCTTGGTCCAGCATCCCTCCTGGGGCCCGAGCACCAGGAGTAGGCGCGCTCCTGAGGTCGGGCTACAGGCCGGGGCTCCTGTGGCAGGCGGCTGCGGGAGTTCCTCCCGAGGCTGAGCTGTTCCTGAAAGCGGTGGCGTTGCTGATGGCCTGAAGAGCCGCTCCTCGAAGATGCCAGGCTCCTGGAGCTGTCGCTTGGATGCTCTTCTGGCAATGTCGCCAGCTTCCTTGTTGGTGCCACAAGGCACGTGCTGCAACTCCAGGCCCAGAAATTGCTTCTCCATCTTGCAAACCTCCGTGAGGTATGCTTCCATGTGCTCGTCCTTCGGCTCATATACCTTGTTGGAGAAATTGACCAGGAGCTATGAGTCGCCCCTGATAGTGAGACGCTTCACCCGCAGCGCTGCCGCAGCCTTTAGGCCGGCTATGAGACCTTCATATTCTGCAATGTTGTTGGAGACCTTCTCGCCCTGCTGGAAGCAGAGATTCACGGTGTAGTAGAGTTTGTCCTGAGTGGGAGAGATGAGCAATGCTGCAGCCCCCGCGCCCTGGCGCGTGAAGGCACCATCAAAATACATGACCCAGCCGTCAGGCGCCTCGCTTCCTGACGAGAGGGACCGGTCTTCGCCTTCCTCAAGAGCCGGGGCGTCTGTCCATTCTGCCACGAAATCAGCGAGTGCGGCTCCCTTGATGACCCTGGTAGTACTGAACTCCAACTGGAAAGCTTGCAACTCGATGTTCCATTCAGCGACTTTTCTGGCAGAGTTGGGGCTCCTGAGCACTCGCTCCAATGGGTAAGCTGAGACGACCTTGATGGGATGGCCCTGGAAGTAGTGTCGCAGCTTTCGCGAGGCCACCAGGAGCGCGAGCAGGAGCTTCTGAGGCATGGGGTACCGTGCTCTTGCATCCCGCAACACCATGCTGATGAAGTATACCAGGTGCTCGACGAGGGTAGGCGCGCTGATGAGGCTTGCGCCCTCCTGGAGTTGGGTTGGCTCCTGAGGAGAGGGAACCCCTAATGCTTGATCTCTAGCCGGGGCCTTCGCGGGTTCGGGGGCGTCGTCCTGCTGAGCTTGATCCTTTGCCGCCGCTGCTGCGGCCCCTGTGGCGCCCTCCTGGTCTTGCGTCGTCTCTGCTAGAGGCGTGGCACGGACCGATGCGCCCTTGGCTTGGTAACCGCCACCAGGGCCGCGCTAGCTGAGTACGGGGTGGCGGTGAGATAGAGCACTAGGCGCTCGCGAGGTCACGTCGCCACCATCACTGGAGGGCTGGTTAGGTATCTCTTGAAGTCTTGAAAAGCTTGGTCGGCCTCTCGGGTCCACTCGAACAGGCCCTTCTTTTTCAAAGGGCAGGGTGAGTTCTCCCAGCTTGGAGATGAAGCGCCCCAATGCAGTCACCCGACCAGCCAACTTCTGCATTTCCTCGAGGGTCTGCGGTGGACTCATGTCTTCAATGGCCTTGACCTTCTCTGGGTTGGCCTCGATCCCCTTGTGGGACACCAGGAAACCCAACAGCTTGCCAGAAGGGATGCCAAACACACATTTCTCCTGGTTGAGCCGCAAGTCCACCTGGCGAAGGCTTTCAAAGGTCTCCTCTAGGTCTTGGATCAAGGTCCCCGCCTCCCGAGACTTCACCATGATGTCGTCGACGTAGGATTCAGTGTTTCTCCTGAGCTGCCGCCCTAAGGCGATGTGCATGAGCCGCTGGAAGGTTGCGCCCGCGTTGCGTAGCCTGAACGGCATGCAAGTGTAGCAGTACACCCCACACAGGGTCGGGAAGGCCGTCTTCTCCACATCTTCTACCGCCATCTTGATCTGGTGATATCCTGCGAACGCATCCAGGAAGCATAGCAAGTCGCACTCAGCGGTGGAGTCGACGATCTGGTCGATGCGTGGAAGCGGGAATGGATCTTGGGGGTAGGCCTTGTTGAGGTTGGTGAAGTCACTGCACATCCGCTCCTTCCCACCTTTCTTGGGGACGATGACGGGGTTTTCCAGCCACTCGGGGTATCGAACGTCGCGTATCACACCCACGGCCTCCAACTTGCGGGTTTCTTGGATGATGAAAGCTTGCTTCTCCGTGGACTGATGCCTTGCCTTCTGCTTCACGGGGCGTACGTTGGGGCACACCTTCTGATGAGGACATGACTACCTTGGATATGACCAAAAATATTGCATATATGCATATTTGTCAGGTGATTTCTAGTGCAAACTATTCAATAATCTATTTATGTTATCCAGAACAAAAATACTTCACACACTTTTGTGTTTTGTCTAATTGCAGGTGTATGGGACATTTGTACAATCCACATGTGAAGATAAGGAAGAAAGAGATGTTTATTTGCTGTCCAAAAAGTTCTCTCACGTCACTTTTGGCCCAAGAGAAGATAGAGTCCAAGTCTCTCACGTTTTGGATTCAGATTCGGACTGCACAGACATACCTGACTCAAAACGCACACAAGTTTTTCATACGGACTCCGAATTGGGTGATTCTTTTTTTGTTGGAAACTAGATTTCGTGCACTTTCCAACCCAATTGGAATCACCTTCAAATTCGTCCGGAGCGTTGAGTTGTGGACGAAACAATCTGATGCTGCAGCAGAATCCGAGTCAAACTACAAATCCAAAGGTGTTACATCACCTCCACTTGGGCCCATTGGCCTTGTACGACCTAGATTTAGTTTTAGGCTGCCTTGGGACGTCCTCCCACCTCCTTGGCCGCCACCCCTTGCTCCTATATAAGTAGATCCATCTAGTAGCTTTTCCTTGGGATTTGTTTAGTTAAAAGTTAGCCATTGCAACTTCGTGTACTTCGTTTGTGTCCAACGACCAGACCAAGACCGCTTACGGATCCCCACCATTATCAATACTTCATACATATTCGCGATATTCAGATTGCTTTTATCATATTCTTGCTTGTTCTTCGATTGCTTGCAGGAATAGACCTTCGTGGTCAGGTTGATTGTGCTCCGGCGTGGTCAATAACCTCTCGGAGTTGGTTTAGCGATTGCTAAGGCGCAACGTCGTGCATGTTTGTAGTCGGATCGTCAAAGTCGTCTCCACCAAATCGATAGTTATCATCTCATCGAAAGATCGGGACACCCCGCCTTTATCAAGTGGTATCAGTTTTCAGGTTGCTCGGTGAGATTTTACAGTTTTTCATAGTTTAGATCGCATCTGTCATTCATACCTACAGTCCATGAAAAAGCCATAAAAAAGTTAGATCTGTTCATCATTTATCCAAGCCAGTCTGAGCCTTTGCAATTTTCTATTCATTGCTTGCATAGTTGAATTATCGGTTGCATCGTCGTGTTAGTTGCTGGTCTTAGTGTCTACTTCCTTTAGAGTTTCGAGTTCTATTCACATTAGTCACGCCGCCGCTGCATCATTATCCCTTCCCCTGTCCACCATCCCATCCATTAATTTCCACCACGTGCTACGCACTGTTCATTGTCATAATCATAGTTGAGGTCATTCACATCTTCGCCTGATCCAATCTGCATCTTATCTAGTTTGTCTTGGAAAGAGGGAGAAAAAAAAAAGATAGAGGAAAAAAAGAGAGGAAAAAAAAGAAAAAGAGAGAGAAGAAAAAGAAAAAAAAAGCGTGAGAAAAAAAAAAGAGAAGAAAAAAAATCGGATCTATCTAGAATCAATCTCGTACCTGAATTCGGATTGGAATCTGTTTTGCGCACTGTTCAGTAAAACAGGTGTATCTTCCTCATACAAAGTCCGTTTTGGCTCCGTGAGTACTCAAATTGAAGCTAGAGACGAGCCGCATTTAAATAGTTGCAGAAGCTAGTTCAATATTTGACACCTCAAAATCGGCTTCTAAATAGGTCTTTTTGCCCTCTGAAGTTCGTCAACACAGCTTGTTCCAATTTTTCAGGCCAGTTTTAGAATTCTTTGACTCCTCATATCAACTCGGAATTGAGTGATTCTTTTTGCATTGGAAAGCTTGAGTTAGTAGCATTCTTTGAAAGAATTTATCAGAAAATTGTCTCAAACTTTTCAAGAGGAAAGTTGGAGAGAGAGTTGTTGTATATCCTGCTTGGCAGTTGTTTTTTCATCATTATTTTCGCTGCCGTTGTGATCTTCACTTATATCTTGCTGTCAAGAGCTACTTAGTATCCTTCATTGATGCTTGTTGTGCTACGCCGTGACCTCATTAGTGTTCTAGGCTCGCGTCTCTAGTCCGGTCTAGCCTAGGACCAGCACAGTACCGTCGTTGAGCGTTTATTCAACATTGCATCTTTGAATTGATTATTGCTAATCTTTTGCTACCATATATAGCCAACCCAGCTCCACATATTTCTACACCGTGTATACGTACGCTCCCCTGGCAATCGCTTTACTCAATATTCGGAGTTACTTGACACCGCTGGTTGCCGATCACCGTCTGCTGCATGGTAAGAACTTGTAAGACATTGATATTTGCTTTACTGTGAGCGTTTTACCACCACATCCTAGTAGTTATAGGAACATTATTTTTGGGTTTTGTTTCTTGTTCTACTAATCATGACAGGATCCAGAGTCAATTCATGGGCTTTGTCGATCGCGGGAGACGTGCCACCACCTTTGCAAATACCACAACCGTCACGAGAGGTGCACAAACATCCAAATGCACATGATCAGTTTAATGTATCTATACCACCATTTAATGGCCGTTTTAAACCTGCTTTATATATTGAATGGGAGTTCGACATAAAAAATATATTTGCTTCCCATAATTTCAATGAACATAAAAAGGTTAAGGTTGCGGTTGGTTCTTTCACTGGTTATGCTTTGGTTTGGTGGAGTGAATATTGTCGGTTACACCCTGATTATATACCTACTACTTGGGATGATTTGAAACTTGCCATGCGACATACTTTCGTCCCTGCTTATTATACTCGTGACATGACTAAGAAGTTGCAACACTTAAAACAAGGTAGTGAAACTGTAACAAAATATTATGATGATTTACAAACTACCTTGTTGCATTCCTCTTTAGAAGAAAGTGAAGATGATTTTATGGATAGATTTTGGGGAGGATTAAACCGTGATATTCAAGAGATACTAATTCATGAAGAGTGTTATCCTATGGACCATTTGTTTCATCTTGCTTGCAAAGCTGAACAGGAAATAAAACGACGTGTTGGCCACGAGGAGAACAAGCGCACGGTGCACATTCCAAGAGTTGATATGATTGTTCCTTCAACTACTAGGCATACTATGACAACCACATCCGTTGTTGTCAGGACTACATCACCTCCACCATGTGACACATCGCCCCCGAGAGTGGCTACATCATCTGAGTTGATCATAAGAGGTAATGACCAAGGTACTGATCTTCCATCTCTACATGAGAATGATGAATGCCTTGTCAATTTGAATGCACCATCTGATGAGCTACCCACTACTTTGATCACACCACCTATTTTAGAGGACTACGTTGATAATTTGACTTTGCCATGTGATCAAACAACTGAAATACCAACAATTTTGAGTGCACCCATTGAATTAACTATTGATGCAAAAGAACCAATGTTTAATCATTTTGATATGACCTCTAATCTTGGTGATGATTCTGTGTTGAATGACTTATTGCATGTTTGCTTATTTAAGCATGTTGTAGCATGTAAATTTGATGCAAGTAAGGTTTATTCACCAATGTTGGGATGGTTTAATGATGAACATTGTCAATCTTTTGAAATGAATAAGAGCTTCACTTATATGTGCAAACTGAGTTGCAATATTTTCATGCTTTCTACTTCTTGTGCTAATTTTTTGGCTTTAGATTTTATGAACTATGCAAGTTACTCATCTATTCATGTGTCATATATGCAAAAATCAAGGGAAGTAAAAATGGATGACATATACATATACAACATGTACACCTTGTCTCTTTTGTTAGCCACATTTCATATTAAGCAACGCCGAGGACGGCTTTATTTTCAAGAAGGGGAGGATGATGAGGACATGACTACCTTGGATATGACCAAAAATATTGCATATATGCATATTTGTCAGGTGATTTCTAGTGCAAACTATTCAATAATCTATTTATGTTATCCAGAACAAAAATACTTCACACACTTTTGTGTTTTGTCTAATTGCAGGTGTATGGGACATTTGTACAATCCACATGTGAAGATAAGGAAGAAAGAGATGTTTATTTGCTGTCCAAAAAGTTCTCTCACGTCACTTTTGGCCCAAGAGAAGATAGAGTCCAAGTCTCTCACGTTTTGGATTCAGATTCGGACTGCACAGACATACCTGACTCAAAACGCACACAAGTTTTTCATACGGACTCCGAATTGGGTGATTCTTTTTTTGTTGGAAACTAGATTTCGTGCACTTTCCAACCCAATTGGAATCACCTTCAAATTCGTCCGGAGCATTGAGTTGTGGACGAAACAATCTGATGCTGCAGCAGAATGCGAGTCAAACTACAAGTCCAAAGGTGTTACATCACCTCCACTTAGGCCCATTGGCCTTGTACGACCTAGATTTAGTTTTAGGCTGCCTTGGGACGTCCTCCCACCTCCTTGGCCGCCACCCCTTGCTCCTATATAAGTAGATCCATCTAGTAACTTTTCCTTGGGATTTGTTTAGTTAAAAGTTAGCCATTGCAACTTCGTGTACTTCGTTTGTGTCCAACGACCAGACCAAGACCGCTTACGGATCCCCACCATTATCAATACTTCATACATATTCGCGATATTCAGATTGCTTTTATCATATTCTTGCTTGTTCTTCGATTGCTTGCAGGAATAGACCTTCGTGGTCAGGTTGATTGTGCTCTGGCGTGGTCAATAACCTCTCGGAGTTGGTTTAGCGATTGCTAAGGCGCAACGTCGTGCACGTTTGTAGTCGGATCGTCAAAGTCGTCTCCACCAAATCGATAGTTATCATCTCATCGAAAGATCGGGACACCCCGCCTTTATCACCTTCTGGTGGTGCTCTATTACCTCCCTTGGGACCCCTACCAGCTGATCGGGCTCCCAGGCGAACAATCCCTTATTTGCGTGCAAGAACCTCACGAGTGCCTCCTCCTGACCAGGCTCAAGGTTGGCGCATATGGTAAAGGTTGCCCTGAAGGACCCGTCCTCCTCGACCGGCACTTTCTTGGTTTCTGCCTTGTCTTGAGTGAAGAACTGCTTCTTCTTGGTTGGTGCGGCTTCCTTGGCCTTGGAGGTATCCGCGTCAGCGGTTCGTGCTGTCGCAGTGGCCTTGAGGGAAAGCTTGAGCGCCACCAGGGCCTCCTTGGTGTCCCCCTTGATGGTGAGGACACCTTCGCTCCCCGGCATCTTTATGAGGTTGTAAGCAGGATGGGTTGCTTCCATGAACAGGGCCAGAGCTGGGTACCCGAGGATGGCATTGTATGGGAGGCCGATGCGAGCGATGTCGAAGTCGATGAGCTCGGTGCGGTAGTTGTGGCGCGTGCCGAAGGTCATGGGGTGGCGGATCTGCCCCAGGGAGCGGGCGGAGCCTCCACCAACCCCTGAGAAAGGCTTGCTAGGGAGGAGCCGCTTGGGCGGTACATGAAGAAGGCTGAAGGCCTCGACAGAGAGCACGTTGAGGCCGGCACCACCGTCGATGAGTGTCTTGGTGATGGATATGTGCCAGATGGTGGGCGCGCACAGCATCGAGAGTGCACCCGAGCCCATGGTGGAGGCGGGATGATCCTCTGAGTCGAAGGTGAGGTCGGCCTCAGGCGCGGCCCAGCCAGGCGGAGCCCTCGGGCGCATGGAAACGGCACCGATCTGGCGAAAGTACAGCTTGACATGCCGATCTGAGGGTGGTGCTTGCGAACCGCCAAGGAGAGCTGCGACGATAGGGGCCGCTGGTTCCCTGAAGCGAGCGATGAAGAGGTTGCACAGCTCCTCCCAGGTGGTGACAGAAGACACCGGCAAATGGAGGAGCCAGGCGCGTGGTGCGCCTACAAGGGCCATTGGGAACCAGTTGGCCATGATCTTGTCGCCGCCCCCGGCTTCCAGAATGGCCTCCTCG
This sequence comes from Triticum dicoccoides, assembly GCF_002162155.2. Classification (NCBI taxonomy): domain Eukaryota; kingdom Viridiplantae; phylum Streptophyta; class Magnoliopsida; order Poales; family Poaceae; genus Triticum; species Triticum dicoccoides. Next base: position 355,897,116 of record NC_041392.1, read on the forward strand.
TACGCCAGGAGAAAAGCCGACGGGTCCGCCACGCCGTCGTAGCGCGGCGGCATCTCCGACTTGAACTTGGGTGGCCACTGCACCTGCCGCAAGGCAGGGGCAAGGGCTCGGAGCCCCCGAGCGCCGCTGTGGGCACCGGTAGATCCAGCTGGAGGGGCGCCCGCCATGGGGGAGCAGGCGTGGAGATGGTGGAGCACGAATCCATGAAAGAAAGACTCCGGTGCACCCTACCTGGCGCGCCAAATGTCGGATCGTGGGTTACGGCAAAACCCTTAAGGTTCGAACACTGGGGTGCGCGCGAAGATCACCGATTCGCGTCTTAGCTCAGCTAATATCTTACGAACTAACTTGACGAGCTCGCAACACAAAGGACACAAGATTTATATTGGTTCGGGCCACCGTTGTGGTGTAATACCCTACTCCAGTGTGGTGGTGGATTGCCTCTCGGACTGAGGATGAATAGTACAGTGGGAAGAACAGCCTCCTGAGGTTGAGGTGTTCTTGTGCTTGGCGAACTTGTGTGTTCTGGTCTCTCTCGATCTGACCCGTTTGCTACCGTTTTTCCTGCCCCTAGCTATGGTGGTGGCTAGTCCTATTTATAGATGCCCTGGTCCTCTCCCCAAATATTGAGCGGTAAGGGAGCCAACAACGGCCAATTTGAAAGGGGATAGCTAGTACAGCTTATCCTGACAAAAGTGGTCTTCGCCTGCCAAAGGCTCTGGTGGTGACGCCGTCTTGGGCTCCACGGTGACCTCCATCTTGTCGTCCTGCTGGTCTTGGTCTCGGTGCACCAATATGTAAATCTTTGCTTGATGCCTCGGTACCTCGTGCCTGCGCTTGCCCCCTTAGCACCAAACAGGAAACAAGGACGCTGCGCGCGCTGGCGCCCGCCTGGCACCTGCCTGGTCTCGATCGTCATGGCTCACGTCACGAGAACCTCACGAGGTTTTCCTCACCTCGAACTCTCCGCCCCTCGCGAGCCAGACTGGTGAGGCCACTCCTGAGGAGGTCTTGTGTCGTCCACCTCGCGAGGCTTGGCTCCTCACGAGGGTCTTGAATGCCTTGTTGATGAAGATGGGTCATACAGGCTTGCTAGCAAAGCCATGCCGTGGGCTGCAGGCAGGCAAGTGAGGGGACCCCCGTTCCCAGAATGCTGACAGGAAAATATTACTGCTTATATCATTAATCACAAGACAAGTTAAACAAAAAAATGGAAAGGAAAATGCAATTATCAGATTAAATAGAACAATGGAAAGGAAAATGTGTTTAAACCTATATTTCACGGGTATAACCTTCCCAAGGACAAGCAGAGCATGATAGTCATGACAGGATAGAAGTATAAAACCATTTAGGCAAGGGGAGAGGAATTTCATGACATTACCCATACAATGGTGTTTGGATAATTTGATAAATAAGATTTAGCATTGTGCTTCGAATGTTCTTATTGAAGGTCGGAGTACCACAGACATGCTTTGAGATAGCATTAACATGATCATCAGGTAAAGGTCGGTCTTTGGATACACAAAGGATCCATCGGAAACAACTTATAAAATATGTCGGACAATTTTAACAAGGAAAAGATGAGGATGGGGCCCACGGGCTCAGCAACAATTCATCGACGGGCAAGGAGGGTATTTCTCATCATGAATTCAATTGATAACCTGGAAGATCTCAGAATGTTGATGATGATCACGGCATATTTGTTGAGAGGTTTCATGAAGATGTAATCGATCGGCGATGACATCAATTCAAAGGAATGATGAAGCAAAAGGTTATGAGAACCACGGGTACGACACAAACTCGAAATCAAGCTTGCTATTCAAGACAAAATGATATGACGAGGTAAACCGATGTAGGCTTAGCTCATCGTCGAAAATTGTGCTCCGGGAAGAAGGATCAAGTAGCACAGTTAAAATTTATCACGATAATGATATAGCCGATCAGGCTAGGAATGACTTGAAAGATTATTAAACTCGTAAGCAACGAAAATTACTTAGAGTTGTTGAATCGAAGTGTGCAATTGATTCTCTTATTGGTGTTCTTGAGTGACTGATAACTCGGAACCTGGGGGAAAATATGAAATCGGTGAGAAGTAATACTAGATGAATACTCATAGGAAGGGACATAGTTTGTTGATATTCTCGAGATACCTGAGGGTAATACTTGAAGGAACATCAAAATAGAGGTTGAGGAGATGTATTAATCTCTAGAATACAAGCACTTTAACTTGTCTGAGGAATGGGATCAAAGAAGAACAATATGGTCGGAACCACGATTGCAAAAGACCAAATCCCAGATATAAGATGAACTTATACCAAGGATACAATTAGTTTTAAGAGAAGCTTCCATGATAAGATCTACATTATGTCCATGGGCATGAACACAAAGTTTAAGGTCGACACCCACTTCTCCAATGCATAACCTTTCATTCACTGATCTGTTACAATTATTTGAAGGTGAAGAACTACCTGGTGAATTACCAGAGGATTATGACCCGTGAAAACTATCGGAATCACACGGATTAGGGTAGGTATAGGTTCAACCCATCGGGGCATCTTATGAACATATACCACAAACTTCAGGAGTAATTAACACAAGCATGAAAGTAGAGCATGGTTCACAAAGTAGATGATAGAATTTACTAAAGGCATTATGTGTGAGGGGAAGAACTCACAAGGTTAATGAATATGAAGGACGTTGTCGGATAATAATCCAACCAAGGATATGGCGGTCCATAAAGGATCTGATGTGAGTATCGATACTCAAGGAGAAGAAGGAAGGGTGCAAAGGCATTGGACTATAGATATATCTGGATAACTTCAAAGCTTGAATACAAAGGAATTACGATTTTCAAATCACAAGAAAAGAAGCATAGGCTCTGATCAAAAGGTAATTGAGTTGACTAGATATAGATCGACAATCAATCAAGGTTTGATTTGCCAAGAACAAGCTCATGTTCGAAGTGACGTCTGAGCCGGAAGGATGAATGCTAGGATCTGATTGAGGATTGCGAGCATCCGCAACATATTTGATCAAGGGACGAACAAGACTCAAAGTGATAGCGACAGAGGACATCAACGGAGATTACTAGAAATATGGAATTAACTATAATGCAGGCACGCAATACTTTCAAGAGTAATAGGCTTCTAAGGATTTCGGAAGATCGAATAGTATTTCGAAGGATTTTGTGAAACACATGAACAACTAGGGATGAGTGGATACTCGGTAAGTGCGAGGAATTATCCGTAGGGGTATTCATGTGGCAAAGAACTGTAAGGCAGTAGGCACAAAGTATTCTCAGAACAATAGAGAGGATTTTGGGGTATCTTGTAATAACAAGATCACCGGAGGAATGATTGTATGAATGACAAGTGTACGTGGTCATCCATAGGGGTTTACCGATAGAAGGGAATTGCAAAAGTGATGAGTACAAGTCTTGAGAGAACATCGGAGAGTATCTTCGGAATCCTGGTGCAGCAAGTGATCATCGGGACTGAAGGGGCTCTCCGGGAGAAAGTATTTTTGAGAACATAAAGTTAGATTTTAGCAAAATCATTTAACCTGAATAGAAGAGAGATCAGAATCCCAGAGTATAGACGAGGAATAAAAGATCCTAACACCACCTAATGGCGACGTGGGCCTGTAAGACACACCACCATGTTAGTGAAAGTTTTTCAATGACTAGACTCAACTTGAGCCAAGGAGTGTGGAAAGTGGAGTCCTACAGGCAGTCGGCTCTAATACCAACTTGTGACGCCCCCGATTCAATCATACACTAATCATACATGAAAATGTGTACGATCAAGATCAGGGACTCACGGGAAGATATCACAACACAACTATAAACACAAATAAAAATAATACAAGCTTTATATTACAAGCCAGGGGCCTCGAGGGCTCGAATACACAATAGTCAGCGGAAGCAACAATATCTAAGTACACACATAAGTTAAACAAGTCTTCCTTAAGAAGGCTAGCACAAAAGCAACAACGATCGAAAAGGCAAGGCCTCCTGCCTAGGAGCCTCCTAACTACTCCAGGTCGTCAGCGGCCGTCACGTAGTAGTAGGCACCCTCGGGGTAGTAGTAGTCATCAGTGGTGTCGTCTGGCTCCTAGGATCTGTCATCTGGTCACATAAATCGGGTATGGGGGAAAAAGAGGTAGCAAAGCAACTGTGAGTACTCATCCAAAGTACTCGCAAGACTTACATCAGATCTAAACTAAGTATGCATCTGTATCAAAGGAATGGGTTGTATCTATGGACAAAACTGCAGAATGCCAGAAGAGAAGGGGAAAGCCTAGCCTATCGAAGACTAGCATATTCATGCATCTTCAAGCATCTTGCAGCATTTAGAAGAGTACAAATCAACATAATGTAAAGTAGTAGTAGTGTCATCAACCTCGCGCAGAGATCCTTCCTCGACTCCCTGCGAGAAAGCAATCCCAGAGCCATACTATCCATTTCTCATCACAAGTATCCAATTCTAGTTGTATCGATCGGGATACAACTCCGAGTGTCTGTTACCATAGGACAGGCTATCGATAGATGTTTTCTTCCCTGCAGGGGTGCACCAACTTACCCAACATGCTCGATTAACTCCGTTCAGACATACTTTACTGGGTCATGCCCGGCCTAAGCCAAACGATACGCCGCAACCCGACCTAGGCTTAATAGAGAGGTCAGCACGCCGGACTAAACCTATGCCCCCAGGGGTCTTGGGCCATCGCCCCGGGATCTCCTACATGTTGCGTGGGCAGCCGGTGAGCAGACCTAGCCACCCTTATACAAGGCGAGGCGTTCCATTCCAACCCGGCGCGCGCCGCTCGGTCGCATGATGTCTATTAAGCTTCGGCTGATGCATACGACGTAGATCGCCCATACTATGCCCACGTGATGGTTAGTGCTATCAGGCCAGAGGCCTCTCGGATCAAATATCCAAATCGTAGTGGATTAGGAATGCGCGGTAAAAAGCAGAGACTTACAAAAGATGTGACCCCGTTGCCCCGTCTCAAGGACTTGTGGCAAGGGCTAAGAATGTACGGCCACGCCCCGTAATTATCTCGCGGGCACCTTTCAGGTCAACCCGAATCCACATCACTCGCAATTAAGCTCGCGCAGGTACCCCTCAGGGGCGACCCATCTTTAGTAACATGGTTCAGTGTAAAGTCATAGTAACCATAGTAACCGTGTGTCTAACACCAAGGGGAACCCTGAGGAATCACCGTCGATGGAATTCCACCTTATGTTATCGTCAAGGTGAACGAAGGAGGAATCACCCTCGAGGTCCACTCTTGAGGAGTTGCACGACAGTGTCATTATCAGGAGTGGAGAACGAGGAATCACCCTCGATGACCATAACCAATGAACTAGCCTACAAGGTCAAAATCAGAAGTGCTGATGAGGTATCACCCTCGACACTCGATAGTAACCCAGTAGTGTCGAGCAACTAAGGGGAAAGTGATGTGCGGTGCCGGGGTCTGGTCTTTGATCCCGTTGATCGGGTCTTCTGATAATGCAACGGGGCAGTCAGGACAAAGTGGGGGTCTCCGATGGGTCTCTACCAGCCTATACTAAACAGTTTAGGATAAGCAGGTAGGTAACAACATCAGGTTACAATAAATAGGCTATGCATCAGAAATAGGATAACAGTAGTAGCAGCAGATTCTAATCCAAGCATAAGAGAGAAGGGAATGGGCGATATCGGAATGCTCAAGGGGGGGGGGGGGTTGCTTGCCTAGAAGCTCTGGTGACAGACTTAGATCCTCAATGGTGAAGTACTCGATCATCGGATCAACAATGGTCTCGGGATGTACCGGAAAGAAGTAACATAGGGGGAACATAATAAATAACAGAGCAAACAATACGTTACAAAGCATGACAAAGCAAAACATTGCGCTGGGGGTGACCTAACACAGTGCTTCACGTTGCAGACGAAGCGGGAAATTAACCGGAAGGTTTTCCCGGTTTCAGACTTCTGTCAGACAGATGAACCGGAGGGGAAGGTTCCTTGTTTGCAGTGTTGGAGGCATATGATAGGTATGTGGATAGCGTATTCGGGTTCGTCTCGTTTTCCTGAGCAACTTATATGTAGAAAACATTTTCATCCAAGTTACGGTTTAATTTCTATTAAATTTCAAAGTTTTATTAAATTTCTTAAATTAATACTAATTCAAAAATAAATATTAAAATGCTACGTGCGCACACAAAATGTACATAGCAAAGCAGAATTGAAGCTAACAGTGGGCCCCGTTGATTGCCCAGTCAGCAGTCAACGTTGACCCGTTGACTGGTCAACCAGTGAATAATTTCTATGGGTCCTGCGTGTCATTGTCTATGGTTAACTAGACTTTAGTTAAATTAGATTAGCTAATAGTGGGGGCCACTATCATTGGCTAGTAGTTAAACTAATTAGTAATTAGCCCCCAAGATAAAATGCATGGCCGGTCGGAGGTGGCTGTGCATACACACGCACACCACACGGGCTTGGACATTGCCACGACCATGGCCACTAGCAGCAACTAGCATCGGTTGGAACAACAACTAGAAGCGGCAGTAGTGGGCGGCTCTAGCACAGAGCAGCAGCCGACAGTGAGCAGCACACGCATGCGGGCAGCAGCGAGCGGGGGCAGTAGCCGCGCGGGCACGCGTTGTGCGGGGCCGGAGCTCACGCACGTAGGGCGACCAGGGGGTGCGCGGGAGCATGCACGGGGACGAGGCCAAGCACAGACAGGTGGGCGCGGAGGCGCGCAGGCACAGGCGAGGGCCCGACTAGGGGCACGGACGGGCCAATTCCGGCCATGGCGACTGGTCCTCGTGGGGCGACGCATATGACGACAAATCGAAGGGGAAAGCAGGGGAATTAGGAGAGGAGCTCAATACGAGCTCAATGGCGAGGTCGGGGAGGCCGGGGACGCAGTGAAGGCGACGGATTCGTCGATGGCGTCGCAGTGGCCGGAGGTTGAAGATGACATTGATGGCGATGATAGAGAGCTCCCAGGCTCGAGCCGAAGGGCGAGGCCGATGTGGACGACGACAGTGGTCCTCCTAGGTGTCTCACGACGGCGAGGGTTGGCCAATGGTCTTGGCAACGACGAGGCAGCGGGGACGATGGCGTTCGGTTGAGGTCGGACGTGGGCGGGTAGGAGAGCAATGGCGCAGGGGGGAAGGGGGAGAAGCGGGCGACGTTAGGGCGAGCGGGGAGGGCTCGATGCAGCTATATAAGGCAGGGGAGCCGGGGATGCTCGACGTGTGGCGCCAGCCATGGGGATGGCGCCACGGCTGCCCTGGCTGCTCCTGTAGCTGGTAGGAGAGGATTGGGGGTGGGTTGGGCCAAAACAATTACCTTAAGGCCCAGAGGCATAGTGATAGGTTTTCCTTTTTTAATTTACTTTGTTGTTTTGCATTTGCTCCTGTTTTGCATTAATTTGAGCTACTAAATGATTTTTGTAAAAGATGAAACTTGACACATAATTACTTGGCAATATACTGAGTTGGCTCAAAAAGGTTGAGGCTGGTTGGAATCCATTTAAATTTCATTTAAATAGAAAAGGGTTAAATGTTGGTGTTTTATCACTGTTTTAAAAAGGTTAGGGGCAATTTAATACTTCAAATAAAATTGGTTTCTACATGACAATTACTTAGTAATTATTTTCAACCAAACAAACAATTTTGTTTTAATGTTTGAAGAAACAATAAATTTGACTTGAGAATTGAATTGGAATTTGACTTGAGAGTTGATCAAGTGATAGCTAACTCAGTAAAGCACGGTGACATGGCATCATTAGGCTGAGGTTACTGTGGCATGACACTGGGGGTGTTACAGTTATAACTGTCTCATGTTGAATATCATCCAACAAGTCACCGATCCAATGCCTAGGAATTTATCCTATATTGTTCTTACTAAGTTACAACTGCTATCATCACTGTTACATTTGCTACAAAATTATTGTTGTCACTGTTACCGTTACTGTTCTTGCTGCTACTATTATCAAAACTATCATACTACTTTGCTACTGATCACTTTGCTGCAGATAATTGATCTCCAGGTGTGGTTGAATTGACAACTCAGCTGCTAATACCTTGAAATAGTCTTTGGCTCCCCTTGTGTCGAATCTATAAATTTGGGTTGAATACTCTACCCTCGAAAATTGTTGCGATCCCCAATACTTGTGGGTTATCAGCATGGCGAAGGTCTTCGATACGACCGAAGTGTCCCATAAGTCCTCCACCGTGAGCTTCTTGCAAGAGCAACAGACTAAGACAAAACGCAGGTATACAAAGTTTGTTAGTCCGCATAGCCATCCTTGAGATAATATCGCTCGCAAAATTTGTTAGCTTAGCATTTCGCATAAGGAATCACAAATGAGGTATCATGCGTACATTGGTGGAGCGACGTCCTATATAAACGGTTTTTAACCCCTTTCCACGATAGAGTTTTAAACTGTCGCCTTGCTTGTGTGTGCGATAGGGGGTCCATCCCAGATGACCCAGAAATTGTTTGTGATAGGGAGTAGGAATGCATACATTTTGTATAACTAAGCGTATGCGATGTCCACATCTATGTCAAACGCGAGTCATCACACAACAATTTGTGATATATGAAATTTCCCAAACGCTCCATCCTTGCTACTCGTGTGGGTTGGCATTACCATCGCACACGCTATTGTATGGTGCAACGTTTATGATGTGTGCCCCATCACAAACAGTTCACGATTATAAAGCGTGTATGATAAGGAGACTATCACACACATTTACTTTTCATTGTATGTAAGAGTGCATACAGGTGTCCCCATAAAATTGTATGTGAAGCTTGAATATATCCACCCGTTGATCTGTCCATAAACATTTGCAATATATAAAATGTTCTAAATCATTCATTTGTAGTACCCGTGTCGAGTGAAGGCCTATCGCACGCATGCTTCTATGAACAACATTTATGATGTACACAACATCATAAACAGTTCATGCTCGCTAAGCGTGTGTGATACAGAGACTATCACAAACATTTAATAAGAAGTGATTGTGTGCACTGCTATTGTTAATCTCACACGTTTTTTCTTGGCTGATCATGTGTGCAGTAGAAATTCATCGCACACGTAGTGATCTAAGGAACATGTCTGATCTTGATGTTTATCATTGACGTTTTGCTTTGACAAACTATGTGCAGTGTAATTGCCTGCATAACATAATTTATCCCTAAATCAATCTCTGCATTTAAATTCACAAAATTTAAATTTGAAACAGATTTTGAATTGAAAGTAGGCAATCCCTTATCTAATATTGAATCATGTTTATTACAAATATAGGTTCGAGAACTAATTCATAATTCGATTCATACGTATATATAATGAAGAACTACAGAAGCACCTTCAAAAAATGATACTCCCTCCATTTTTATATACAAGGCCGCAAACTCGGATTACAGGTACCAATGTAAAATTTAATGCATGTTTTACAAGTCAACTTTTCTTCTTGTTTACTGGGATCATTAATACTCCGCATGCATGCAAAGAAACTGAGTGGAGAAAGTAGCTGACTATTATTATGACTGCATGCATGTAAGTATTAAACAGGTTCTTAGTATGAGAAAATATCATTAATTTTTCCTCGATTACTGTTGGTGGCCTTGTATAGATGCAAAATGTATATTCCATAGTGGTCTTGTATATAAAAATGGAGGGCGTAAACCACATTGTAGTAAAGACGGTAAAGAGAGAGGCGAAAGACATTATGGTTGCTGGAGAAGGTGAGGCGAAATTCCCATACTATGCCCTCCTCCGTGCCTAATGTGCGCATGACTCTAGGCCAACCCCTTGTGATGCCCGCCCGCCAATCCTTCACTGTCTTCATTAGGACTTTCGATGCTCATTGTAGTCTCGAAGAAATACTTTAACCTTCATTGCATGTCCACCATTCATGCACTTTGCCATGTAATCTTGAGTAAACTACTTTGGGAACCACTTCAAACAAAAAACATTCAGACATTGTTGTCTCACAACTCATTATGAGCAAAAAAAGAGAAGGCTACAAAGTTTGTGGTTACCATGCTTTAACTCACTTTTGTGTTGGATAGTGTAGGATCGAAAATATGTCTAGAGGGGGGGGGTGATTAGACTACTTGACCAAATTAAAATCTAGCCTTTTCCCAATTTTATGTCTTGGCAGATTTTAGCAACTTAGCACAAATCAAGTAATCAACCAACACATGCAATTCTCAGAGTATAGCATCGGAATGTAAAACAATTGCATATGAAGGTAAAGGGAGGAGTTTGGAGGAAGAAAACGCAATGTAGACATGGAAATTTTTGGCGTGGTTCCGATAGGTGGTGCTATCGTACATCCATGTTGACGGAGACTTCAACCCACGAAGGGTAACAGTTGCGCGAGTCCACGGCGGGCTCCACCCACGAAGGGTCCATGAAGAAGCAACCTTGTCTATCCCACCATGGCCATAGCCCATGAAGGACTTGCCTCACTAGGGTAGATCTTCACGAAGTAGGCGATCTCCTTGCCCGTACAAACTCCTTGGTTCAACTCCACAATCTGGACGGAGGCTCCCAAGTGACACCTAACCAATCTAGGAGACACCACTCTCCAAAAGGTAATAGATGGTGTGTTGATGATGAACTCCTTGCTCTTGTGCTTCAAATGATAGTCTCCCCAACACTCATCTCTCTCTCATGGGATTGGATTTGGTAGAAAGATGATTTGAGTGGAAAGCAACTTGGGAAAGGCTAGAGATCAAGTTTATGTGGTTGGAATGGGATATCTTGACCTCAACACAAGTGTAGGTGGTTCTTTCTCAGAAAATGTATGTTCAAAGTGTAGGCATATTCTGATGGCTCTCTCTACGAACGAAGAGTGGGTGGAGGGGTATATATAGCATCCACACAAAATCTAACCATTACACACAAATCACCAAACTCAGTGGGACCGAATCATAAACTCGGTCAAGCCGATTTAGTTCAAAATGTGACCGTTAGGCATTTCGGTGGGACCGACATGTCAACTCGGCGAGACCGATTCCATTAGGGTTAGGGCATAACTTAATCTCGGTGAGACCGATTACACAAACTCGGTGGGACCGATTTTGGTAATAGACAAACAGAGAGTTGGTCAGGAAAACTCGATGGGACCGATTCGCTCATCTCGGTTAGACCGAAACGTTACGAAGGGGAAACAGAGAGTTTGCATTGCAATCTCGGTGGGACCGATCGCTCATCTTGGTTCGACTGTAACGTTACAAAGGGAAACAGAGAGTTTGCAATCCCATCTCAGTGAGACCGAGATCCCTATCGGTGAGACCAAAGTGACTAGGGTTTCTGGCAGTGGCTATGTCAAGTGAACTCGGTGGCGCTGGATAGAAAGTTTCGGTGGGGCCAAGTTTGACTTTTGGTTTGAGACATATGTGGGTATGAGAAAGTAGTTGAGGGCTTTTGGAGCATATCACTAAGCACTTTGAGCAAGCAACTCATTAAGCAACACCTCACCCTGTTTTAATAGTATTGGCTTTTTCTATGGACTCAATGTGATCTTGGACAACTTAAAATGAAAAATGTAGAGTCCTGAGCTTTGAGCTTGAGCCAATCCTTTGTCCCTAGAATTTTGAGGGGTCCACTTTCTAATCCATGCCATGCCAATCATTGAGCTTTCCTGAAACATTTATCTTGAAATAGCATTAGCTCCATGAGCTATATGTTGTTAGAAATTACCGAAAGCCACCCAAGGATAGTTGCACTTTCAATCTCCCGCTTTTTGGTAATTGATGACAACATATCGATCAAAGCTTCGACAAATGATAATAAGATTGAAATACATCATCGCTTTGAGAAGTATGTGATAAGCAAGAGCTCCCCCTAAATTTGTGCATTATTTAAAATTTTCTTTTGAATGCAAATGCACAATCGATTAGGTTCATGAGTTACTCTTCCATGTAACATACATCTTGGTGGAGCGCTCAAAATGATAGAAATTAATAGCATGGACTCATCACCAAGCAAGTGAATGATCATATATGAGATATAAAAGATAGCATCATTCAACAAGCATTAAGGTAGCAAATAATCAACCACATGATCAAATAAGTATCTCACAAGGACATAAGGACATAAAGTATCTCACACAAGCACACAAAAAAATCAACCAAAAGCAAGAGACATAAAAAGCAAGACACTCTCTCTCGAAGCCTATGATCTATACATATTTCTCCCCCTTTGGCAAAAAGTTACTAAAAAGTTCGAAAATGCATAGTGCTATACGTCTCTCAGGATTGGTCTTCGGGAGGTGGTGTAGAGACAACTCCAAGGACGAAGGCTTCCGATGATGTAGTTGGAGCTGGTGGAGGTGGAGTGGGTGCTGGAGGTGGCACTGGAGCTGTAGCTGTTGGTGCTGACACTGTAGCTCTAGAATCTGAAACTGGCACTGCAGCAGATCTTGGACCTCGTGGCACACGCTGAAAAGCATTAGTAGTTGCCTTTCCTCTCCTCTCCTCTACTTCCTCCTTAAGATGCTCAACTGCAGTCTAAATCTCAGTCACCTTTAGGTCAAGATCATAGAATTTTGTTTCCACAATCCTCTCCAGGCTCTCCTGATTATGAGTTAGGGTGGCCAAGCCCTTCTCAATCCTCAATGTAGCTTGAATCAGATAGCCTAATTGATCTTGCTTTCTCTTCAGGAAAACTTGAGATGCCTCTTCAACACTGGGCATCTTGGCAGCTTTCTCATCCTTTGCTTTGGCTCTCTTCTCCTGGACTTGAACTGATGATGGTTCCTCCTCATTCATCACAACAGTGTTGTCTTCAAATTTAGGACGTAAGGGTAGATGCTCCTTGTCCAGCAAATAAATTCATGTGCCCATCTTAGAATTGATGAGCTCCTGAATATGTGGAGCATACCCACAACTCCTCTTTTGATCAGCAGCAGTCCTCTGTATCGTTTCTACAATCAAGCTCATAACTTTGAACTTCTGAGGGACATCAAAATTTTGTAGCATTTTGATGGAGTGTCCTCTGATCATCTTGTGATCTCCTGACTTGTGTAGCACTGTGTGCCTTAAGATCCAATTAATAGTAGGCAGACTAGACAACAAGAAGTGTACAGATCCAAGCTTGTGTGTTTCCAAAGCCTTATCAAGGATCTCTTTGTACATGTTTTCCATGGAGTTGTGGTCTTTCTTCTTGGTGGCATACACATCCAAGTCATCTTCATGTTCTTCGGGGGCATTGATTAGCTTGGCCCATTCTTCAACAGTGGATTGGTACCTTGTACCTCCAGACATCCATACTATCCTTCCATATGGATAGAAGTGGGCAGTGGAGTAAAACTGCATGATCAGCTCATCATTCCATTTTGTGAGCTTTTGTCCAACGATTTCATCTACTCCACATGCCTTAAAGCTGCCATAAACTCCTAGGAAGTGATCTTAATTTTGCTTGATATATTCCCAATTCGACACATTTCATGTCACATACAATGGGCTTCTTGTCAAGCAAAATTGTCTCATAGAAGTCTTGTTGTTCCTTTGTATGGAACCTGTAGTTGACTGCAGTCCTCCAACTAACAGCATAGGGATCAGACTATATCCACAATCTCAGTCCTGCATCTTTCCTGATATGCATGTCCTCAGCGACTGGATGAGCATCATTGTGGTCAGGAATTTTGGGCTTCGACTTCCTCAAAACATGGGATTCATCATCCTCTTCTCCATTTTCAGGCACTAGGGCCTTGTTCTTTTCTTCAGCAGGTATACTCCTGGTGTTCCGCTTGGTTTTGGAAGGTTTCTGAGCAGTAGCCTTGGGAGAAGATTTGGGCTTAGATGGAGTAGCCCCTGACTTAATTTCATCTCCCATAAGCTTCTGAGACTTGGGAGTTGGTGCAGCATCCTCTTCCTCCTCCTCTTCTTCTGGATCTCTCATAATGGAGGATCTGCCAATCACTCTGGCAGTGGTCTTCTTGACCCTTTCCTTCCTATTCTTTCCCTCTCCGGCAACCTCTCCAGTTGGCTTGGAGGTTTCAGCAGTTGAGGCTCTCACCTTTAAGATTGGCACGCTCTTGGCAGGGGCCTTCTTGTGCAAGCCAGGCTTAGTTGATGCAGTTGTGCCATATTCCTTCTTCAACACCTTATTCTTGGAGCTGACTTCCTCCTCAACAGCCACATAGTCCTCATCTTCAGAATCTGAGGTTTTCTTCTTCCTTGACCTGGTGGCTGCTTTGGGCAAGTTACTTGGTGTGCTCCTGCTGCCATCATTAGAAGTGCTAGAGGGACTAGTGCCCTCACTCAATTGCACCTGTCCCTCTGACTTGTTCTGGCTGTCGCTCCGGTCAGACATCTCTGCAAACTTACTGACAGCAGACCCTATGAATAGATATAGATGAGGTAGAGTGGATGAGCATCACAAAGTGCAGAGTTTTTGCAAAACAATGACTTAAAAACTTAGTTTTAGTTCTTCACAGAAAGCATTTCGGAGCTACTGATTTGTAAAATCGGTGATACCGAAGCAGCTTTTGGAACCTAAACTAGTGAACTCGATCACACCGAGTCACAGTTCGGTGGCATCGAGACTGCTAGGGTTTCACAAAGAATCAAACTCGGTCACACTGATTTGCAGTTTTCGGTCAGACCGAAAGTGCAACTACAATGGCCTAAGCCAAATCGGTGAGACCGATTTCTACAATTCGGTCGGTCTGAGATGAGTTTGGCGGAGGCCTAACCCTAAATTTTCAAATCCAATCAAATCCAAAGGATGTTTTCAGTGGATAGATTGATTGCATACGTGGTCATGATCATGGAAAAGTAATGTGCTACCAATCGGAGTTAAGAGAGTAGCACAAAGGATCGAACTCATACCCTAATTCGGCGGAGTTCGCTACGGTGGCAATGAAGGGGCAGAAATCCATTGACGGTGATGAAAACTAGCAGCGGGAGGTCGCTGGCGGGGAGAGGGCGATCCAGAGACCCGAGGTGGCAGAGCGGGATATGCGCGAGCTGAGAGGTTTTGAAGAAATTTCCAAAATCTCACCCGTGGGTTTATATATCCCAACCCTGTCGGTGTGACCGAGTGGAACAACTCGGTGGCACCGAGATGCAGAATCGCAAGCGGTTACTGCAACTCGGTGTGACCGAAAAGTTCAAATTGGTTGCACCAAGATTGAAAACCTAGATCAACTTAGTGATCTCGGTGTGACCGAAATGGATGACTCGGTCATACTGAAATGCACAAATAGGTTTCAGAAGTTTAAATCTATGATGAATCGGGGACTCCAAGTGCTCCTCACACAGAGTGGTTCAAATCTGACTTGATCAAACTTTGTGATGTAGCATGAATAGATTTTGAGATGAGAAAATAATAGATAGCTAGAGGGAGTTCTTAGGCATTCTTGTCCATCCATTTGGCAAAAGAGAAAAAGCCAAACAAACAAAGCAACAAATGGATGTCCTCGAATGAGTGAAATATGCAATCAACATGCTCACACAATAAAATGACAAATGAGATATGTGACAAATCATGCACAATCACTCTAGCATCTATCAAGCAATTTGGCAATGACTAGGTCATCTATATATGAGTATATTGACTTAGGAGTCAAATGAGAACATTTGATCACAGGTCATACTCATTGTTTGATCACAAGTGGGGTTGCCACTTTTACATAAAACATTGTTGTGCTCACATCATTAGAGTTGCTTTAGCTCAATTGATTAGAGTAAAGCTCCCCCTAGATGTGATATCCCCCCTAAGAAGGATGAACTAACCTTGGGTTTTTTCAATGATGACTTCATGTAGGTGTTGAAGATGTAGATGCTCAATGTTGATGTAGATCATTCGGAGCAATCCTTTGGAGTGAGTTGCACTTTCAATACCTACACGGGTTAGTACCACAAGGAACAAACAAGGATATCCATAGACATAGAGTGATGTTCACATTGGATGATGTCCATGAAAGCATTAGGTTACCTTGTCCCTTCCTTGTCTTACCAACAAGAGGGTTTGTGATTCCTTGAACTAGTGCAAGATATGGAAGTTGTTTGCACTTGTTCTTGCCAAGATGATAAGAGTGAAGTATGTTGGCGGAGTCACCCTCAAGAACCCTCTAGTTCTTCTTCTTAGGGATCCACACCATCTTGATGGGAATCCTTGGAGTTGTAGTCCTACTTGATGAAGTGGAACTTGATGCAGTCTTGGGAACCCACTTAACCAAGGCCTTAGGTGCTTCTTCAAATGCATCAATCTCCTCTTGAAGCTTGTCCTTGCCTTTTAGCGTGTGGTATTGTGGTGGAAGATCATCTTGAGCTTGTGTTCCTTGGAAAGAAGTAGGATCATACTTCTCTTGTTGAGGAACAAACTTCGTCTTGGGGTATTGATCTTCTTCCCACTCAACTCCATTGGCATTGAACTTTGGTTCAAAACCAACACCTTGATTCTTCCGGTGTCTTCCTTGCTTGCATACAATTTCATCAAATTGCTTACTTCCGGCAAGGCTCTTGTAAACACCTTTCTCTATAACTCCCTTCAATAAGCTATTTTCTTGCCCAAGTGTAACTTGGCTAAGAGAATCATTAGTGGCATCAAGGGAACTACTAGAAGCAACAACATTGGATTTAGCATGATTATTGCTACTACTAGAAGAAGAGTCTTTCTTGTTCTTGTTGCTAGATTTAACTTGTGGCATGTAAGTAGCCAAGAGTAAACACTTGACAATGTAAGAAGAAATTTTCTTGCGAAGATCATCATTGATTGCTTTTAAGAACTCATGCTCTTGCTCAAGGTTGAGCTTTTCAAAACGTAGCTTCTTATGAGTCTTTAAAAGTTCTCGATGATCTTCCAAGGTAGTTTCATGAGCTAACTTAAGAGTGTTTAGTTCTTTAGTTAGATGCTCAATCTCCTGCTTATCATTGTCATTCGTTTTATCTTGATTAGTATGATTAATAGCAAGTTCATCATAGTTTTCATAACTAGAGTTATCAACAATTAAATCATCATCTCCTAGAAAATCATCTTCATAACTATTGAAATCAACATACTCGGGGTGTGATACCTTTGGGCCTTTATCCATGAAGCATCTTCCAATCCCTTCATTTGGTGAGTCAAATATGTCATAGGAGTTGGTTGACACAAGTGCTAGACCAGCAACACCTTCATCTTGAGTATATTCGGAGTTGGGGTGATAACTTCTCTCGGAGTGATCATCAGAGTCGGAGCCGAATACCCATTGACCAATATGAGCTCGATGTCTTTGTTTTGTGTAGCTCCTTGATGACTTGTCCTTCCTTCCCGAATCCTTGCTTCTCCGTGATGTTCTTCGTTCATAACGGTCATCTCTACTCCTTCTCTCTCTTGGTGGTGATTGTTCTCTTCTACTTCTTCTTTTAGGAGAATCTTCTCTTCTTTTGTAGGGAGCCGTACACTCATTGGAATAGTGTCCGGGTCTTCCACAATTGTATCAATTGCGCTCGCGACTAGAAGATCTTTTGTCATTGTAGGACCTTGACTTGGAACTCCTTTCCTTGCTTCTACTCTTGTGAAACTTGTTGAAGTTCTTCACCATTAGGCTCAATTCTTCGTTGAAGGTTTGTTTCTCACTTTATGATGTGGGAGCATCACATGAGGCTTTGTAAGAACCACTTGACTTGTTGTGAAGCTCTTCCTTATCCTTGAGTGACATCTCATGAGCAACAATTCTTCCAATGACTTCCGTTGGCTTGAGATCTTTGTAATTGGGCATCATTTGGATAAATGTGCACACGGTATCATATTTTCCATCCAAGGCTCTTAGGATCTTCTTGATGATGAATCTATCGGTCATCTCTTCAGTTTCTAAGCCAGCGATCTCATTTGTGATGAGAGCAAGCCTAGAGTATATTTTAGCAACACCTTCACCATCCTTTATTTTGAACTTGTCAAGTTGACTTTGAAGCACATCCAATTTGGATTCCTTGACGGAGTCGGTACCTTCGTGCATATCAATCAAAGTACCCCAAATTTCCTTTGCATTCTCAAGACAGCAAATTTTGTTGAATTCTTTGGGGCACAATCCGTTGAAGAGAATATCACAAGCTTGAGCATTGTATTGCAGCATATTCAACTCTTCCGCGGTAGCTTCACGGTTCGGTTCTCTCCCATCAAAGAATTCACCTCGCAAGCCAATACACACAATAGCCCAAACGGCAGGGTTATGTCCAAGAATATGCATTTTCATCTTATGCTTCCAACTAGCAAAATTAGTACCATCAAAGTAAGGACCTCTACGGTGGTAATTTCCCACACTAGAGGCCATACTCTCCTAGGTTGTGAAACCAAGGCTATGATCACCAAGAGCTATGGAAATCAAAGCAAATGGAGACCAAAGCTCTGATACTACTTGTACGATCGAAAGTATGTCTAGAGGGGGGTGATTAGACTACTTGACCAAATTAAAATCTAGCCTTTTCCCAATTTTAAGTCTTGGCAGATTTTAGCAACTTAGCACAAATCAAGTAATCAACCTACACATGCAATTCTAAGAGTATAGCAGCGGAATGTAAAACAATTGCATATGAAGGTAAAGGGAGGAGTTTGGAGGGAGCAAATGCAATGTAGACACATAGATTTTTGGCGTGGTTCCAATAGGTGGTGCTATCGTACATCCACGTTGATGGAGACTTCAACCCACGAAGGGTAACGGTTGCGCGAGTCCACGGAGGGCTCCACCCATGAAGGGTCCACAAAGAAGCAATGTTGTCTATCCCACCATGGCCATCGCCCACGAAGGACTTTCCTAACTAGGGTAGATCTTCACAAAGTAGGCGATCTCCTTGCCCGTAGAAACTCCTTGGTTCAACTCCACAATCTTGACGGAGGCTCCCAAGTGACACCTAACCAATCTAGGAGACACCACTCTCCAAAAGGTAATAGATGGTGTGTTGATGATGAACTCCTTGCTCTTGTGGTTCAAATGATAGTCTCCCCAACACTCAGCTCTCTCTTATGGGATTGGATTTGGTAGAAAGATGATTTGAGTGGAAAGCAACCTGGGAAAGGCTAGAGATCAAGATTTATGTGGTTGGAATGGAATATCTTGACCTCAACACAAGTGTAGGTGGTTCTTTCTCAGAAAATGTATGTTGGAAGTGCAGGCATATTCTGATGGCTCTCTCTATGAATGAAGATTGGGTGGAGGGGTATATATATAGCCTCCACACAAAATCTAACCGTTACACACAAATCACCGAACTCGGTGGGATCCAATCAGAAAACTCAATCAGAACGATTTAGTTCAAAATGTGACCGTTAGGCATTTCGGTGGGACCGACATGTCAACTTCGTGGGACCGTTTCCATTAGGTTTAGGGAATAACGTAATCTCTGTGAGACCGATTACACAAACTCGGTGGGACCGATTTTGGTAATAGACAAACAGTGAGTTGGTCAGGCAAACTTGGTGGGACCGATTCGCTCATCTCGGTTAGACCGAAACGTTGCGAAGGGGAAAAAGAGAGTTTGCATTGTAATCTCGGTGGGACCGATTGCTCATCTCGGTTAGACCGAAACATTATGAAGGGAAACAGAGAGTTTGCAATCCCATCTCGGTGAGACCGAGATCCCTATCAGTGAGACCGAGGTGACTAGGGTTTCTGGCAGTGGCTATTTCAAGTGAACTCGGTGGCGCCGGATAGAAGATTTTGGTGGGGCCGAGTTTGACTTTTGGTTTGGGACATATGTGTATATGATAAAGTAGTTGAGGGTTTTTGGAGCATATCACTAAGAATTTTGAGCAAGTAACTCATTAAGCAACACCTCACCCCCTTTTAATAGTATTGGCTTTTCCTATGGACTCAATGTGATCTTGGATCACTAAAAGTAAAATGTAGAGTCTTGTGCTTTGAGCTTGAGCCAATCTTTTGTCCTTAGCATTTTGAGGGTCCACTTTCTAATCCATGCCATGCCAATCATTGAGCTTTCCTGAAACATTTATCTTGAAATAGCATTGGCTCAATGAGCTATATGTTGTTAGGAATTACCAAAACCACCCAGGGATAGTTGCACTTTCAGATAGAGCGTAAAAATATAGGTTAATTTCCATTGTTCATATCTTTTTGCTCACAATCCTTACCATTTTCCACACTTGATGATGGTTCATGAATATATCATTGCCCCATATGCAAAGAAGGGTCAAGGCGTGGATCTTTGCCAAGGACACATATACCTACAAGTAACAAGTCAATATTAGAAGCTAAAAAGTGTCCAGGCATGGATCTATATGCACTACATTATGGAACAGAGGGAGTATAGGCCGAGGGATGAAACTAAGATCGGTGGAAAACGTCGACCACTCTCATTATTGTCCTCTGTAAGTACATGGAAAGGCATGATAAGTACAACAGGCTTAACATCAACCAAATATAGTCATGGTAAACAACATCATCTCCAAATGACAACTTGAATGTGTTGGTTCTAGCACTACATTTCAAGGGAATTCTAACTACAATAGTCTTAACAAGGACCAAATATTGTAATTCAAACTAGTACTATTGAAAATGAATAGAACGTAGCTCATGCTTAAACATCTAAATGTGTAAAACTGAAGTAAAGGTCATGTGTTAACTACACCAGGCATAACAGGAACCAAATATAGATGTTCAAACTGGTACTGATGAAATCGAACTGTGGATTTCATACTTGCACATAATGAACATCACATCGTGAATAACTGAAATAAAGGAGGCATATATGCTCACTATAACAATCAAATACTATTGAAAACTGGACAAAGGCTCACTACAACCAACCTAACAAGAAAATATAGATAACCAAGGGATCTGCTTGAAAACTGGATAAATGCTCACTTAAACCAACCTAATAACCAAATACATATAAACAAGGCATCTACTCACTGTAAAAACCCAAATATAGACATTCATGAATTTTAACTAGAAAATTCATACTTAAACATCAGATAGCCCTATTTAACATTACATTTTTGCATAACTTCAATAATTAAACGTGACACAGTTAAAACATTGCATGGCAAAAGCTACTACATCAATGGGTACAAGTTGGCTAGCTAGAAAAAGTAAGATTTGCTGATAGGATATTGCTTCACTTGTCATGGATGGGCTCCTTTGAATTGGAAGAGCATAGACCCTGGATGCACTCCCTGATGTCGCAGATGGGTAGTTTGATATTTAAAGAGCCGTAGTGGGTGCCCTTCTCGTGGTCGTGGTCGATAAGATCTGACTTGGCAAATGACGATTCCAAACCACCACCGTAAAACGTGTCCTTAATAAATGAAAAAATGGACTCGATGGTGTACAAGGATCACAAATCCTTGATCACGAGATGGAGGAGATCAGCAGCGGGGCCTTCAAAGAGATCGATGACAATTGACCAGAGACATGCTCATTGCTAGCGATTTACTATATGACAAAGAGTTGACCCACTCAAAAACGGGAATCAAACCCAAAATGAAATATCTCGATTCGATGAAATAGCTCGTTCACCAGGTCAAAATAGTGAACTAAATCCAAAATTGAACACCTCAATCGAGTAGCATGTTGTACAGTATTATAGTACTCCATGAACATGTTGAAAGTCAAATTAATGAACTTGTTTGATATACGCATATAACCGTTCATGTGTGGATTGCAGACAACATGTTCTCCAATTTAAATATTCGACTGCAAGTTTATATCAAAACATGGTTTATATCAGTCTTTGATGCATAAAACATGACCTCCCCCTCTCCCGGACTCCTGCTCTCTCTCTCTCTCTCTCTCTCTCTCTCGCTGACAATCTTCAATTCTGTCGCACGCATCCAACACACAAACCTTGTTGGTCCCTCTCGCTTTCTCTCCATTTCTCTCTCTCTCTCTCTTTGTGTGTGTGTGTGAGGGGGGGTCTTTCTAGTTTGCATGCATATATACTCCATCTATAGGTCTCTCTCGCACATTATGTATGATTCTCTAGTCCAAGCTAGATATCTTGGGTGCACCCATCATACGCACACAAATTCCTTGGATCGTTGCCTGTAACTCTCTCATGCACCACTCTATCATCTCGGAGCTCTCCCCCTCTCTCTCAAACTCTCCATATACCTGGGTCACACATACACATGCATATCTCACTCGCACTCGATAGGCCCATCTAAAACTCTATCGCTCTCCCTCGTTCTCTCTCCATCTCACACGCACACACACACAATCTCATGCCTAGCTAGCCAAGTATGATGGTCTCTCACTCAATTGTAGGCACACGCAGTCCCCCCTATATGTATATGACTAGCTAATCTTAGTCTCCAGCACAAAGATGTGCATGGTCTATCTCGATTTCTCTCGGGGCATCTTTCTATCGCGCACGTATCTCCCTCGATCTCCCACCCATATAGTCCCCTCACGATCTCGAGGGGATCTCTCTATCACAAACACACCCTCTCGCCCTCCCCATGCGTCCATGTTCTCCATGTGTCCCTCTCGACCTTTGTTCCTTGTTGGCCAGACCTCTATTGGACATGTGCTATAGGGGTGTCTCTCTCCGTTGCAAACAGTTACACACTAGCTATCTTCGTGTATCTCCTCGCCTTACTTTTCTATCTCGGAGATGCATGCGTGAGATGTTCGCCTAAGAAACGAAAAAACACACACACTCTCTCTCTCTAATTTATCGTTTGTTGTTACTTTCTCTTTCACACACATACTCTTTTTGCACACTTACTCATTCTCCTTCACACGCACTTGATCTCTCTCGACTTAGGCACTCTTCTCGGTCCATAGCATATTGATTTATTGAAAAGTCAAACATCACAAAGTTTGACCATGTACGTGGAGAAAAACAATTACATCTAGAACAGCAAGCATATACCATTAGATTCACCATGAGATGTAGTTTC
The DNA here is from genome assembly GCF_002162155.2 of Triticum dicoccoides. NCBI lineage: Eukaryota > Viridiplantae > Streptophyta > Magnoliopsida > Poales > Poaceae > Triticum > Triticum dicoccoides. Next base: position 355,919,976 of record NC_041392.1, read on the forward strand.
GTATGATGTATCTTTGGTATTGTAGATATAAATAACATTTGTGTAAGCCTGATCAAAGTTTCCAAAGTTTGACTTCTAAAAAATTTACATGCACTGCATTATCGAGCGGATGGAATATCTCTTTCCCCCTCTCAGCTATCTGACGCACCACTCAGCCTTATCGGGGCTCCTCAATTTCTCTCAAACTTTATCTCCTTGGTTCACACATACACATGTCTCGCTCGCACTATACATATAGACCCATCCAACACTCTCCGCCCTTGTTCTCTCTCTATGTGACACGCACCCCCTAATAAGTACCATAATCCCTCACTCCATCGTAGGCGCAAGCACTCCCCCCCTAAGTATGATTATCTCTCACTAGCCATCAGGAACACACGTATTGTCTCCTTCCATCCATACGTCTATCTCGATATCTCTCGAGGTATATTCTATCGCACACACACCTTGTCACTCGATCTCCCACCCATGTAGTTCCATCACGATCTCCAGGGGATCTCTCTATGACAAACATACATTCTCTCCTCCCCATGTCTGCATTTTCTCCGTACGTCTCTCTCGACCTCTCTCCCTTGTTTGTCAGACCCCTCTTGGCCACATGCTAGGGGTCTTGCTCTCTCGGTTGCAAACAACCACACACTATCTCCTCACCTTGCTTCCGTTGTCGAAGATGCATGTGTGATATGTTTGCATAAGACACACATGTTTTTTCTCGACTTTTATCGAGTGTTGTCCATGTCTCTTTCACACACGCACAAACACTTTTTTCACTCACTCTTTCTATTTCTCTCTCTCTCTAGTTAGGGACTCTCTCACGTCCATAAGCATATGGATGTTTTGAAAACTCAAACCTCAGAAATGTTTGACCAGGTATATGTGGAGAAAAACATTTACATCTGGAACGATCATTAGATTCATCACAACATGTACTTACTTCATACTATCATTTATCTTTGGTATTGTAGATATAAGTAATTTCTTTATAAACTTGGTCAAAGTTTCAAAAGTTTGACTTCTAAAAAATGTTGGAACTACATTATCAAACAGAGGGAGTAGCTCTTTCTCTCTCTCTCTCTGCTATCGCTCACGGGCCTCCCCTCTCACTCGAACACTCTATATCGACGGATTATAGGCTCACTGTGTCAGTGTATAGCTCCGTATATTGTTTAGTTGACCGGTCAACCAGTCCACATGCTGCATTGTCAGCTCATGTTCTGCATCTTCGTGTGCTGGCCCATGTGGCAGTGGGTGAAAATAAGTAAACTAGAGGCCCATTTGACACGTGGTGAAGTAAACAAAGTTGAAACCACTCGGGGTAGCACCCCGCGCGCTAGTAAATTGAGGGAGCATTGAGGACACACTTCCTTCGCGTGAAGGACGCACTCGTGCACAATTCACCACTGTGGGGCGGCATGCACAGAAGGACGCACATGCGCACACCCAGCACACAACACACACCAGCACGCGTGTACACCGGCGTCGTTGCCGGTTGAGATGGACGGCGAGGCAGCTAGCAAGCGGAGGCGGCTCGAGCCAAAACTAGATCCGGCGAGCCTGGACTTCATCAGCAGCCTCCCCGATGACATGCTGCTCATCATCATCGGCCTCCTCCCCACCAAATCTGCCGTGTGGACCGCCCTGCTCTCCCAGCGGTGGCGCCCCCTTTGGCGCCGCGTCCCCCTCAACCTCACCGTCGACAGCTCCCTCTGCGACGAGGATTGCAAACGCATGGCCACAGTCTCCAAGATCCTTTCATCGCACCCTGGGCCAGCCAGACGCCTTGACATCCGCATGTTCAGTACCAACTGCAAGGTCCAACCCAAGTTCGACGAGTGGTTCTTATCCCCCGCCCTAGATCAGCTCGAGGAGGTCAGCTTTGAAGTTGGACGATGTTGCTCTCTGCCGCCGTCCGTGCTCCGCCTCGTGCCAACGCTGCGCCGCGCCAGCTTCAGCTCTTGCTATCTTCCCCAGATTAATGCCGCGCCCGCCCTTCTTCTCCCTCAACTCAAGCAGCTCAACCTCTTCGACATTGTCATCTCGAAGAAGGCTATGGAGCACCTGCTCTGCAGCTGTACTGCACTCGAGTACCTTTGTCTTGAGAAGATCCACGGGTTCAATAGCCTCCACATCGCCTCGATAAATCTCCGATGGATTTATGTGTCTTGTTGGCCCCGCAACAAGACATCAATTGGGAAGAGATCACTCCAGCTGTTCCATGTTATGGTCATTGAGAATGCGCCTTTCCTTGAGAGATTGCTTGTATCGGACCTAGAAGGTCCAACAAAAATCGGGGTCATTGACGCGCCGAAATTGACAGCGTTGGTGCACTCGTTTGTCAAATTCTCCGAACTCTTTATTGGATCCGTAATCGTTCAGGTACAACACTCATCTTCTTCTACGTCTTCTTGAAATTCACATTTTTAAATTTCTTCTTGATGTATTTACGACCGTCTTCCAGAAAATGATTCCCACAAGCTTGACCCAGTCTATGCGCACAGTAAAGATCTTGGCAATAAAATCTATTAGCCCCAATCTGGATCAAGTTGTTGGATTCCTTACATGCTTTCCATGCACGGAGAAGCTACTCATCAAGGTGAAACTTCTTTCCTATTAGTAAACGGTAATCACAACGTAGCTCAATTTTTTCGTAATTTTACGATGACAAGTGTAGTGTTCAAAACTGCATCTACGCACTGCACTGAAAGAAATGTTTTAGTATTTTTTCTCACGTGATCACCTGCATCATTTTTTTGTTGTACTACTATAGTAGCCTAGGCTAGTCATAGTGGAAAGTAACTTAGACTACTCCGGTAACTCTATGGTTACCCTAAGAGAAAGTACTACCTCTGTCCTGGTTTACTCTTCCTATTTTGTAGTATCAAAATTTGACCATAGATTTAAGTGACAAAATGTTAATGCATGTCGCTAAGAACTATATCATTGGATTCGTATTTGAACATAATTTCAAATGGTGTAATTTTTAGTGACATGCATTGGCATTTTCTTACGTAAATCTATGGTCAAAATATTATACTAAATAAGAGGTAGTACAAAAGTGGGCTATAATGGCCCTCCACTATGTAGGCCAAAACACGTGCCAAATTCATTTGTGATGCATTTGGCATCGATGCCCCTCCATTGCTCACCTGGTGCCCCAATCTGGATCACCTACTTTGGTCTGGTGCCAAATTAACTCACGCAATGAAAAAACACTTGCGTGGGAGAGAGAGAGGACTGAGGCAATAAAAAAACACTTGTTTGGGAGAGTGAGAGGCTGGTGTAGTTGGTTAGATTGATTTGTTTGTACATGTGGGTCTGTGTGCACAGCGGTGCGAACTCTCTCACATCACGAGAGCGGTGCCAAATTCTTTTGATTTGACATCGATGCGTATTATGTGGCATACTTTTGTGAAATATGGCATCAGCCACATAGTGGAAGGCAACAAATGTGCAAGCTCTTCATGTACTCCTAGGTAAATGAGAGGAAAGAGAAAGAGAGAGAGAGAGTGAAAAAATATCACTAGCCAGCCAACCCTATTGTATGAGCGAATGATATTGGTACCTCTTGATGAGAAGACAATCTTATACAGCCAGCTTCTCTAATATGTTCTCTTCTTTTGCAGATAAAAAAGGCTCGAAAGTGAAAAATGTGTTGCAATATAACAATCTCATCGAATGCCTTGATCTCCATCTTACATAAATTGATTTGATTAACTACTAAGGCAGCACATCAGAGATTAAATTTGCCAAGTTCTTTGTTTTGGAGGCAAGTGTGCTCAAGGTAATGAGGTTTGGCCTTCTCTGGCGCAACAATGAATGGTGTGCTGATCATCGCAAGCGTTTAAGCCTAAATGACAAAGTCTCCACAGAAGCTGAATTTATTTTTGAAACATCATGTGGCCAGGGACTCAAAAACTTATTTGCCCATTAGTGACTTGTTAGGGCGGTGGATTTTAGTTTGTACGATAATGCTGCATCCACCTAAAGTAACGAAAGTTCTTACATAAACTTCCTAGTAATTCCCTCTTCGTAGGTGCAACATTACTCCTAACATTTGTAATATCAGTTTGAAACTTGTAATATTATCGTGTCCTATTCCTGCGTTTTCAAAATCCTGCGAATCAAACAGGTCCTGAGTTGGTGATGATGTTGTGCCTGCCATCTTTCACCAATAGACATCGGATCTAGATCTGACACATACAAACCGAACTTCTCCAGTTTTGCAAAAAGATGCCGCACGTGTTCCCTATTTACAAACAACTCCTTATCTCTCACAATCAGCCTTATCTCCACCCCACCACATCTAGAAGGCCATGGAAAAATCTGGCGCGATGGCCGCTGCCGGCGCCATCCACCCCCAATCTTGGTGTTCCTTGCAATGCACGGGCATCTACGCATGGGAAATTATGTCGAACACGGCTAGTTGTAAGCAGGCTAGGTCTACAGCCATGATGATAGTGACTGCGGATGGTGAGACTGACTATGGTATGCCGAACACGGCGCCTATACTCAAGTGTCATCTCCGGCGTAGGGTTTGTCACTTCACTTTGAGGAGCAGCACGTAATAATTTGACCAACGGGTAGTACATTTCTACTACATTGGTGGTAGTACTACTAGTACTAGCACCACCGTCTGGATTTAGTAGTACTACCACATCCATCTAGATTTAGTATTTGACTAGCAATATCTAGTAATGCATGTCAGCAAAATGTACTACTTCCTCTATAAATAAATACATGGTGTATTGTTTTATTCCTATCGGCGAGATAACTTAATGTGTTTTTGCTACTTAATAGGATTACATGCAATGAACTAACCACCGCATGTGATGTTTGGTAGTCTCAAGTCATTGAAAGCATGCACGTCCCACATCTCTCATTGGTTGATATGTCACGAAATAAGAAATGAGGAGGGAGTTAATGTACCGTGCCTAAGTGTTTTGGGATTATTTGGTTTTCATAAGGTGACTTACACAACATTTTGGGTTACATGCATTGACATTTTATTAGTTAAATCAAAGGTCAAAACTTGGCGCAAAATGCAAAGGGGGCCAATAAACCAGTAAACATCAAAGTTCTCTCGTTTGGCCCCAACTAGAGGTCCGGCGAGATGACTATACTACACCGGCACGGAGGGGGACACAACTTCATTGACTTACTGCATGTGCCTTTGGGTGTATGACACGTGGGCCCAACGGGTAGATGGCCAACCTGTCATACAACCAAAGGAAGGTGCAGTAGAGGGGTGAGGAGTAGATGGCCAACACGCACGTGAATTCAGCAGAGTCTGCACTTCTCATGTAAAGGCTCCCGCCAGTCCAATCTATGAAATCCTACACACCTACGCACCCAAGGGCAAAGAGTGATCACTCGAATCGCAAGATCAGTTGACTAGAAGCTAGACACATGGAGGCGATGAGCGCCAGCATCAGCCGACTGTGCCAGATGGTGCATGATGCCGGCATGCGGCCCGACACTGAGGAACGTCTCCAGGTAGTGCTTGAGGACGCCACAACATGGGGCCGCTTGGACGACAGCTTCATCTCCTTGTTCGACGAGGTCCTCGTCGGCTTCCTCGACAAGTTCACCATCGTCAAGAAGCTCGCGGACGACCTTGACGTACGCCTCCAGCCCACGCACCCAGGCTCTGTGATGCCTGTCACCCTCAAAGGCCTCTATGGTGACAACCTCTTCAACGCATTGGTGGCCCTGCGACTGCCCGCCGTCGTGCCAGAGAATGTCCAGCTCTAGGTCGTGCTCGCTGCGCAGCGCCTAGCGCAGCAAGACACCATCGACATAATCACCCACGTCTATGTGCAAATCGTCCACAAGGACTACTACATGCAAGAGGAGGACGATAGGACGCTGGCCTTCTTGGACCGCAGGGCAACCTTTGACGACATTGTTCAGAAGCACGTTGAGCTTGCCGCCAACGTCGCTGCTCCTCGTACGTTGATGTCTACTACACAACCTTCTTCTTGTAGACGTTGTTGGGCCTCCAAGTGCAGAGGTTTGTAGGACAGTAGCAAATTTCCCTCAAGTGGATGACCTAAGGTTTATCAATCCGTAGGAGGCGTAGGATGAAGATGGTCTCTCTCAAGCAACCCTGCAACCAAATAACAAAGAGTCTCTTGTGTCCCCAACACACCCAATACAATGGTAAATTGTATAGGTGCACTAGTTCAGCGAAGAGATGGTGATACAAGTGCAAGGGTAGTAGATAATAGTTTTCGTAATCTGAAATAATAAAAATAGCAAGGTAGCAAGTGATAAAAGTGAGCGTAAATGGTATTGCAATGCGTTGAAACAAGGCCTAGGGTTCATACTTTCGCTAGTGTAAGTTCCCTCAACAATACTAACATAATTGGATCACATAACTATCCCTCAACATGCAACAAAGAGTCACTCCAAAGTCACTAATAGCGAAGAACGAACGAAGAGATTATGGTAGGGTACAAAACCACCTCAAAGTTATTCTTTCCAATCAATCCGTTGGGCTATTCCTATAAGTGTCACAAACAGCCCTAGAATTCGTACTAGAATAACACCTTCAGACACAAATCAACCAAAACCCTAATGTCACCTAGATACTCCAATGTCACCTCAAGTATCCGTGGGTATGATTATACGATATGCATCACACAATCTCAGATTCATCTATTCAACCAACACATAGAACCTCAAAGAGTGCCCCAAAGTTCTACCGGAGAATCATGATGAAAACGTGTGCCAACCCCTATGCATAGGTTCCCAATGTCACGAAACCCGCAAGTTGGTCACCTTAACATACATCAAGTGGCACGTGGTATCCCATTGTCACCACAGATATCCACGGCAGGACATACATCAAGTGTTCTCAAGTCTTTAAAGACTCAATCCGATAAGATAACTTCAAGGGGAAAACTCAATTCATTACAAGAGAGAAGAGGGGGAGGAGAAACATAAGATCCAACTATAATAGCAAAGCTCGTGATACATCAAGATCGTGCCAAATCAAGAACACGAGAGAGAGAGAGAGAGATCAAACACATAGCTACTGGTACATACCCTCAGCCCCGAGGGAGAACTACTCCCTCCTCGTCATGGAGAGCGCCGGGATGATGAAGATGGCCACCAGTGAGGGATCCCCCCCCCTCCGGCAGGGTTCCGGAACAGGGTCCCGATTGACATTTGGTGGCTACGGAGGCTTCTGGCAGCGGAACTCCCGATCTATTGTGCGTTCTGGAAGTTTTAGGTCACGTAGGTATATATGGGTGCAGGAGGTACGTCAGGGGAGCCACGAGGGCCCCACGAGACAAGGGGGCGCGCCCTAGGGAGGGCATGCCCCCCACCCTCGTGAGCACCTTGTTCCTTCCTTGACGTGGGGTCCAAGTCCATCAGGTGTGTTTACTTTCAAAAACAAGTTCTCCAGTTGATTTCGTTCCGTTTCGACTCCGTCTGATATTCCTTTTCTTCAAAACACTGAAATAGGCATAAAACAGCAAATCTGGGTTGGGCCTCCGGTTAATAGGTTAGTCCCAAAAATAATATAAAAGTGGAAAATAAAGCCCAATATTGCCCAAAACAGTACATAATATAGCATGGAGCAATCAAAAATTATAGATACGTTGGAGACGTATCAAGCATCCCCAAGCTTAATTCCTGCTCGTCCTCGAGTAGGTAAATGATAAAAAGATAATTTTTGATGTGGAATGCTAGTTGGCATAATTTCAATGTAATTCTTCTTAATTGTGGTATGAATAGTCAGATCCATAAGATTCAAGACAAAGGTTTAATATTGACATAGAAATAATAATACTTCAAGCATACTAACTAAGCAATCATGTCTTCTCAAAATAACATGGCCAAAGAAAGCTATCCCTACAAAATCATATATTCTGGCTATGCTCCATCTTCACCACACAAAATATTTAAATCATGCACAACCCCGATGACAAACCAAGCAATTGTTTCATACTTTTGATGTTCTCAAACTTTTTCAATCTTCACGCAATACATGAGCGTGAGCCATGGACATAGCACTATAAGTGGAATAGGATGGTGGTTGTGGAGAAGACAAAAAGGAGAAGATAGTCTCACATCGACTAGGCATATCAACGGGCTATGGAGATGCCAATCAATAGATATCAATGTGAGTGAGTAGGGATTGCCATGCAACAGATGCACTAGAGCTATAAATGTATGAAAGCTCAACAAAAGAAACTAGTGGGTGTGCATCCAACTCGCTTGCTCATGAAGACCTAGGGCATTTTGAGGAAGCCCATCATTGGAATATACAAGCCAAGTTCTATAATGAAAGATTCCCACTAGTATATGAAAGTGATAACTCAAGAGACTCTCTATATGAAGAACATGGTGCTACTTTGAAGCACAAGTGTGGAAAAAGGATAGTAGCATTGCCCCTTTTTATTTTTACTTTATTTGGCCTTTCTATTTTTTTGGCCTTTCTTTTTTTATTTTGCCTTTCTTTTTTTGGCCTTTCCCCTTTTTTGGGACAATGCTCTATTAATGATGATCATCACACTTCTATTTATTTACAACTCAATGATTACAACTCGATACTAGAACAAAGTATGACTCTATATGAATGCCTCGGGCGGTGTACCGGGATGTGCAATGATGCATGAGTGACATGTATGAAAGAATTATGAATGGTGGCTTTGCCACAAATACTGTGTCAACTACATGATCATGCTAAGCAATATGACAATGATGAATGCGTCATGATAAACTGGATGGTGGAAAGTTGCATGGCAATATATCTCGGAGTGGCTATGGAAATGCCATAATAGGTAGGTATGGTGGCTGTTTTGAGGAAGGTATATGGTGGGTTTATGGTACCGGTGAAAGTTGCGTGGTACTAGAGAGGCTAGCAGAGGTGGAAGGGTGAGAGTGCGTATAATCCATGGACTCAACATTATTCATAAAGAACTCACATACTTATTGCAAAAATCTACAAGTTATCAAAGCAAAGTATTACGCGCATGCTCCTAGGGGGATAGATTGGTAGGAAAAGACCATCGCTCGTCCCCGACCGCCACTCATAAGGAAGACAATCAATAAATAAATCATGCTCCGACTTCATCACATAACGGTTCACCATACGTGCATGCTACGGGAATCACAAACAAGTATTCTTTAAATTCACAACTAATCAACTAGCATGACTCTAATATCACCATCTCCATATCTCAAAACAATTATCAAGTATCAAACTTCTCTTAGTATTCAACACACTCATAAGAGAATTTTATTATTCTTGAATACCTAGCATATTGGGATTTTAAGCAAATTACCATGCTATTAAGACTCTCAAAATAATCTAAGTGAAGCATGAGAGTTCATCTATTTCTATAAAATAAAACCACCACCATGCTCTAAAGGATATAAGTGAAGCACTAGAGCAAATGACAAACTACTCCGAAAGATATAAGTGAAGATCAATGAGTAGTCGAATAATTATGCAACTATGTGAAGACTCTCTAACATTTAATAATTTCAGATCTTGGTACTCTATTCAAACAACAATCAAAGCAAAATAAAATGACATTCTAAGAATGGCAAACATCATGTGAAGAAGCAAAAACTTAGGATCAACTGAAACTAACCGATAGTTGTTGAAGAAGAAAGGTGGGATGCCAACGGGGCATCCCCAAGCTTAGATGCTTGAGACTTCTTGAAATATTATATTGGGGTGCCTTGGACATCCACAAGCTTGAGATTTTGTGTCTCCTTAATTCCTCTCATATCACGGTCTCCCTAAATCTCAAAAGCTTCATCCACACAAAACTCAACAAGGACTCATGAGATAAGTTAGTATAAACCATTGCAGAAACCTTATCATACTCTACTGTAGAAAATCACTAAAATTATTATTCAACATTGCATACTAAATGCCTCTCCATATTTAATAGTCCTATCCTCAAATAGAATCATTAAAGAAGCAAACATATGCAAACAATGCAAACATAACAGCAATCTGCCTAAACAGGATAGTCTGTAAAGAATGCTGCAACATCCATACTTCCCTAGCTCCAAAAATTATGAAATAAGATTCCCACTGTAGTAAATTTATCAGAGATTAATATGCAAAAGCTTTCAACATTTTATCACATTCTAACTTTTCTAGGGAATTATTTCAACAGCGGTAAACTTTCTGTTTTCAAACAGCAACATGTATACTTGTAACATAGGCATAGTAAAGACTATCAATGCCACTTTTATTGAAATAAAGGATGAAAAACATTGTTCTAAATAACATCAAGCAAATTCTAACAAAATAAATTATGCTCCAATCAAAACACATGTCATGTGGTGAATAAAAATATAGCTCCAAGTAAAGTTACCGATGAATGAAGACGAAAGAGGGGATGCCTTCTGGGGCATCCCCAAGCTTAGGCTCTTGGTTGTCCTTGAATATTACCTTGGGGTGCCTTGGGCATCCCCAAGCTTAGGCTCTTGCCACTCCTTATTCCATAGTCCATCGAATCCTTACCCAAAACTTGAAAACTTCACAACACAAAACTTAAAGTAGAAAACTCGTAAGCTCCGTTAGTATAAGAAAGTAAATCACCACTTCAAGGTACTGTAATGAACTCATTATTTATTTATATTGGTGTTAAACCTAATGTATTCCAACTTCTCTATGGTTTATAAACTCTTTTACTATCCATAGATTCATCAAAATAAGTAAACAACACATGAAAAGCAGAATCTGTCAAAAACAGAACAGTCTGTAGTAATCTGGATCAAAAGTATACTTATGAAACTCATAAAATTCTCAAATAAATTTCTGGACCTGAATAATTTATCTATTAATTATCTGAAAAAAGAATTAACTAAATATCACTCTCCAAATAAAAATGGCAGCAATTCTCGTGGGCGCTAAAGTTTCTGTTTTTTACAGCATGATCAACAAGACTTTCCCAAAGTCTTCCCAAAGGTTCTACCTGGCACAAACACTAATTAAAAGCTTAAAACCACATATAAACAGAGGCTAGATGAATTATTTATTACTAAACAGGAGCAAAAAGCATGGGACAAAAACAAAATTGGGTTGCCTCCCAACAAGCGCTATCGTTTAATGCCCCTAGCTGGGCATGATGATTTCAATGATGCTCACATAAAGGATAAGAGTTAAAACATAAAGAGAGCATCATGAAGAATATGACTAGCACATTTAAGTATAACCCACTTCCTATGCATAGGGATTTTGTGAGCAAACAACTTGTGGGAACAAGAATCAACTTGCATAGGAAGGTAAAACAAGCATAACTTCATAACTTTAAGCACATAGAGAGGAAACTTGATATTATTGCAATTCCTACAAGTATATATTCCTCCCTCATAATAATTTTCAGTAGCATCATGAATGAATTCAACAATATAACCAGCACCTAAAGAATTCTTTTCATGATCAACAAGCATACAATTTTTATTACTCTCCACATAAGCAAAATTCTTCTCATGAATAATAGTGGGAGCAAACTCAACAAAATAATTATCATGTGAGGCATAATCCAATTGAAAACTAAAATCATGATGACAAGTTTCATGGATATCATTATTCTTAATAGCATACACGTTATCACAATAATCATCATAGATAGCAACTTTGTTCTCATAATCAATTGGAACCTCTTCCGGAATAGTGGATTCATCACAAAATAAAGTCATGACCTCTCCAATTCCACTTTCATCAATATAATCATCATAAATAGGAGGCATGCATTCATCATAATAAATTTGCTCATCAAAACTTGGGGGACAAAAAATATCATCTTCATCAAACATAGCTTCCCCAAGCTTGTGGCTTTGCATATCATTAGCATCATGGATATTCAAGGAATTCGTACTAACAACATTGCAATCCTGCTCATCATTCAAATATTTAGTGCCAAACAGTTTATAGATTTCTTCTTCTAGCACTTGAGCACAATTATCCTTTCCATCATACTCACGAAAGATATTAAAAAGGTGAAGGGTATGAGACAAACTCAATTCCATTTTTTTGTAGTTTTCTTTTATAGACTAAACTAGTGATAAAACAAGAAACTAAAAGACTCGATTGCAAGATCTAAAGATATACCTTCAAGCACTTACCTCCCCGGCAACGACGCCAGAAAAGAGCTTAGTTCACGGGGTGTGTTAGTGCCGCTTTCCTTGCCTCCCTGGCAACAACGCCAGAAAAGAGCTTGATGTCTACTACACAACCTTCTTCTTGTAGACGTTGTTGGGTCTCCAAGTGCAGAGGTTTGTAGGACAGTAGCAAATTTCCTTCAAGTGGATGACCTAAGGTTTATCAATCCGTAGGAGGCGTAGGATGAAGATGGTCTCTCTCAAGCAACCCTGCAACCAAATAACAAAGAGTCTCTTGTGTCCCCAACACACCCAATACAATGGTAAATTGTATAGGTGCACTAGTTCAGCGAAGAGATGGTGATACAAGTGCAATATGGGTAGTAGATAATAGTTTTTGTAATCTAAAATAATAAAAACAGCAAGGTAGCAAGTGATAAAAGTGAGCGTAAACGGTATTGCAATGCGTTGAAACAAGGCCTAGGGTTCATACTTTCGCTAGTGTAAGTTCAACAATACTAACATAATTGGATCACATAACTATCCCTCAACATGCAACAAAGAGTCACTCAAAAGTCACTAATAGCGAAGAACGGACGAAGAGATTATGGTAGGGTACGAAACCACCTCAAAGTTATTCTTTCCAATCAATCCGTTGGGCTATTCCTATAAGTGTCACAAACAGCCCTAGAATTCGTACTAGAATAACACCTTAAGACACAAATCAACCAAAACCCTAATGTCACCTAGATACTCCAATGTCACCTCAAGTATCCATGGGTATGATTATACGATATGCATCACACAATCTCAGATTCATCTATGCAACCAACACATAGAACCTCAAAGAGTGCCCCAAAGTTCTACCGGAGAATCATGACGAAAACATGTGCCAACCCCCATGCATAGGTTCCCAATGTCACGAAACCCGCAAGTTGGTCACCTTAACATACATCAAGTGGCACGTGGTATCCCATTGTCACCACAGATATCCACGGCAAGACATACATCAAGTGTTCTCAAGTCTTTAAAGACTCAATCCGATAAGATTACTTCAAGGGGAAAACTCAATTCATTACAAGAGAGAAGAGGGGGAGGAGAAACATAAGATCCAACTATAATAGCAAAGCTCACGATACATCAAGATCGTGCCAAATCAAGAACACGAGAGAGAGAGAGAGAGAGAGATCAAACACATAGCTACTGGTACATACCCTCAACCCCGAGGGAGAACTACTCCCTCCTCGTCATGGAGAGCGACGGGATGATGAAGATGGCCACCGGTGAGGGATCCCCCCCTCCGGCAGGGTGCCGGAACAGGGTCCCGATTGACTTTTGGTGGCTTCGGAGGCTTCTGGCAGCGGAACTCCCGATCTATTGTGCGTTCTGGAAGTTTTAGGTCACGTAGGTATATATGGGTGCAGGAGGTACGTCAAGGGAGCCACGAGGGCCCCACGAGACAGGGGGGCGTGCCCTAGGGGGCGCCCCCACCCTCGTGAGCACCTCGTTCCTTCCTTGACGTGGGGTCCAAGTCCATCAGGTGTGTTTCCTTCCAAAAATAACTTCTCCAGTTGATTTAGTTCCATTTCGACTCCGTCTAATATTCCTTTTCTTCAAAACACTGAAATAGGCATAAAACAACAAATCTGGGCTGGGCCTCCGATTAACAGGTTAGTCCCAAAAATAATATAAAAGTGGAAAATAAAGCCCAATATTGCCCAAAACAGTAGATAATATAGCATGGAGCAATCAAAAATTTTAGATACGTTGGAGACGTATCACACGTCGGTTGGTGACCCAGTGTACTAGGACGTGAGGATGTCGTTGATGGATCCGTATGTATCTTTATCTTTCCGTCAAATCCATGTAGTAGTATATGGTAATACTAGTAATTATCTTACCTTTCACATCAACTTCATAATTTTCGTACGTACTCCATGCATGAACCGCGTCAGAACCAAACTTCTCATTACTCTAGGGAAAATCGTTATTTCTATCTATCGGTCGCGCCATGGAGCAGAACCAAGTTTTACAAGTTACAAGTTCAAAAGGAAAATCCTGCTGTTTTTGTGTCGCACCCCCACACGGTTGGTCCGGCACGCCGCTCAAGGGGGAATGCATGATATGTTACATTTTTACTTACAAGTGGGACCGCAGTTGAGCAAACCGACTATGGGCAACCCCCCCCCCCCCATCGCGCGATGGCTGAGAGAACAGGAGGGAGAAGAGATGGTTGTAGCATGTCCTCCAAGAAAATTGGTGTTGGATGGGACTCGTGTGGGTGGCATGTGTCGTACTGCTAGACATGAATGCTAGTTATGGCCCATGCCACCCCACTATATCGAGATGCTAGTTACGGAGAACAAATTTCCTGTAGTCCGTGCTCAGCCCTCCTCTATCTCTCTTCTCAGACAGCCAGCAGACATGTGGAGCCCATCATTTGTTTGCTCATCTGCGGTCCCACATGTCAGTGAGAACGCAAGAGGACCCACTGAACCTGCACATCTCTCACCTCGACGTGCTGGTGATGAAAAAAAAATCCAATAAAGATCTTCGGTGGCCGCTTTTGGAGTTACTCAAGAGTAGTAAGATTCTATTTACAGTGTAACCCAAGATGCACATCATGTGGCTTCAACTACCACTTTATTTTCTTACATGACATGACCTGGATGCTGGATGTCCCACGTGTCGGCAAAAGGAGGAAGAACTCGACCAAATCATCGGTTTGTGCTCTTGGATTAGACTAGTTGTGCTAACTTAAAATTTTATTTGTGTAGAATGATGCAAGTTTTGGTATTGGGAAGAAGAGTACAATGATATATTGATAGAGCGCAATTTAGTAGATGTTCTAGCACTTTTCGCTAGTATAGAGGCTAGCGATGAGACTAGTGCACTTGTTGATAGAATAGAGGCTAGACACGTCTACTTCTTTACACTCTAAGAAGAAAGAAGCACGCAAGATCGAGCCTCCGTAGATCAACAATGAATGCATTGAGAAGGCACTAATCCAACTTACAGGAGCAGTTATGGAAGTTGGATATCTTCTAAAATGTATTCTTGTGGTTCTTGTTATCTTTGGCCTTTCTTTTCTAGTCAAAATTTTGGTGATGTATTTCCATGTACCAAAAAATCAAAGATGAAAAAAATATGTGTTTGCAAAGAAGAATGTACGTGGCTGGGATGCGTTCGCGCGTTCGGGGCACGGCCACCGCATTCGAGAAATGGCCCGGACACGACCCCATTGCCCTACCCAAACGGACAGAATCCAGGAAAAACGGAGGTCCGTTTGGGGTCGTGCGTTGGAGTTGGCCTTACAAGTGGGACAACGGTTGAGGAAACCGACTATCGGCAAACCCCCACCTCGCTCGCCGCGAGATGGCTGAGTTAGAGAAACGACGAGGTTGAAGAGATTGTTGTAGCACGGACTCCAAGAAATATGGTGTCAGATGGAAGTCGTGCTGGTGGCGTGTGCTGTACTCCTGGACGTGAATGCCTGTTCTGGCGCATGCCACCCTACTACTCCTACTACTTATAGTAGTAGTATCGAGGATTCGAGGTGCTGGTTACATACAGCAAACACATTAACCTATGGCCCACCTCACACTATGGCCAAATTTCCCGGAGTCTGTGCTAGGTTAAAAAGTGTTCTTTGTGAGGATGGGTGGCTGGTCTCAAGTATAAAACTTTTTGTATTACATACGCAGACGTACAGATAGTGCAACATGTGAAGCTAGTACAAATAGTGTACTATTGTTGACTGGCCTAATCCGATAACCTGTTGCAATGCACGTACAATTATGTATTCGGAAAATATTTTTTTGCCTCATCGCAGCACCCACTCAAAGAAGCGACTCGAAAGCCATTCATAAATTTAGTAAGTTTATCACAGGCATATCATTTTATTACATACAACAGGTCATCAACCCACAACGACAACGAGAATACATTATAAATACTAAAGTTTTCATCACACAACAAATAACAGGCAATGAAATGAACTTCAACTCAACCAATCCTGGGCGTTGGAAACGCTTGCTTTGAACCACAAGCGATTCTCTGGGAAGGGCCAGCTACTGTCAATCTCGAGACCAATGCAGGACTGATCATCCAGGCTGAAGCGGCCTACTATATCACGACCAGGGTAGGGAACCACCGCAATGTCTGACGTATAGATACAGTTGCTTCACATAAATGGTAGTAACATTGTGTCAACAGCAGTTGGATCGCCTTTCACCTTCATTGCATAGTTTTGTCCAAGGGAGAGTGAGTTTTCTCCAAGACTATCAATACTGTACCAGGGAGAAGGTGATGGTGCTGGCACACTAGTATCCATCCCGAATACCATGCAACAGGTGTTGGAATAGGTCCGGAGAGTGCGACCATGGGAGACAACACCTGCTCCCTAAGTAGTAACGTCAGTAGTGTGGTGTATACAGACAAGAAGGGGTGATCCATCAGAATTAGTTGCTAGCCGCCAGTGAGCATATGGGCCCAGCTCGTCCTCATGCTCGTGATCATCACCATCGTCATCTCCCCCTTGGTTATAATTTTTTTCAAGTATAGGTGGTGGAATGTTCACAGGACCTTGGAAACTCAAGAAGAAGGTTAATTAGTAGAGAAGGGAATCTTGTTAACTCGCATGCATGTGGATGAAACAATTACAATTACTGTGGAAGACAAACGTACCAAAACTACGAGGATCCCATGCAAAAATAGTGCCACGAGTGGTGGCAGCAAACACAATACCCTCGTATTGAATTGCATCACAGTACACATCCGTGTATATAAACTGATTTTTGAGAAATATCCATCCAGTCGAATCATGAAGGACGGCAATAAGCTTGTCGAAGAGAGCAACAACTTCATAGTTCTTGTAATTCCAACAGCGGTTGGGAACTCGACAAATTGCTATCTTCCATAGACGACAGTCACCATGATCATATTTGAACATACGTAGATCATCTGTATGCTCAACCTCAGGGCACTCTGAGATTTTTGGAAGTGGAATCCGCTGACGAGTGTACACATTCACAAGTTCCCACTCGCAATTTTACCCAACATAAACAACCCAATCTCCATTTGTGCCAGCCTAGGCCTTACCCTAAATCGATGGCATCTTAACATGACACGTATCGTTATCAAGCGGCATCAACTTGCACAAGGCGAGGCCTTTGTCATCCGCGCCCATGCGAACAGGCTTATAGCAAAGAAGATAAGGGAGATCAAACTGCTCCTGGACCCTTGGGTTCCTTGTAATGATGTTATTAGTTGAGTCGAGAATGGTCTTGAACGAACCTGCCATGCTAGCCGAGGTGATGACGTCGCACCGATCAATGAGTTCCCCCACCACGTCATCTTTGAGATTGGGGAAAGAATAATGGGGTCATTTCTGGCTTGTTCCCTCCATGGAGAAGACGATCGAACAATGGCAGAAGCAAGGGTGAAGGCAAATGGAGGAGGGAGGAAGAGCGTGCGACAGCAGATCCTAATTGAGAGGGAAAGGCGAAGAGTCGGTGGACGGTTGCCAGTTTGCCACGGTACACGAAGAGGCGCCCCGGCCTACACGTCCTTTAGGAAATTGTAAAAAAGGACTCGCCGTCGTCTCACTGACATGTTGGAACGGGACCACATGTCAACGAAACATGGTGTGTAATTTCTCATGCAAAATGCGATCTGGCCGCGTTGGCCCGGGGTGCCGCATTAGTTATCGACCTTTATTTTTTTAACATACAATCTGAGTGGATAGCTCCTGTGGTCATCACACGTGAGCGGATATATAGGTGGGCTAGGTGGGCAGGCGGCAACAATCTATGTGCTAAAAGAGTTGATCTCGAAAAAAGAGTTGATCTAATGCTTGGTTTTGTTTGGATTTTCCAACTAGGACCATTGGATAGAGTGAATCAATGGCTTACGTTCAAAGTTATTCTCATACTATAGAATGGTATAGGAATGTGGAGAGACTTGGTTGATTTTATATCGCTGAATAATATAAAATATTATGAGTGCAGACGCTCCATCCCGAGGTTTGTTGCTCCTTCTCAGTCGTCGGGAATCTATGTTCTTCCACTCTTTCGTCTAAGACACGAACTTTGTTCATCCTTTTCCGACACGCGGGACATCTATATGCCTCCATTTACAAAATCATACTATATGCCTCCATGACACATGGGGCATCTAGCATCAAGGTGGCGTGTCATGCAAGAAAATGGAGATATGCAGTGCGTAAGTGAGTCATGCACTTCGATGGCACATAGTACTACTATGCAATATTTTTTTCTCCTCGATGGCATGTGAATAGTGCAGGTACTCAATGACAGAGTACGGGATGGTAGCCATGGACATGGTCGGCCCTTTTTGAAGAGAGGACTAATAAATAACTTTGATGTGTCCCGTCAACTCGCAAAATGACGAGAAGCTTTCTTACTACGCCTTCTCCCTCACCAACATGTGCGCGGTGGCTCGCAGCACGAGGAGAAACTTTTGCTTACAAGCGGTGGAGGTGCAATAGTTCATTTGGTGTAGATTGCCAGAAGTACTACTGTAGTACCATCATTATTGTTTGACTTCTGGAAGAGGAGAAGAGCCAAGCGCAAGGTCACCTACTAACCTAGTACAGTACTACTATAGCCAAAGCTGGTCCACCTTTTCAGAGCATGGTTAATTAATATAGGTGGCTCTTATAGCGGCACATCATTTAGAGCAAGTACTCTCTTCATAGGAACAAAGGAAGTGAAACAAAAGTTGGAGTGGATGCTAGATTGCCAATTAAAACATGATTACATAGGAAAAAAATCCTATAGCATTCTATCCTATGAATTAAATGACCAATGTAGGAAAATTATGAGGGGGGTCTCTCCAACAGTGTTCCTTGGCTCGCACCTAGCATCACGGTGGTCGAACTTGGAGTCATTCATCTGGTACACGTGGCATCTCAGATCTGGACACAAGGTGACGCGACCTATCACTTCCCCGACCATTTGAAGCGGCGCGCCGGTGGAGGGCTAGCATACTCCAATATTAGGTTGGCTCTATGTGATGTGGCAACTTCATATACTAACCGGATGCTGGCTATACTAATAAGGTACTCACACTCCAAGAAGTGACTCGAAAACCATTCATAAATTGATTCTATGACATGCATTTGCAAATGTACCATTCATTACATACAACAAGTCATCAACACACAACGACAACGAGGATACATGTTGGATTATAGGTTATTTCCAACAAAACATTCTAGTAAATACTGAAGTTTTCATCACACAAAAAATAACAAGCAATGAAATAAACTTCAACTCAACCAATCCTCGGCGTTGGAAACGTTTGCTTTGAACCATAGGTGCTCTGGGAAGGGCCAGCTATTGTCAATATCGAGAGCAACGCAGGACTGATCATCCAGGTGAAGCGGCATATATTAGAACCAGGGTAGGGAACCACCACAATGGCCAAGGTATAGATACAGTTGCTTCTTTATAAATGGTAGTAACGATGTGTCAACAACAGCTGGATCGCCTTTCACCATCATTGGATAGTTTTGACTAAGGAAGAGCGAGTTTTCTCCAAGACCATCAATACTGAACCAGGGAGAAGGTGTTGGTGCTAGCACACTAGTATCCATCCCGGATACCCTGCAACGGGTGTTGGAATAGGTCCAGAGAGGGCGACCATGGGAGACAACACCTTCTCCCTCAGTAGTAACAATCATAGTGCACTGCATACAGACAAGAAGAGGTGATCCATTGGAATTAGTTGCCAGGCGCCACCGAGTATATAAGTTCTGATCGTCCTCATGCTCGTGATCATCACCATCGTCATCTTCCCCTTGGTTATAATTTTTTTCAAGTATAGGTGGTGGAATGTTCACAGGACCTTGGAAACACAAGAAGAAGGTTAATTAGTAAAGGGAAACTTGCTAACCCGCATGCATGTGGATGAAACAATTATAATTATGATGGAAGACAAACGTACTGAAACTACGAGGATCCCATGCAAAAACAGTGTCACGAGTGGTGGCAGCAAACACAAGACCCTCGTATTCAATTGCATCACAGTACTCATCCGTGTACAGAAACTGATTTTTGAGCAATATCCATCCAGTCGAACCACGAAGGACGGTAACAAGCTTGTCAAAGATAGAAACAACTTCATAGTTCTTGTAATTCCAAGAGTGGTTGGGAACTTGACAAATTTCTATCTTCCGTAGACGACGGTCACCATGATCGTATTTGAACGTACGTAGATCATCTGTGTGCTCAACCTCAGGGCACTCTAAGATTTTTGGAATTGGAATCCGCTGACGAGTGTACACATTCACAAGTTCCCACTCGAAATTGTACCCAATATAAACAACCCAATCTCCATTTGCGCCAGCCCAGGCCTTACCCTGAAGCGATGGCATCTTGACATCACACGTATCATTATCAAGCGGCATCAACTTGCACAAGGCGAGGCCTCCGTCGTCCGCACCCATGCGAACAGGCTTATAGCGAAGAAGATAAGGGAGATCAAACTGCTCCTGGACCCTTGGGTTCCTTGTAATGATGTTATTAGTTGAGTCGAGAATGGTCTTGAACGAACCTGCCATGCTAGTCGAGGTGATGACGTCGCACCGATCAATGAGTTCCCCCACCATGTTATCTTTCAGATCAGGGCAAGAATAACGGGGTCGTTTCCGGCTTGTTCCCTCCATGGAGAAGACGATCGAACAATGGCGGCAGGAAGGGTGAAGGCAAATGGAGGAGGGAGGTGATACGTCTCCGTAGTATATACTTTTCCAAACACTTTTGCCCTTGTTTTGGACTATAACTTGCATATTTGAATGGAACTAACCCGGACTGACGCTGTTTTCAGTATAATTGCTATGGTGTTATTTATGTGCAGAAATAAAAGTTCTCGGAATGACCTGAAACTTCACGGAACATCTATTCGGAAATAATAAAAAATCCTTGCAAAAGATGAAGACCAGGGGGCCCACCACCTGTCCACGAGGGTGGGGGCGCGCCGCCCTACCTCGTGGGCCCCTTGGAGCTCCTCCGACCTCAACTCCAACTCTATATATTTGGTTTCGGGGAGAAAAAAATCAGAGAGAAGAAACCATCGCGTTTTACGATACGGAGCCGCCGCCAAGCCCTAAAACCTCTCGGGAGGGCTGATCTGAAGTCCGTTTGGGGCTCCGGAGAGGGGAATTTGTCACCATCGTCAACATCAACCATCCTCCATCACCAATTTCATGATGCTCACCGCCGTGCGTGAGTAATTCCATCGTAGGCTTGCTGGACGGTGATGGGTTGGATGAGATCTATCATGTAATCGAGTTAGTTTTGTTAGGGTTTGATCCCTAGTATCCACTATGTTCTGAGATTGATGTTGCTATGACTTTGCCATGCTTAATGCTTGTGACTATGTCCCGGGTGCCATGATTTCAGATCTGAACCTATTATGTTTTCATCAATATATGAGAGTTCTTGATCCTATCTTGCAAGTCTATAGTCACCTATTATGTGTTATGATCTGTTAACCCCGAAGTGACAATAATCAGGATACTTATCGGTGATGACCGTAGTTTGAGGAGTTCATGTATTCACTATGTGCTAATGCTTTGTTCCAGTACTATATTAAAAGGAGGCCTTAATATACCTTAGTTTCCATTAGGACCCCCCTGCCACGGGAGGGTAGGACAAAAGATGTCATGCAAGTTCTTTTCCATAATCACGTATGACTATATTCGGAATACATGCCTACATTATTTTTGCTATTGTTACCTTTTGCTACCGCTACCACTACTATCATATTACTTTGCTACTAAACACTTTGCTACAGATACTAAGTTTCCAGGTGTGGTCGAATTAACAACTCATCTGCTAATACTTGAGAATATTCTTTGGCTCCCCTTGTGTCGAATCAATAAATTTGGGTTGAATACTCTACCCTCGAAAACTGTTGCGATCCCCTATACTTGTGGGTTATCAAGACTATTTTTTGGCACCGTTGCCGGGGAGCATAGCTCTATTCTTTGAGCCACTTGGGATTTATATCTGCTTATCATTATGAAGAACTTGAGAGATCCAAAAAACAATCCCTCAACTACGAGGGGAGGTAAGGAACTGCCATCTAGCTCTGCACTTGATTCACCTTGTGTTTTGAGTAAGCTTGCGACACCTAAACCTGCTTCTTCTATTCGTTCTGATATGTCGCCTGTTATTGATGATGCCACTTCTACTATGCATGATACTTATGATGAAACTACTTCTATGCTTGATACTACTGTGCCACTTGGTGAATTTCTTGATGAACAACTTGCTAGGGTTAGAGAGAATGAAAATATTGAATATGATAATATTGATGAAAGTGACGATGAAGACTCACCTGTTATTCCGGAGGGCTATGTTTTTGAAAATATTGAATCTGATAATATTGATGAAAGTGACGAACTCAAGAGGTTATTAGCTAAATGGAAGCAGCAATCTCTTAATGCTAGGATGAAACCTGGCCCTGCTTTTGCTACTTCACATATCTTTGTTACTGATAAGGATTATGAATTCTCTGTTGATCCTGATATAATTACTTTGGTTGAATCTGATCCTTTTCATGGCTATGAATCTGAAACTGTTGTGGCATATCTTACTCAATTAAATGATATAGCCACCCTGTTCACTAATGATGAGAGAAATCGCTACTTTTATATCCTTAAATTATTTCTATTCTCATTAAACGGTGATGCTAAGACATGGTTTAATTCTCTTGATCCTGGTTGTGTGCGTAGTCCCCAGGATATGATTTATTACTTCTCAGCTAAATATTTCCCTACTCATAAGAAACCAGTTGCTTTATGGGATATATATAATTTTGTGCAAATTGAAGAAGAGAGTCTCCCACAAGCTTGGGGGAGGCTTCTCAAATTACTTAATGCTTTGCCTGATCATCCTCTTAAGAAAAATGAAATACTTGATATCTTTTATAATGGACTAACCGATGCTTCCAGAGATTACCTGGATAGTTGTGCTGGTTCTGTTTTCAGGGAAATAACACCAGATGAAGCTGAAATTCTATTGAATAATATGTTGACAAATGAAAATAATTGGACACTTCCTGAGCCTATTCCTAAACCAACTCCGAAGAAGAGAGGTGTTCTATTTCTTAGTCCTGAAGATATGCAAGAGGCAAAGAAATCTATGAAAGAAAAAGGTATTAAATCCGAAGATGTTAAGAATTTACCTCCTATTGAAGAAATACAAGGTCTTAATTTACCGCCTGTTGAAGAAACATATGATCTTAATCCATTACCTATTGAAGAAACTCATGGTCTTGATAACCCAACATAGGTAGTAAAGGTAAATTCTCTCTATAGACATGATAAAGCTGAAATCCCTCTTACTAAGTTTGCTAGCCCATGCTTAGATGAGTTTGATAAATGTATTGCTAAGCAAGAAGATTTTAATGCTTATTTTGGTAGACAATTGAAATACAAGTCAAATATGCTTGAACACTTGGGTGATTATATGGCTAATGTTAAAGGTGAACTTAAACTTATTAGTAAACATGCTTCTATGGTTACCACTCAAGTAGAACAAGTGCTTAAGGCTCAAAATGATTTGCTTAATGAATTGAATAGTAAGAATACTGATTATGCTGTTAGAGTGGCTACTAGAACTGGTAGAATGACTCAGGAACCTCTATATCCTGAAGGCCACCCTAAAAGAATTGAGCAAGATTCTTAGAGAAATAATATAGATGCATCTACTCCTTCTAATAGGAAGAAAAGAAAAATGATAGGACTTTGCATGCTTCTAGTGAACCTATTACTGAAACACCTGAGAATCCAAATGATATTTCTATCTCTGATGCTGAATAACAATCTAGTAATGAACCTGAAACTAGTGATAACCTTAATGATAATGTTCATGATGATGCTCAACCTAGTAATGATAATGATATAGAAATTGAACCTGCTGTTGATCTTGATAACCCACAATCAAAGAGTCAACATTATGATAAGAAAGACTTTGTTGCTAGGAAACATGGTAAAGAAAGAAAACCATGGGTTCAGAAACCCATGTCTTTTCCTCCCAAACCATCCAAGAAAAAAGGATGATGAGGATTTTGAGCGCTTTGATGAAATGATTAGACCTATCTTTTTGCGTATGCGATTAACTGATATGCTTAAAATGAATCCTTATGCTAAGTACATGAAAGATATTGTTACAAATAAAAGAAAGATACCGGAAGCTGAAATTTCCACCATGCTTGCTAATTATACTTTTAAGGGTGGAATACCAAAGAAACTTGGAGATCCAGGAGTACCCACTATACCATGCTCCATTAAAAGAAACTATGTTAAACACTTCTTTATGTGATCTTGGAGCCGGTGTTAGTGTTATGCCTCTCTCTTTATATCGTAGACATGATTTGAATAAGTTGACACCTACTGAAATATCTTTGCAAATGGCTGATAAATCAACTGCTATACCTGTCGGTATTTGTGAGGATGTACCTGTTGTGGTTGCAAACGTTACTATTTTAACAGACTTTGTTATTCCTGATATTCCCGAGGACGATAGTATGTCTATTATTCTTGGAAGACCCTTTTGGAATACTGCAGGGGCTGTTATTGATTGCACTAAAGGCAATGTCACTTTTCATGTTAATGGTAATGAGCATACGGTACACTTTTCGAGGAAACAACCTCAAGTTCATAGTATCAACTCTATTGGAAAAATTCCATCGATTATATTTGGAGGTTTTGAATTTCCTCTTCATACTGTCAAGAAGAAATATGATATTCTTATTATTGGGGATGTACATATCCCCTACCTCGTGGGCCCCCTGGAGCTCCTCCAACCTCAACTCCAACTCTATATATTTGGTTTCACGGAGAAAAAATCAGAGAGAAGAAATCATCGCGTTTTACGATACGGAGCCGCCGCCAAGCCCTAAAACCTCTCGGGAGGGCTGATCTGGAGTCTGTTCGGGGCTCCAGAGAGGGGAATCTGTCGCCATCGTCATCATCAACCATCCTCCATCACCAATTTCATGATGCTCACCGTTGTGTGTGAGTAATTCCATCGTAGGCTTGCTGGACGGTGATGGGTTGGATGAGATCTATCATGTAATCGAGTTAGTTTTGTTAGGGTTTGATCCGTAGTATCCACTATGTTCTGAGATTGATGTTGCTATGACTTTGCTATGCTTAATGCTTGTCACTAGGGCCCGAGTGCCATGATTTCAGATCTGAACCTATTATGTTTTCATCAATATATGAGAGTTCTTGATCCTATCTTGCAAGTCTATAGTCACCTATTATGTGTTATGATCCGTTAACCCCGAAGTGACAATAATCAGGATACTTATCGGTGATGACCGTAGTTTGAGGAGTTCATGTATTCACTATGTGCTAATGCTTTGTTCCGGTACTGTATTAAAAGGAGGCCTTAATATCCCTTAGTTTCCGTTAGGACCCCGCTGCCACGGGAGGGTAGGACAAAAGATGTCATGCAAGTTCTTTTCCATAAGCATGTATGACTATATTCGGAATATATGCGTACATTACATTGATGAATTGGAGCTAGTTCTGTGTCACCCTAGGTTATGATTGTTACATGATGAACCGCATCCGGCATAATTCTCCATCACCGATCCATTGCCTACGAGCTTTCCATATACTGTTCTTCGCTTATTTACTTTTCCGTTGCTATTGCTTTCATCACTACGAAATACCAAAAACATTACTTTTGCTACCGCTACCACTACTATCATATTACTTTGCTACTAAACACTTTGCTGCAGATACTATGTTTCCAGGTGTGGTTGAATTGACAACTCAGCTGCTAATACTGGAGAATATTCTTTGGCTCCCCTTGTGTCGAATCAATAAATTTGGGTTGAATACTCTACCCTCGAAAACTGTTGCGATCCCCTATACTTGTGGGTTATCAGGAGGAAGAGTGTGCAACAGCAGTTCCAAATCGAGAGGGAAGGCGAAGAGTCGGTGGACGGTTTCCAATTTGCCATGGTACACGAAGAGGCACCCCGGCCTACGCGTCCTTTCGGAAATTGTACAAAAGGACTCACCGTCGTCTCACTGACATATTGGAACTGGACCACATGTCAACGAAACATGGTGTGCAATTTCTCGTGGAAAATGCGATCTTGCCGCGTTGGCCCGAGGTGCCGCATTAGTTATCGACCTTTATTTTTTTAATGGCGTGTCATTCAGTTTTGAAGCACGACTAACTGGTACTGTTTGCAGAGAAACTATAAACTACTCTACCACTACTCCACCTCTAGTACTAGTAGTATAAAAAGATATAGAGGCTGGAGCTTTAGAGCTTTCTTGCTAAGGGCTTCCCACTTGCTTCTCACACTATCACCCTCTCTCCAGATCTAAAAAAGACGGCCTCTCTTTCCCTCCTCACCGGTGGTCACAGATCCGCCGGGGAAGAAAAGGACGTGCAGCGTTGACGCACTCATCATCGGTGAGCGAGGTCATGCACTGACGACAAGGTCGTCCTCTCAGACCTAGCACCCGCACGGGATGGCCTTCGTCCCCAAGCTCGCTGCCGTAGTGCGTGCAGAGGATGACGACCATGAGCGAAGCCACTTCCCGCTGACCCTCAGGTATGCTACCTCTTTTCGAACCACCTTGTTCTATTGCCCCATCTGCCACGTCACTGCATGTGGATCTTTTTCCACTCCACCATCTTCCCAATTTCCTATCCTCTGCTCTGCTGGTCACGCAGACAAAAACCTTAATTTGTACTATTAAAGGAAACCCTACTTCATGCAGACTAATCCATGTCTGGGTTGAATAAGGAAAGGAAGGGAGATTGTACTGTCCAAGAAAGTAGGCATCAAACCCGCATCTAGGTTGAAAAGGGGAAAATCAGTAGCTAAGGAATGAGTCTCGTGTTATAACGCCCACGATGCGGCTATATCTCCCACGTGTCGAAGCACGACTTAGAGGCATAACCACATTGTAAGCAATGTCGCAAGTGGGGTAATCTTCACACAACCCATGTACTGAATAAAGGAAAGAGATACATAGTTGGCTTACACTCGCCACGTCACACAATAGCATAAATATCATTACATTCATCCAAATACAATCAAGGTCCGACTACGGAACCAAAATAAAGACAACCCCAAATGCATAATGTCCCCGATCACCCCAACTGGGCACCACTACTGATCGTCTAGAAAGGAAACGTAGTATCATCCTGAGTCCTCATCAAACTCCCACTTGAGCTCAGTCGAATCTCCTGGAGCAGTATCATCGGTCCCTGCATCTAGTTTTGAAGGAATCTGTGAGTCACGGGGACTCAGCAATCTCACACCCTCGCGATCAAGACTATTTAAGCTTATAGGTAGGGAAAAGGTATGAGGTGGAGCTGCAGCAAGCACTAGCATATATGGTGGCTAACATACGCAAAAGAGAGCGAGAAGAGAAGGCAAAGGCACGATCGAGCAACTATGATCAAGAAGTGATCCTAGAACAACCTACGTTCAAGCATAACACGAGACCGTGTTCTCTTCCCGGACTCCGCCGAAAAGAGACCATCACGGCCACACACTCTGTTGATTCATTTTAATTAAGTTAAGTTTCAGGTTTTCTACAACTGGACATTAACAAATTCCCATCTTCCCATAACCGCAGGCACGACTTTCAAAAGTTCAAATCCCTACAGGGGTGTCCCAACTTAGCCCATCACAAGCTCTCACGGTCAACGAAGGATATTCCTTCTCCCAAGTCAATCCGATCAGACTCAGAATCCCGGTTACAAGACATCTCGACAATGGTAAAACTAAACCAGCAAAGCCACCCGAATGTGCCGGCAAATCCCGATAGGAGCTGCACATATCTCGTTCTCAGGGCACAACGGATGAAACTAGCTACGAGTAAAACCAACCCTGAAGTTTCCCCGAGGTGGCCCCGCAGGTAGCTCAGTTTGGACCAACACTCAGAGGAGCACTTGCCCGGGGGTTTAAAATAAAGATGACCCTTGAGTCCGCGAAACCCAAGGGAAAAGGCTAGGTGGCGAATGGTAAAACCAAGGTTGGGCATTACTGGAGAAGTTTTATTCAAGGCGAACTGTCAAGGGGTTCCCATTATAACCCAACCGTGTTTAGAACGCAAAATCAAGGAACATAACACCGGTATGACGGAAACTAGGGCGGCAAGAGTAGAACAAAACACCAGGCATAAGGCCGAGCCTTCCACCCTTTACCAAGTATATATATGCATTAAGATAGATAAGATATAATAATGATATCCCAACAAAAAACATGTTCCAACAAGGAACAAACTCCAATCTTCACCTGCAACTAACAACGCTATAAGAGGGCTGAGCAAAGCGGTAACATAGCCAAACAATGGTTTGCTAGGACAAGGTGGGTTAGAGGTTTGACATGGCAATATGGGAGGCATGGTAAGCAAGTGGTAGGTATCGTAGCATAGGCATAGCAAAAGAGCGAGCATCTAGCAAGCAAAGATAGAAGTGATTTCGAGGGTATGGTCATCTTGCCTGCAAAGTTCTCCGAGTTGACGTTAGCTTGATCCTTGTAAGCGTACTCAACGGGTTCCTCGATCACATACTCGTCTCCCGGCTCTACCCAAAGCAAGAACACAAGCAAAGGGAGACACAATCAACCACGTGCAATGCACAAGCAACATGATGCAAAACATGACATGATATGCGAGACGTGATATGCAATGCATATGCATGCTTCGGGAAGGAATGATTGAACCTGGCCTCAACTTGGAAAACCAAGAGTGCCACTGTAAAGATGAGTTGATTTCGGTCGAAATTGATATAATGATCACCGGAATCGGATGCACGGTTTGCAAATGGCAAGCAAAACAAATATGGCACCGATCACGATTAACAGCACGAGGCCACCCGAATGCATCAAGAACAACAAGCCACTGCACTCTAACATAACAACAAATCACATGGCAGTGATCCACTCAAGATGTTTGACAAAAGATGAGCACTGAGCTACGGCTAATTCACTCAATAGCAGGTTCAAACAAGTATGGAAAAAGTGCAAAAGATATCAGGTTACAGACTTAGTGAAAATAACATGTCAGGAATTTACATCAGGAAGCAATGTTTAGAGCAAGATAATAACATGCTACAGGAACATATCATGGAAAATCAAGGCATGGCATGAAGCTACTCAAAGCATACAACAAAAGTCCCTTACTGACCATGAGCCAAAAGGGATCACAAAATACAATGGCAACCATGTGAACATAGCAACTTTCGTCAACAGATTCAGACTTAGTAGAAAACTGGAACATGGCAAAACAGATTCACGTAGGCTTGTTTACAAGCTCGATGCACTCACCACAAGGCATTGCAGGACAATCTAAGCATACACCCAGCAACTAGACATGGCATAGAATCTAAACATGGCAATAACAACCTCATAGCATGCATGGATCAACTACAACAACCTCGGCAAAATTGCTTAACATGTAAACAATCTGCCAGGAACATTTTATTGAAAAAGTAGAGCTCGATTGAGTCAAGCTAGGGTGCTCCATAATTGCAAACAAAGACATGGATGGGTAGAGCACGACAATATCTACAAAACACCCTTACTGATCATGCTCAAAAGAGGCATGGATCACTCTGTAGCAACAAGAAGACATGGCATAAAAATATTAACAGGGCAAAGACTTAGAAGAATTCTAAGTCCCTGAAATCAGCAACATTACGAGAGCTACTTTGCATGCTTGTGCTAGTCACCACAAATATCACAAAAATACATGGCATACACCCCTGTAAAGATGGCATGGCATACTTCAAAACTCATGTAGGGCTCAAGTTCATAGGAGGCACACATCAATCATGGCAAAAATGACAAATGTCCAATTACTGATAAGAATCTGAAACTAACAATGCATAGCACTCTTGCAACGGCATTTAGGGCATCAAGATGAACTCAAATGAACATGGTGCAATGAGATGAAATGAAGTACTCGTCAAGAAGAACAATTTGATATGCTACACGCCCAAAACGAAGCCACGGGTGCAAAGATATGATGCCATGAAGAATGCCAAAAATTACTCTTGGTTGAAGAAGGGTAAAAAGGCATGACAACGCAATAGAGAATGACCGGGTCGATCGGTTTGTTGTCCTCACATAGGAAAAAGGTGGCTAAAGAGAACAAAAATGGGACGTAATGCACATATGCTACCTGGATATTTGTTGCTCTAGGCAACCATACCTCCCTCACCACTCTATGCGTCCATGGAGGTACATCGTACTGGTGCGTCCACTGTCCGAATGGGTTTCCCATGCTCTTATTGCCACTTTTTTGTTGTTAGTATAATGCCAACGATAAAGTCAACCAATGCTACTTCTAAAGTGATGCCACATTTAGCTAATGCCGCACTCAGTCTAATGCCACCGATAAATTTAAGCAATGCCATTTAATGTCTCTGGATTATTTCAGGGTTAGCTGTTGATTGTGGATGTATTAAAGTTTTTTCAGCTAAGGCATTCTAATGTTGTTGCACAGCCAGTATACCAACGATGAAACTTGCTACTACCTTCAGATTTTTGCAAACAGGGATGCTTATATTTGTGAGTCTATGCTTCAACTAGTGCCACTTTTATAGTAATCACACTTTCAATATCTATGCAAACAGGGATGCTCGATTTTAGTGGAACTGCACAAAAAGTCCAACTGGTTCAACATTAGGAGCATGTTTTCTTTCAAACTTTTATATCCAATTGGTGGCACTACGAGCTATTCATTACGAAGGTACATGGTTTGCTACTATCTTGCTACTCTTCTTGTATTGTCATTAGATAGTAATACTAATGGTTTGCATGTGAATTTATTGGCAGGGTGGAGTTACATTGGAGGTGCAGGACAGGATTCAATGATTGGATGCTCAATTTCTGTTGTATCAATTTCACCTCTTCCATCACTGCGAACATGGATATCCTTGGTCTGATGAAGAATAGGCACTATATTTCTGCTCTGAACCAGCAAATCAATTTAGTATGAAATTGTCTAGGGCAAAACATGACTGTATCAAATTGTCCAGTGCAAAACCTAACAGATGCTAAGCGGAAGAGACATGTTCAAACCAAAAATACAAGGTGGGGTATATGTTTACTAGCTGCTTGATATTTATGCAGACAGAGATGTCTTCCCGTTGCTATTTGGCAAACACACAAAGTGACCGCAATTTTGGTTGAACTGCACAAGAGAATAGTATAGTCACTACATGCAGTGGCATTTGAAAATAGACACAGAAAGATTGGATAGTCACTTCATGGACTGCAGAAAAGTAATATTGTACTATTTATTGGCCAACACTAGGTGCTTCATTGCTTTGGAGTTAGTATACAATGGGCATCATTTTGCCTAAGTTAAAGTTTTTATTCCGAAAATAGTCTCGCCGTGTGATCGAGAGAAGACCAAATCATATTGAAGTGGATGTTCCTCCATCATGTGTGGTTCATTCTCATGGTTCCACCTGTTGGTGAAACCACTTACGTTTGCAAGAGGAATTGTAGACTTCACAAACAAATTTGTCTTTCAGTCTGTACTGAATGTTGGCCAAGAGAAGCATCCATGTTAGTAGGAAGAACATATGTTTTTTCTATATCTTTGCTTTTGGAGCTACATATTTATATATGATCTGTGAATCATTGAGATGCATTAACATGTTGATCTTATGTATGGGAATCATACGAGTTGGTTTTGAATTTGGGCTACTAATGTGAACATATTACAATGCCAGGCCTGTGAGTCTCGTGTGAACATTTTGAATGGATCGGCTCTTACTGCTGTGCAGAGCATGATCCTTATTTTTGTGTTCTCAGTGTTTACAAATTACTAACAGTTCCTTATTTCTATTCGCTCCATGTTTACAAGTTACTGATCAATCACTAGCTAGCCTACTAATGCGCTCCTGGCAGTTTTAGTTCCGACGCAAGATCTGAAGTGGTAGTTTTTTGAATAAAAATGCCTACCTCTGAAGAAACTGACAAGTTGCTCTGAAGAAAATGTCATACGAATCTGAAGAAACTGCCAGCAAAAACGTTCGCAAATGCCTTATCTCCCAGCGAACGTTCATCAGCTAATGTGATCATACACGTACACCATATGACCTACTTGATCCTACACGTACACTATCCGACCTACTCAATCCTACACAGATAAATAGCGGATCATGCACATACTACCTCCTTTCCGGTTTGCAGGGCTCAATTCAAAAAATGACCTACTCGATCCTACACGAATAAATAGCGGATCACACACATACTACCTCCTTTCCGGTTTGCAGGGCTTAATTCAAAAATCTAACTAACCAAGGTAGATGATGAGTGGTGGAATCATTTTTGACAAGGAGGGAGTACCTCATCTGGATGATTCGAGTGCACTCGTTTGGCCGTCATGCTGGTGTGCGACCCAGCACAGATGGGACGCACCACTGACGGGACGGGATGTCACCGTCACAATTCCAGTTTTTCTAGTTTTCCACGACAAGCTGGCGCGCTAAGCCATCCCTGCTTATGCATTGAATTCCGATGACAATGATGACCATTGCGTTTCCCGCGACATGCTAGTTCGCCTACCTCCCGCCTATAATTATTATTTCCCAGGCTTCTCCGGTGGCACCATCACCCAACTCGCCCTATCCTGATAAGCCCCCACCGGCCCGACGTCGCTCGCCACGTCCGCCATGCCCCCCCC
>NC_041392.1:355953328-356041498 GCF_002162155.2 Triticum dicoccoides
GGCAGTCACCGCCGGAACTAGTGTTCGGGTTTTCACCGGAAGGCAGACGGAGGGAGGAGGCATTCTACCAGTCTTTAGATGGCAATGCGGACTATGAGGAGTTGTTGGAGCGCGACCGCCTAGCGGAGGAGCAGCGTATTGCTGATTTGCGCCGCCAGCGGGACATGGAGAAGCAGCGCACCGACACTCTGAGTCGCGAGCAGAGCGCCCGTAACTGGGCCGACTGCATGGAGGCCGGCGCCCGGCAAATAGCCCTGGAGGCCGTCGGGCACGCACGCATTCGCGACGCTGATTTTTACTACCAGTTCGTCAAGTGGGTTTCCCGCTTAGAAGCCGAAGCTTCGGTGGACCACGCCGGCATGGAAAGGGCCAACGCGCGCGAGCAACGCGCCCTATCGCACCTCTGGCAAGTCCGAGGCGAGGCGGAGGACGCCGGTGCCGGTGTTTAGCATGTACCGCAGATGTCGGCCGGCAACGTCTAGTTATCTAAGAGTAAATTAGTACTTGTACGCTACTAGAGTATTAGTGGGAATAGATAGTTAACTTGGCTATGATGGTTGTCAACGTGGAAGTTCAGTACTCTATATGTGAATCAGACCTGTTACTTTGCTCTGAATGTTGAACTTTCTATTTGAACGTATGGAATGGGTTGTTATATTTCTAAATGGGTTGTATTTGTCCTCCACGGGTTTAGAGGCTGACTTGTGGGCCTACCAAGTTGACGCGTACACAATCATGAGATGATTGTACGTGGAGAGGATGACAGTAGGGACCCGCCAAGGTCATGGCTGTACGCAAGCAAGTGCCTCCTTATTTCGAGCCAATAAAAAAATGGCTCCTCTGACATCTGGGTCCCATGCCATTGTTAACGTAGTCAATAAACAAGAGAATTGCACAAGGAACGACTGACACCAGGGACCCAGCAGCTGATACGTCTCCAACGTATCTATAATTTTTGATTGCTCCATGCTATATTATCTACTATTTTGGACTATATTGGGCTTTATTTTCCAGTTTTATATTATTTTTGGGACTAACCTATTAACCGGAGGCCCAGCCCAGAATTGCTGTTTTTCGTCTATTTCAGTGTTTCGAAGAAACGAAATATCAAACGGAGTCCAAACGGAATAAAATCTTCGGGAACGTGATTTTCTCACCGAACGTGATCCAGGAGACTTGGACCCTGCTCCAAGGAACAAAAGAGGCGGTCATGAGGGTGGGGGGCGCGCCTCATGGGCCCCTCGTTGCTCCTCCGGCGTACTTCTTCCTCCATCTTGGGGCCTGTTCCGGAGCTCCGTTGGAAGAGGGCCGTCAGCATGGAGGGCTTCTACATCATCATAGCCTCTCCGATGAAATGTGAGTAGTTCACCTCAGACCTTCGGGTCCATAGTTAGTAGCTAGATGGCTTCTTCTCTCTCTTTGAATCTCAATACAAAGTTCTCCCCCTCTCTTGTGGAGATCTATTCGATGTAATCTTCTTTTTGCAGTGTGTTTGTTGAGACCGATGAATTGTGGGTTTATGATCAAGTCTATCTATGAATAATATTTGAATATTCTCTGAATTATTTTATGTATGATTGGTTATCTTTGCAAGTCTCTTCGAATTATCCGTTTGGTCTGGCCAACTAGATTGGTAGTTCTTGCCATGGGAGAAGTGCTTAGCTTTGGGTTCGATCTTGCGGTGTCCTTACCCAGTGATAGAAGGGATAGCAAGGCACGTATTGTATCATTGCCATCGAGGATAACAAGATGGGATTTATTTCATATTGCATGAATTTATCTCTCTACATCATGTCATCTTGCTTAAGGCGTTACTCTATTTTTAACTTAATACTCTTGATGCATGCTAGATAGCGGTCGATGAGTGGAGTAATAGTAGTAGATGCAGAATCGTTTCGATCTACTTGTCACGGACATGATGCCTATATACATGATCATGCCTAGATATTCTCATAACTATGCTCAATTCTGTCAATTGCTCAATAGTAATTTGTTCACCCACCGTAGAATACTTATGCTCTTAAGAGAAGCCACTAGTGAAACCTATGGCCCCTGGGTCTATTCTCATCATATCAATCTCCATCACTTTAATCTTGCTTTGCTTTTTACTTTGTCTTTACTTTTTACTTTGCATCTTTATACCAAAAATACCAAAAATATTATATCTATCAGATCTCACTATCGTAAGTGACCCTGAAGGGATTGACAACCCCTAATCGCGTTGGTTGTGAATAGCTATCGTTTTGTGCAGGTACGAGGGACTTGAGCGTGGTCTCCTACTGGATTGATACCTTGGTTCTCAAAAACTGAGGGAAATACTTACGCTACTCTGCTACATCATCCCTTCCTCTTCGGGGAAAACCAACGCAAGCTCAAGACGTAGCAAGAAGGATTTCTGGTGCCGTTGCCGGGGAGGTTCGCGCAAGTCAAGATTTGACTCCCAACAACGAGCCATTTCTGGCGCCGTTGCCGCGGAGTCTATGCAAAAAGTCAACATACCAAGTACCCATCACAATCCCTATCTCTCGCATTACATTATTTTCCATTTGCCTCTCATTTTCCTCTCCCCCAATTCACCCTTGCCGTTTTATTTGCCCTCTCTCTCTCTATCCTCCCTTTCTATTTGCCTCTTGTTTGCTCGTGTGCTAGTTTGCTCGCTTGTTGTTATGTCTGAAATTGGGGAAGTTATCGCCAATATGGACGATAACAATATCATGGAAAATTTTGATGCTCCTACTAAAGAACCTACCATCTTTCATACAAAAAAATTCCGTGTTGGTAGTGGTAATATTATTGGAAAAGGAGTTATTCAAGATTTCTTTACTTGTGTCGGTGCTTTACCTTCTATGGGTAGTTCTATCCTTCACAGAACTAGTAGTCTTGCGGAGGCTATTGCCATGCTTGTAGTTGAACTTGAAAGACAATTCATGCACATGCATCCTTCCATACAAAGGATTTTTCTGGAATTTTCGAATATTGAGCATTCTTCTGTTAAGCGTGCCGCTACTATCTTTTTGGCTCATGAGTTTAGATTCATAATAAGAGAAGCCAAAGAAATCTTTGCACATTATAGGGTGGACGCTTGCCGTCCTCCCATAGAAACTATCCTCTTTGATCAAGAAGAAATAATGTGTTTTCAATCTCTAGATTATGTTGCTTTCAATGAAAATCTTAGAAGAAGGGTTCCTACCAATGTTTTAGTTGATAAAATTTCTGAACTTAATGATGATTTAGCTATTCGAAATAATGAGCTAGGATATTCTCTTGAGTATAGGCTTACAAAGTTCTGTCAAAAGAATGCTTATAATGATGAATTGGTTGTGCATTATGAAGGACCACAGGAGGAACCTATACCTCCCAAGGTTGATCTTGGGGACTTTTGTCCCATTAAATTTAGTCCATTTGATTACTTTTGCTTGCCTCAAAGAAAGCTTGCTGCCGAACGTAGAGAATATGAAATGAGTTTTAATAATCTATCTTACTATTATGGCAATACCTAGATCTATCATCGCTTTTATGCCTAGCTAGGGGTGTTAAACGATAGCGCTTGTTGGGAGGCAACCCAATTTTATTTTTATTCCTTGCTTTTTGCTCCTGCTTAGTAATAAATAAATTATTTAGCCTCTGTTTTGGTTGTGTTTTTTGTGTTTAACTAGTTAGCGTGCACGTGCAACGTACATAGTACCGTGTGAATAAAATCATCATACATTTTAGAAAAATAATATATCAATAAAATGAACAAAAATATACTAATAGTGAACATTGTTGTAATAAAAAATGTAACTCAAAAGTACAAATTCAGTGAACATATTTGTCATCAATGATGAGTGAACGGACTATCTCCGAGAGAGATATTTTCAACTAACGGGGTAACGTGACGCATACGGAAACTGCATTGGGGTAACGAATCGGGGCACTTGTCGTTTGCATCAAGGTCTGAAGGTTACCAATGTAATAAAACCAATAACTTTGCCCTGAAAAAAAACACAAATTTGCCAATCAAATGCAAACCAAGCCAAAACAGTGTGTTGCATGCATGTACTACAAGCATTAACCATGTATTTTCATAGAAATCAAGCCTACCTTCCCGTCATTCAAATGCATCTTTAAGGAGCAGTACTACATAAACTAAATCCTTACAAGTCAATCACTGAATTTGTCCTTCAAATGCACCTTTAAAGAGTCTAGAATGATGTATCCCAATGCATCATCTTCATCCAAAAGTTCTCCAATCGGTCCTTGACGAAGCCTCGGTATGTTGGCGACATTGATCTTGAGCAGCTCCGCTCCCTACATCATCTCCTTCGCACTATCTCCCTTCTAAAGACCTGCCCAATACACCAAGATAGAACAGGTGGCGAAAACAATTTTAAAAGGAGACTTGATCAGCTTCTTTTCGAAGGTTGCTCTGTTACAAGCAAACCAAATAGTCCTGAATATAAGCCAACCCAATCGGGAAATAAGCATAACACCAAGAATGGAACTATCAAATACTATTGGGGCAGCACTCAGTCCTAGAAACTGATCCAACAACAAGCAAAACCACTCTAGTCATAGAGCATGAAAAGAACAGGTGTTGCGCCCATTCCTCTTCTTCATAAAGAACATATATTGTCACCAGGTGTAATGCCCTAGATGCGGCTATATCTCCCACGTGTCGAAGCACGACTTAGAGGCATAACCGCATTGAAAGCAATGTCGCAAGTGAGGTAATCTTCACACAACCCATGTAATATATAAAGGACAGAGATACATAGTTGGCTTACAATCGCCACTTCACACAATTACATGAATAAAGCATTACATCATCCAAATACAATCAAGGTCCGACTACGGAACCAAAATAAAAAAAGAACCCCAAATGCGACAAAGGTCCCCGATCGACCCCAACTAGGCTCCACTACTGATCAACTAGAATGAAACAGCACAAAAGACAAGATTTTCATCAAGCTCCTCCTTGAGCTTTGGTTGCGTCATCTACGCGGACTCATCGGCACCTGCAAGCTGGTTTTGGAAGTATCTGTGAGCCAAGGGGACTCAGCAATCTCGCACCCTTGCGATCAAGACTATTTAAGCTTATGGGTAAGGTAAGGTATGAGGTGGAGCTGCAGCAAGCGACTAGCATATATGGTGGCTAAACATACGCAAATGAGAGCGA
The DNA here is from genome assembly GCF_002162155.2 of Triticum dicoccoides. Classification (NCBI taxonomy): domain Eukaryota; kingdom Viridiplantae; phylum Streptophyta; class Magnoliopsida; order Poales; family Poaceae; genus Triticum; species Triticum dicoccoides. The sequence goes on from NC_041392.1 coordinate 355,958,487, forward strand.
GAAGAGAAGGCAAAGCACGGTCGATAAAAGTATGATCAAGAAGTGATCCTATAGCAACCTACGTCAAGCATAACTCCAACAACCGTGTTCACTTCCCGGACTCCGCCGGAAAGAGACCATCACGATTACACACGCGATTGATTCATTTTAATTAAGTTCAGGTTCAAGTTATCTACAACTGGACATTAACAAATTTCCATCTGCCCATAACCGCGGGCACGGCTTTCGAAAGTTCAAATCCCTGCAGGGGTGTCCCAACTTAGCCCATGACAAGCTCTCACTGTCAACGAAGGAATAGACCTCCTCCCGAGACGTTCCGATCAGACTCGGTATCCCGGTACAACAAGACATTTCGACAGGGTAAAACTAAACCAGCAACACCGCCCGAATGTGCCGACAAATCCCGATAGGAGCTGCACATATCTCTTTCTCAGGGCACACTCAGATTGTCTTAGGTACGGGTAGGCCAGCCTAGAGTTGCCCCTGGTGGCCACCGGTAGCTGACAGGTTGGACCAACACTCAGAGGAGCACTGGCCCGGGGGGGTAAAATAATGATGACCCTCAGGAGCGCGACTCCCAAGGGAAAAGAAAAGGCTAGGTGACAAATGGTAAAACCAATGTTGGGCATTGCTGGAAAAGCTTTACTTAAGGCGAACTGTCAAGGGGTTCCCATAATAGCCCAACCGCGTAAGGGACGCAAAATCCGGGAACATAACACCGATATGACGGAAACTATGGCGGCAAGAGTGGAACAAAACACCAGGCATAAGGCCGAGCCTTCCACCCATAACCAAGTATATAGATGCATTAATTAAATAAGATATATTGTGATATCCCAACAAGTAAACATGTTCCAACAAGGAACAACATCTCCATGTTCCAACAAGGAACAAACTTCAATTTTCACCTGCAACTAACAACGCTATAAGAGGGGCTGAGCAAAGCGGTAACATAGCCAATCAATGATTTGGTAGGACAAGGTGGGTTAGAGGCTTGGTTCAACAATATGGGAGGCATGATAGGCAAGTGATAGGTATCGCAGCATAAGCATAGCAAAAGAGCGAGCATCTAGCAAGCAAAGATAGTAATGATTTCGAGGGTATGATCATCTTGCCTGAAATCCCGCAAGGAAGAAGAACGAGTCCCTGAAGAAGACAAACGGACATAGACAAACGGGTCCTCACAAACGCGACGTTACCGGAACCAATCCGAAGAAGCAAACATCGGAAAGAAGCACACAACATAGTAAACAACCAACACATGAACATGGTATGATATGCGGGATGCGGGATGCGATGCATATGCATGATTTGACAAGGAATGCATGAACCTGGCCTCAACTTGAAAATCCAAGTGTGCCACTGGAAAGGTGAGATGAAATCGCTTGAAAACAATATAAAGAACGCCGGAATCGGAGTTACGATTTGGAAATGGCAAGTGATTCAAATATGACACCGGTCTGCGATTTACAGCAAGTAGCCATCTAGATGCAAAGAGATGAACAAGCTACAGCACCCAAACATGGCATAAAAAAATACATGGCAGGGATGCATTAATGATGCTTAACAAAAGTCTAGCACTGAGCTACGGCCAATTCATCCATTAACAGGTTCAAACAAGCATGGCAAAAATGCATATGGCAAACAGATTTCAGACTTAGTGAAATTAACACTTGTCTGGAATTTCAGATCAGACAACACTCTTTGGAGCATGAAAACTATATGCTATAGGACCTGAACATGGCAAAGAAAAGCATGACATGAAGCTACTCAAAGAGCTTAACAAAAGTCCCTTAGTGACCTTGAGCCAAAAGGGATCAGAAAATACATTTGCAAGCATGTGAACATGGCAAAAACATAATCAGATCACAGACTTAGTGAAAACTGGAGCATGCTGAAACAGATATCAAGTAGGCATGTTTACAAGCTCGATGCACTCACTACGGAGCAAGTAATGACAATCTAAACATACACCCATCAAGAATACACAAAAAGCAAGCTAGACATGGCAAGAACGATAGCATAGCATGCACGGATCAACTAGAACATCATCGGCAAAATCGCTAACAAGTAGACAATCTGCCCAGATTCACGAAATGACAAAATTGAGCTCGATTGACTCAAGCTAGGGTGCTCCATAATTGCAAACAAAGATATGGATGGATAGAGCACTACAAGATTAACAAAACATCCTTACTGATCATCCTCAAAAGAGACACGGATCACTAGGAAACAACATGAACATATGGCATAATAAGATAAACAGATCAAGGACTTGGCGCAAATGCTAAGTCCCTGAAATCAGCATTACCAAGTGCACCACTTTGCAAGCTTGTGCTAGTCACCACACACATCACAAAATACATGGGTTGCACCTCTGGATAAATGGCAAAACCCTTAACAAAACATATGTAGAGCTCATGGGCATATCATGCACACATTAATTATGACAAAAATGACAAATATCTAAATGGAGCAGCAGATCTGACAAATATCTCAAGTAGCACTCTTCTAACAGCATTTCGGGCATCAAGATGAACTCAAATGAAAATGATGCAATGAGATGAAATGATGTACTCTCTGAGACGAACATTTTGATATGCTATACGCATGAATCGGAGCTACGGATGCAAAGTTACGACACAATGAAGATGGGCACATTAATCTGGGAATTTCGGGGACTTAGTGAAATTATACCTCCACGAAAGTCAATGCGGGACGGAGGGATCCAGGACGGAGCGGTGCAGATCTGAGACGGGACGTGTTTGGATGGCGAAGTGGTGGATCTGATCCATCTTCCTCGGATCCGGCGCGGGACGAGCTCCGGCGACGAAGGGGAGGCGGCGCGGGAGGCCGGAGGTGACCGGACGGCGGCGTGCGGGCAAGGCGGCGGAGGAGGTCGACGCCGGCGAGCTAGGCGCGGGGCGGCGCGGGCTCACCGGAAGGGCGGCGGAGCTGCGGGACTCCGGCAGCGGAGACGCGGAGTGGCGGCGCCGGCGTACGGCAGCGGAGTGGGCCCGGCGACCGCGGGCGAAGGCGGCCGGCGGGGTTCGGGCGGAGTGCCCGCAAAATGCGGCGGCGGCGAGATGGGCCGGGAGGGCCTCGCCCGGGCCCCGGCGGGTTTCGGCAGGTGGTGGGAGGCGCGACTGAGGTGGCGCGGCGCGATTGGCGCGGGAGGTGGCGGCGGGTGACGTGGTAGGCCCTCATTGGCCGGAGTGAGGTGGAGGGCGCAGCGGACATGTCCGGCCGACGCGGGTGGAATTGTCCGGCGGCACGCGGAGGAGGAGGTTAGGGTTTCATCTGCGTGCAAATTCCGGGAGGAACACATATTTATAGGTAGAGGGAGCTAGGAGAGTCCAAATGAGGTGCGGTTTTCGGCCACGCGATCGTGATCGAACGACCGAGATGATTGAGAGGGTTTAGGTGGGTTTTGGGCCAAAGTGAAGGGGTATTGGGCTGTAACACACACACATGCCTTTTCGGTCCCTCGGTTAACCGTTGGAGCATCAAACGAAGTCTGATGAGGACATCAATACAATTGTTACACCCACAGCCCCTGCTGCTATAAATACTGGACCAATTACTAGAGCTCGCGCACGCCAACTAAATTACCAGGTACTTTCGTTTCTTGGTAATGATTCTAATGTTCATGAGAATATGATGCTGCCTAAATTGGATACATTTGTTTTGCTTACAAATGAAGGGCCTAGCTTGGAGAAGGATGAACATTGGATTAAGAACAAGCATGGAGATGATGTCATGCACAAGGGGAACAAGAACGGAGTTATAAGTGATGATTTCAGGACTTTGAAGCCACCATAATGGGTGCATGAAGCCTTGGATGAAATATACAAGATGCCACTTCATAAATTTCGTCCCGAGGCTATTATAGGTGCTGCGTCACCTTATTATTGGGCCAGGCCCATGTAATTTCGAAATACATAAGTATAGGCTATTTTTAGAGTCCGTATGTGTGGGGAAACAAGAGATAGGGTTGATTTCGGACCCCTCCACCAAGGGTCACGAAATTCCCCCCTCTTCCTCCATATATACAGCCCTTAGGGTATCGTTTAGACTTTGGGTTTTGTTTAGATTAAAAGTTCGCCATAGCTGCAACTTCGCGTACTTCGTTTGTGTTCAACGACCAGACAAAGGCGTCACAGAACCCCACCTTGATCAATAAAGCTTTCATCTTATATTCGCAATATCCAGATTGCAATCTCAGTTTCTTGCTTGTTCTTCGTTTGCTCGTAGGAAACAGACCCTCGTGGTCAGGTTGATCGTGCTCCGGCGTGGTCAATAACCTCTCGGAGTTGGTTTAGCGATTGCTAAGGCGCGACGTCCTCGCACGTTCGTAGTCGGATCGTCAAAGTCGACTGCCACCAAAGCGATATCCATCATCTCATCGAAAGACGGGACACCTTTGTCTCTATCAAAGTCCAAATGGTACGAAACTTGACAGGCGGTCTACCGATAGTAAACCAAGGCCGCTTGGCAAGTCTCGGTCCAATCCGAATTTTTTTAACCCCCACACATGAAAGAAAGGTAGAAATGACCACCGGAGGAGAACGGAGTGCCGGATTGCAAAACGGACAACGGGGAAAATGCTCGGATGCATGAAACGAACATGTATGCAAATGACATGCACATGATGACAGGATATGCAATGCATGACACGGAAGCAATGACAAGGCAACAACAGCGAATCGTCAAAGTTGACTGCCACCAAAGCGATATCCATCATCTCATTGAAAGACGGGACACCTTTGTCTCTATCAAGTGGTATCAGATTTCCAGGTTGCTCGGTGAGATTTTACAGTTTTTCGTAGTTTAGACCGAGTCTGTTCTTCATACCTACAGTCCACGAAAAAGCCACAAAAAAATAGGGTTAGTTCATCATATCCGAACCAATCTGAGCCTTTGCATAATCTTTTTAGGGTTTTGCTTTGTTGAATTTGCGGTTGCATCGTCGTGTCTAGTTGCTGGTCTTAGAGTCTAGTCTTTTAGAGTTTCGAGTTCTGGTCATAAGTTGTCACACCGCCGCCGCACCATTATCATCGCCCCTGCCATCTACCACCGCCGCTTATCCGCCACCGCTTCGAATCCGTATCCATATACCACCACCGCTGTCATATACCACCACCGCTGCCATCTACTACCATATATCCACCACCAATCCGAGTTCTTGTCATAGTAGGTTTGTTTTCGAGATCCATCTGGATTCCGATTCGTGTTTCCTTGCCGGAGTAGGTTTCGAAAAAAAAAGAGTCCAGAAACCATCGTCCGTTTAGGCCCAAAATTTTTCGAAAACACATTTTTCGAAAAAATTTCTGGCTATCCTATTTTTAGGTGTTTCTGAGTGTTTTGAGACAGGTGCCATTACAGGAAGTTTTTTTTGACCCGTTTCCAGTTTTTGGGTCCGGGCAGTCAAAAAAAAAATTTGGTCGGAAAAATTTCGTGCCCATCCTGTCAGTTTGACCTAGGAAGAGTTTTGAGACACTCGCCATTATAGTGTTTTTTCGCAAAAAAAAGCAGCGCAAAAAAAACAGCGCAAAAAAAAGAGCGAAAAAAAATTCCAGAGTGTGCTTTTCCCTTGTTTACGTGCCGCGCCGTGATTTTGTTGGTGTTCTAGGCTCGCGTCTCTAGCACAGTCTAGCCTAGGACCAGCACAGTACCGTCATTGAGCGTTTATTCAACTCTGCATCTCTGAATTGATTATTGCTGACCCTTTTTGCTACCATATTATAAGCCTTCCCAGCTCCACATACATCTACGTCGTGCGTTTGACTCTCCCTGGTAATCGCTCTATCCAAACTTTGAGAGTTTTTTTGACTACAACGGTTGCCGATCACCGCCTGCTGCTGGGTAAGAACTGGTAAGAATTTGAGATTTGCTTGACAGATTTGTGACACCCACCACCACCTCTTGTTAGTAGTCTGTAGGATCATATTCTTGTGTGTTTCTATTGCTGCTAACCATGCCAGGATCACAAGCCGACGAGACTGACTGGGAGAACATGACGAATAAGGATTTGCATGATAAATTTCAGCAAATGATGAGTGGACAGGTGCAGGATGTGCTAAACAGATTTGAAGAGGCCATGGAGAAGATAGATGGCATGGAGAAGACGTTCGAAACAAAGCTCGATAACAAGTTTAATGAATTGCTCGCGCGTCTTCCACCACCACCACCCGCTGCACCTAACGCACCTCTCCAACAACAACAACAACGACTACCTCCATGTCGCGAAACAGATCTCCGTCGAGCGAGCTGTGTTCCTCTTGCGTTTGGCCAAATTGTTGGTGCTGCTGTTGATACTTCTGTGGCTCCTGCTGCTGATGCGGAGGAGGATGATTATGTGGGAGATTATGAGGATGAGGTTGCTCAAAATCAGAACTACGTGCAACCACCTGCACCACAACCATCAGGTCGTCCACATGCAAATAATCACAATGGTAGGGCTTTCCTTCAGGTACGAGATCATGACCATCTTCCTAAACTGAAATTGAATATTCCACCTTTCGAGGGTAGATATGTTCCTGATATATATCTTACTTGGGAGTTAGAAACTGAACAACGATTTACATGTTTACAATATCCCGAGGAGAGACGGGTTGCCGCTGCTATTTGTGCTTTCACTAGTTTTGCATGTGTATGGTGGTCTGAACATTGTAGATTATATCCTATTCCAACTACTTGGGCTGCTTTGAAAACTGCTATGCGTACTCGTTGGGTTCCACCATATTATCAACGTGAATTGCTTCAAAAATTACAGCGCTTAAGACAAGGAAAAAATTCTGTAGAAGAATATTATCAGGAATTACAAACTGGCATGATTAGATGTGGTATTGTTGAGGAGAATGAAGCTATGCTTGCATGTTTTCTGGGTGGATTAAATAGAGAGATTCAGACCATTCTAGACTATAAGGAGTATACTAATATCACTCGTTTATTCCATCTTGCTTGTAAAGCTGAACGTGAAGTGCTGGATCGACAAGCATTGGCGCGAACTAACTTTTCTGCAGGCCGACCTTCATCATGGACACCGCGTGCATCTTCTACTTCAACTGCACCAGCACCTCAATCAGGTGTCTCCTCTAGTCGTGATACAAGAAAACAGGCACAACCACCATTATCTGCCAAGAGCGCACCTGCTGGGCCTGCACAGAGTTCTGCTTCTTCCATGGCATCAACAGGGCACACAAGTGATATTATTTGTCGTCGTTGTAAGGGAGGAGGTTATTATGCGAGAGAATGCAAATCTCCACGTGTGATGATTGCTACCGCGGATGGTGGATATGAGTCCGCTAGTGACTATGATGAGGAGACTTTGGCTCTTATTACACGTGAAGAACATGGTGGAGATGATTCTGATCATGAGACGCAATACATGGCTCCTGAAGACGCTGACAGGTATGAATGTTTAGTTGCTCAACGTGTTTTGAGTGTGCAGGTCCCACAAGCTGAGCAAAATCAGAGGCACAATTTGTTTCATACCAAGAGAGTTGTGAAAGAACGTTCTATGCGCGTCATCATAGATGGAGGGAGCTGCAACAACTTGGCTAGCATGGAGATGGTGGAGAAGCTTTCTCTCACCACAAGACCACATCCACATCTTTACTACATCCAATGGTTCAACAACAGCGGCAAGGTTAAGGTAACACGTACTGTTCGTGTGCATTTTAGTATCTCTACATATGCTGATTATGTTGATTGTGATGTGGTACCTATGCAAGCATGTTCCTTATTACTTGGTAGACCATGGCAATTTGATAAAAATTCTGTACACCATGGTAGAAACAATCACTATACTCTTGTTCATAAGGATAAAAATATTACTTTGCTTCCTATGACTCCTGATTCCATTTTGAAAGATGATATTAATAGAGCTAATAAAGCAAAACAGGAGACGAATAAGAGTGAAAATCAGATTGTGGCAAAAGAATTTGAGCAACAAATGAAGCCTAATAATAAACCATCTAGTGTTGCTTCTGAAATTAAATTGAAAAGTGCATGTTTATTTGCCACCAAATCTGATATTGATGAGCTAGATTTCAGCAAATCTGTTTGCTATGCTTTTGTGTGCAAAGAGGCATTCATTCGAGGACGTGCCTTCCTCTTTGCCTCCTGCTGTCACTAACATTTTGCAGGAGTTCGCTGATGTCTTTCCACAAGACGTGCCACCGGGATTACCGCCTATTCGAGGGATTGAGCATCAGATTGACTTAATTCCCGGTGCTTCACTGCCAAACCGTGCACCATACCGTACCAATCCAGAGGAGACGAAGGAGATTATGCGTCAAGTACAAGAGCTTCTCGACAAAGGTTATATACGCGAATCCCTTAGTCCTTGTGCTGTTCCTATTATTCTAGTGCCGAAAAAGGATGGTACATCACGTATGTGTGTTGATTGTAGAGGCATTAATAATATTACTATTCGTTATCGTCATCCTATTCCTAGGCTAGATGATATGCTTGATGAATTGAGTGGCTCTACAATATTCTCCAAAGTTGATTTGCGTAGTGGATACCATCAAATTCGTATGAAATTGGGAGATGAATGGAAAACAACATTCAAAACTAAGTTTGGATTATATGAGTGGTTAGTCATGCCTTTTGGGTTAACTAATGCACCTAGTACTTTCATGAGATTAATGAACGAAGTTTTACGTGCTTACATTGGACGATTTGTGGTAGTTTACTTTGATGACATATTGATTTATAGCAGATCTTTGGAAGAACATTTGGAACATTTACGTGCTGTTTTTATTGCTCTACGTGATGCACGTTTGTTTAGTAACCTTGGGAAGTGCACCTTTTGCACCGACCGAGTATCTTTTCTTGGCTATGTTGTTACTCCACAGGGAATTGAAGTTGATAAAGCCAAGATTGAAGCTATTGAGTGTTGGCCGCAACCCAAAACGGTCACACAACTGAGGAGTTTTCTTGACCTCGCTGGATTCTATAGGCGTTTTGTGAGAGATTTCAGCACCATTGCTGCACCTCTCAATGAGCTTACAAAGAAAGATGTGCCTTTTCTTTGGGGTACCGCACAGGAAGAAGCCTTCTCGGTATTGAAAGATAAGTTGACACATGCTCCTTTACTCCAACTTCCTGATTTTAATAAGACTTTTGAGCTTGAATGTGATGCTAGTGGAATTGGATTAGGTGGTGTGTTATTACAAGATGGCAAACCTGTTGCATACTTTTTTGAAAAATTGAGTGGGCCTAGTCTGAATTATTCTACTTATGAATTATATGCTCTTGTTCGGACTTTAGAAACATGGCAACATTATTTATGGCCCAAAGAATTTGTTATACATTCTGATCATGAATCTTTGAAACATATTAAAATTCAAGGTAAACTGAATCGTAGACATGCTAAATGGGTTGAATTCGTTGAGACTTTTCCTTATGTCATTAAACACAAGAAGGGAAAAGAAAATGTTATTGTTGATGCATTGTCTCGCCGCTATACTATGCTTTCACAACTTGACATCAAAATATTTGGTTTGGAGACCATCAAAGATCAATATGTGCATGATGCTGATTTTAAAGATGTAATGCAGAATTGTAAAGAAGGAAGAATGTGGAACAAGTTCGTCGTTAACGATGGATTTGTGTTTCGTGCTAACAAGCTATGCATTTCAGCTAGCTCCGTTCGTCTTTTGTTGTTGCAGGAGGCGCATGGAGGAGGATTAATGGGACACTTTGGCGTGAAGAAGACGGAGGACGTACTTGCTACACATTTCTTTTGGCCAAAGATGAGACGGGATGTTGAGTGTTTTATTGCTCGCTGCACTACATGTCAAAAAGCTAAGTCACGACTCAATCCTCATGGTTTATATATGCCTTTGTCTGTACCTAGTGTTCCTTGGGAGGATATATCTATGGACTTTGTTTTAGGTTTACCTCGAACAAAGAAGGGGAGGGATAGCATATTTGTTGTCATGGATAGATTCTCGAAAATGGCACACTTTATACCATGTCATAAAAGCGATGATGCTGTTAATGTTGCTGATTTGTTCTTTCGTGAAATTATTCGCTTGCATGGTGTGCCAAATACTATTGTTTCAGATCGTGATACTAAATTTCTTAGCCACTTTTGGAGATGTTTATGGGCTAAGTTGGGGACTAAACTGCTTTTTAGTACTACTTGTCACCCCCAAACTGATGGACAAACTGAAGTAGTCAATAGAACGTTGTCTACTATGCTTAGGGCTGTTTTGAAGAATAATAAGAAAATGTGGGAGGAATGCTTGCCTCATATTGAATTTGCTTATAATCATTCATTGCATTCTACTACTAAGATGTGCCCTTTTGAAGTTGTGTATGGTTTCCTACCTCGTGCACCTATTGATTTGTTGCCTCTTCCATCTTCGGAGAAGGTTAATTTTGATGCTAAACAACATGCTGAATTGATTTTAAAAATGCATGAGTTAACTAAGGAAAACATTGAGCGTATGAATGCTAAATATAAACTTGCTGGAGATAAGGGTAGAAAACATGTTGTGTTTGCACCTGGAGATCTTGTTTGGTTACATTTGCGTAAGGATAGATTTCCGGATTTGCGCAAATCAAAGTTAATGCCACGTGCTGATGGTCCCTTTAAGGTGTTAGAGAAAATAAATGATAATGCATATAAACTTGAGCTGCCTGCAGATTTTGGGGTTAGTCCCACTTTTAACATTGCAGATTTGAAGCCTTATTTGGGTGAGGAAGATGAACTTCCGTCCAGGACGACTTTATTTCAAGAAGGGGAGGATGATGAGGACATCAATACAATTGTTACACCCACAGCCCCTGCTGCTATAAATACTGGACCAATTACTAGAGCTCGCGCACGCCAACTAAATTACCAGGTACTTTCGTTTCTTGGTAATGATTCTAATGTTCATGAGAATATGATGCTGCCTAAATTGGATACATTTGTTTTGCTTACAAATGAAGGGCCTAGCTTGGAGAAGGATGAACATTGGATTAAGAACAAGCATGGAGATGATGGCATGCGCAAGGAGAACAAGAACGGAGTTACAAGTGATGATTTCAGGACTTTGAAGCCACCATAATGGGTGCATGAAGCCTTGGACGAAATATACAAGATGCCACTTCATAAATTTCGTCCCGAGGCTATTATAGGTGTTGCGTCACCTTATTGTTGGGCCAGGCCCATGTAATTTCGAAATACATAAGTATAGGCTATTTTTAGTCCGTATGTGTGGGGAAACAAGAGATAGGGTTGATTTCGGACCCCTCCACCAAGGGTCACGAAATTCCCCCCTCTTCCTCCATATATACAGCCCTTAGGACATCGTTTAGACTTTGGGTTTTGTTTAGATTAAAAGTTCGCCGTAGCTGCAACTTCGCGTACTTTGTTTGTGTTCAACAACCAGACAAAGGCGTCACAAAACCCCACCTTGATCAATAAAGCTTTCATCTTATATTCGCAATATCCAGATTGCAATCTCAGTTTCTTGCTTGTTCTTCATTTGATCGTAGGAAACAGACCCTCGTGGTCAGGTTGATCGTGCTCCGGCGTGGTCAATAACCTCTCGGAGTTGGTTTAGCGATTGCTAAGGCGCGACGTCCACGCACGTTTGTAGTCGGATCGTCAAAGTCGACTGCCACCAAAGCGATATCCATCATCTCATCGAAAGACGGAACACCTTTGTCTCTATCAAAGTCCAAATGGTACGAAACTTGACAGGCGGTCTACCGATAGTAAACCAAGGCCGCTTGGCAAGTCTCGGTCCAATCCGGAAATGTTTAACCCCCACACATGAAAGAAAGGTAAAAATGACCACCGGAGGAGAACGGAGCGCCGGATTGCAAAACGGACAACGGGGAAAATGCTCGGATGCATGAAACGAACATGTATGCAAATGACATGCACATGATGACATGATATGCAATGCATGACACGGAAGCAATGACAAGGCAACAACAACGAATAACTGGAGGACACGTGGCACATCGGTCTCGGGGCGTTACACCAGGCCACTTTTTTCTGTTGATAATATCTCTAGTTAGGACTTCATTCAGAGAAGTTGCCACAGAAAAATCATCATCTTAAGATGAATTTTAACTTTCCATACCATTTTATAATTAGCACTGTGCAAAAGAAAAACTACTAACCGGGGTTATGGTAAGCCTGTCATGGCTGCACAGATTGGAAGGAGCTGTAGGAGTAGATGTCGACGGAAGCACTGGTGTTGATGCTGCTCGAGTCCATGACCCTGGTTTGATGGCAACCCCCTTGCCTGTCGAGGTACACAAAATGACGTTGACACCGTCATGGAAATGGCGCGACACACCCCGCTCTATCGTCTTCATGGCCTCTTTCAAGGAAACATGGACTAATCGGTTTGCTATACCATGCACAAATTATTTCACAAAACCTTGGCATTATTTCATCTGTCTAACAGGTCATTATATGTAGAATAAAACCCCCATGGTGGGATGGTCAAATGGTACTGATATATTAGAACCTACCATTCTCAGGTTCTTGAAGACAATTTGCACAGCAACAGCCTCACTGAGATGCTCTCAAAGACCATCGTAGGCAAATATCAGAAAGTGGTCAATTGGTTTGAGCTAGCGAACATGAATTTGTGGTTCAGCGGTAAGAGCTAGCCTCTTCAATGCAATAACAAGGCCAATTTTCTGAAATATTCGGTCCATGTTGTACTCCGACTTCTTCAAGTAAATATCACCAATGGATCTTACACCTGATAGTACATCAATCAAATGTTAGCTCATGTTATCTATCTATCTTTTGCTCTGCTTCGTATTGAACTTCATATCACAAGTTCTCCTAAGAGGACAAACTAACTAATGAGTGATGACAAAAAATGGCAAGCATAAGCTAATCACCAAACAATGACAAGTTTATTAGGTCTAGAACGATAAATAGAGTATCTTATCACCAAAAGTGAAAGAGTAAATATGGACTGTCATACCAGGAATCCAGGATTCAGCATACTATATATGCAAAGTTGCAGCCACCAGGATTGCTACAATAGAGTGTCAATTTCAGTATTCGCTTGATAACAGGAAAATTCTTCAGTACGTTAAGCAAGTTTCCAAGAACACAGTGAAAATCTTTTTAATTGGGATAGTTACCATTTTTGAAATATGGCATACTTCATCTAACCCCTTACACACCCTCAACTTATTAACAAACCTAACTAAAATGAAGGTCGATGGTCAATTTCTTTCCAATTGTTACCTAGAAACAAACTCAAAAGTCAAGGACATTAGTTAAATTCCAGGATATGACATCTAATGGCTCTATGCTATAAATTAGGCAGCTCTAAATCTCTGATATAATTTCATTACAATTATTCATATACCAGATTTCAGTGTGCAAACAAACTACCCAAAATCATAATGCAGACAAACCGGCGAAAAACCAACAGCTCCAAATGTTACCATCAATCAGTGATTTTTGCCTGTAATCTCTGACAGGGAGGCATGAAACTAATCAGATGGAATGGTATATTTATCACGGTCTCATCTGAATCCCACTATAAATAAACAAAATTATACGCACTTGCCCAAGGATATCATTCAATGTTCTAATGGATAAAACCTCAAGAATATGCAGGACTTCACATCTTAGAAAATACAGGAATACTAAACCAGGATCGCTCCATTTTTTGGAAGAACCGAAGGCTGGCCCAATGATACCAACATCAATCATGTCGCCCCGACACGAAAATCAAAAATCAATCATCACACTGCCTACCATGTTTTCTTCCATTTTGAGTCACCAACTTCGCTAATGAAAATTGCCTACTCGGATAAATAAAAAAACCACATTTCAATTTGAAAGGAAATCATATCAAACATAGAGGAAACCTTCTGACGCTCCAAGTCACGTCCACAGAATCGGCCATCACGTGATAGCCAGCTGCTCTTTCAACCCATGGTGATTCTGAAATCATCCTATGGTTTTCCTAAAAGAGCAAAAAAGAAAGGTATATAAGTTACAAGAAAATGCACACATGCAAAATTAGCCGGCACATGCAACTTTGTTTTTTCAAAATCACTAATATAAATTACAATGGCATGAGACAACTTCGCTGCTAAACCAAAGTGTCCAGATTTTCTTTATGCCTACAGAAGTTAAAAAATGGAACAACTTCATCAAGAAAATGTTTCTCTTCAGTGCACTTATCAAGCTTTGGTGTAACGTTCAGAGCGTATCATGCAGTAGTAGAAACTTATAATTAATTCTATTTGATTTCTAGTAGAAGTGACTTATATCGGTAGTACATTATCTCAAAACCAGAGTCACAATGAACTTATAAGCTGATAATAAACGTCGATCAGATCATTGTACTCTCTGACAATCTAAAAGAGAGAAGGAGCAGATTTGTCAAAGAAAATGCACAGAAACATACCATAGATTACATCTTAACTTTCATGTTCAATAGAGCTTCATCCATTACTGCACCACCATTACATATCAACACATGGCATCTGCTTTGGACATAATACATGATGGATGTAGCCGTCACGAGCATAATCCCAAACCTTTGGCATTTCTAATTCAAGTGAAAAGTGGTGCTCGGTTTCTCTCCAGTGTTCAATAACATGACTGTTGGGCTGGCATGGAGTGGAGCGGGGTGAGGCACTGCAATTATCCAAAATTTCACATGCTATCAAGTTATAATAGTAAAGCTTGCCAGAATAAAGATGTGAAAATGACTTCTATGTATCAGCCCACATGTAAAACATACAAGATTTATTCTGCCCCACAGAGATTAAACCAATGTGATATGTAGAACCCAAAAGACAGAACACTTATTTTTATGAAGAGGCAACTCCTTAAATGAATGTACGAAACACAAGCATTAAGCAGGGAATCAGCTGAATAAGAGTTCTTTAACATGGAGTAGGGAGAGATCAAGTCTGCTTATTTTATCCTATCTCAAAGCGCAACTTATGTGACTTGAAAATTATACTACTCCCTCCTTCGGAAATTCATGTCGCTCAAACGGATGTATCTAGCACTGAAATATGTTTAGATACATCCATTTGAGCATTAAGTATTTCTGCACGAAGGTAGTACTATTTTTTTCTCAAATATGAGCTCAACGGTATAATAACCTGTATTAAGTATAACCCACATTTGGTTTGTTAAATTGATGGTCAAAGTTAGATTTTGAAAGGTGTGTGGGCTTTTTCGTCACAATTGTGTGTATGTTCTCCCTGAATGATGTAGTGTCATAAAATAATTTCTCTACATAAACTTAAAGTAGGAACGACAATAGTTTACCAAATGTACACAATTCTGAAAGATAATTATTCACCTTCAAATAGCATGGAAAATATAAAATAAGATGTGAATAGTTTGATAAGAAACCTCTTGCCAAGTCAGTAGACATTATTGTAAGTCATTGCATTTTATCTACAACTCCATGATCCTCATTATAATCTGGAATATGGAATTGCAAAGTAACACTCATGGGTCCCCAGCTTCTAAGTAGGCTAATTGATTTCTTAAAATATTTTTTAAGTGGAAAAGAATGAACCAAGACATGACTACGTATTACACACCCATCCTTCTTTCTTGGAGCCTCTATACATAGAGACCACATATGAATAGAAATTAGCATGAACTGTTCGCCTAATTGGTTCAGACTCAATATTGACAGAAGGAAATGCCACAATACATGCTTCTCATGCACTGAATATTTATGTGCAAACAAAAATCAGACAACACCAAATTTGACAAGTGAATGCCTAAATATCTAAAGCATCAGTCCACGTCAAAAAATCAGTCCACATACTTCAGTTTGTAAAAACTAAAGCAAATGTCTAAATACCTGCATCTAATACAGTAGAAATACAGATGAAGAAGCCAACTTCAGTTTGATGATTCGTAGATACCTGATTATCGTTGTATTGGCCAATAAGTTGGGAATGTTAACTGAAGCCTCGTCGGTTGTGGCTGTGATTTGATTATGACAGGGGACGGGAGCCCAAGAGACTCTGGCACGCCGCCGCCGCCCCGTCTTTCCACTCCCCATGTGGTGCCTGCCGCCGCCGCTAGGACCTCGCGAAGTCCTGAGGTCGATGAAGTGCGGTCGCCATTGGATCGGACCAGGAGATGGGTTAGAGAGACACGGATCCGGTGTAAGCAAGGGTGGGGGTGGCCAGATCGGCACCATGGCGCTTGCCGCAGCTCTCCTCTTGTCTAGTTCAACCGCTCGCTGGGCATGGGAGAGGCGGCAGGGCCATGCGGGCCAAGCGAGCTGCAAGCCCGGCAGCGAGGGGCGGCGAGGAAGCGAGAGGCGGCGAGGAGTCGTGCGCGCGGGGGGATGGGGGCCGTGGGGCTGTGCGGTTTCAGGAGCGAGGGGCAGGGCGTGGGGTGGGGAGCATTTTTTTTTCTTTTTGAGAAGGGGCGGGTAGGATTAGCGATCGATGGCGCGGCGTGGCTTAATTGTGTGGCTTGTTGCGTTAAACATGGAGGTGTTTTAGACCTTTGGATATAATAGATAGAGAGTTCTAGTTATTTGGATCTTTCCCTCTCTTCCTTTTATAGTGGTAGTAGATTAGTGTTTGTGTCAAGTAGAACCGTTGGGAAGACTTGGGGAAAGTCTTGTTAAACTAGCTGTAAAAAAACAGAAACTTTAGCGCTCACGAGAACTGCTATCATTTTTATTTGAAGAGTGTTATTTAGTTAATTATTTTTGAAGATGATCAATAGATAAATTCCTCACGTCCATCAATTTATTTTAGAATTTTTGGGGTTCCAGATCTTGCGCTAGCTACAGATTACTACAGACTGTTCTGTTTTTGACACATTCTGTTTTTCGTGTGTTGTTTGGTTATTTGATGAATCTATGGCTAGTAAAATAGTTTACAATCCATATATAAGTTGGAATACAGTAGGTTTAACACTAATATAAATAAAGAATGAGTTCATTACTATACCTTGAAGTGGTCTTTTGTTTTCTTTCGTTAACGGAGCTCACGAGTTTTCTATTTTGAATTTTATGTTGTGAAGTTTTCAAGTTTTGGGTGAATTATTTTGATGGATCATGGAAGAAGGAGTGGTAAAAGCCTAAGCTTGGGGATGCCCATGGCATCCCCAATATAATCCAAGGACACCAAAAAGTCAAAGCTTGGGGATGCCCCGGAAGGCATCCCCTCTTTCGTCCACTTCCATCGGTAATTTACTTGGAGCTATATTTTTATTCACCAACATGATATGTGTTTTGCTTGGAGCGTCTTGTATTATTTGTGTCTTTGTGTCTTAGTATGCCACAATCATCCTTGCTGTACACACCTTTTGAGAGAGCCATACATGAATTAAAATTTGATAGAATACTCTATGTGCTTCACTTATATCTTTTGAGCTAGATAATTTTGCTCTATGTGCTTCACTTATATCTTTTGAGCGTAGTAGTTTTGCTCTATGTGCTTCACTTGTATCTTTTGAGCTAGATAGTTTTGCTCTATATGCTTCACTTATATCTTTTGAGCGTTATAATTTTGCTCTATGTGCTTCACTTAGATTTTTTAGAGCCCGGTGGTGGATTTGTTTTAAAGAAACTATTGATCTCTCATGCTTCGCTTAAATTATTTTGAGATTCTCTTAATAGCATGGTAATTTGCTTAATAATAATATGCTTGGTATTCAAGATTTGTGAAACTTTCTTTTAAGTGTGTTGAATACTAAGAAAAGATTGAAGCATGATAATTGTTTTGAGATATGGAGGTGATAATATTAAAGTCATGCTAGTTGAGTAGTTGTGAATTTAAAGAATACTTGTGTTAAGGTTTGTGATTCCCGTAGCATGCACGTATGGTGAACCGTTATGTAACGAAGTCGGAGCATGATTTATTTATTTATTGTCTTCCTTATGAGTGGTAGTCGGGGATGAGCGATGGTCTTTTCCTATCAATCTATCCCTCTAGGAGCATGCGCATAATACTTTGCTTTGATAACTTCTAGACTTTTGCAATAGGTACATGAGTTCTTTATGACTAATGTTGAGTCCATGGATTATACGCACTCTCACCCTTCCACCTTTGCTAGCCTCTCTAATACCGCGCACCTTTCGCCGGTATCATACATGTACCATATACCTTCCTCAAAACAGTCACCATACCTATCTATTATGGCATTTCCATAGCCATTCCGAGATATATTGCCATGCAACTTTCCACCATCTAGTTCATCATGACACATTCATCATTGTCATATTGCTTAGCATGGTCATGTAGTTGACATAGTATTTGTGGCAAAGCCACCGTTCATAATTTCTTCATACTTGTCACTCTTGATTCATTGCATATCCCGGTACACCGTCGGAGGCATCCATATAGAGTCATACTTTGTTTTAGAATCAAGTTGTAATCATCGAGTTGTAAATAAATAAAAGTGTGATGATCATCATTCAATAGAGCATTGTCCCAATAAAAAAAGAGAAAGGCCAAAGAAAAAAAAGAAGACCCAAAAAAAGAAAAAAAAAAGAAAATGGGGCAATGCTACTATCTTTTTTTCCACACTTGTGCTTCAAAGTAGCACCATAATATAGCAAGTCTCATATATTGTGCTTCAAAGTAGCACCATGTTCTTCATATAGAGAGTCTCATATGTTGTCACTTTCATATACTAGTGGGAATTTTACATTATAGAACTTGGCTTGTATATTCCAATAATGGGCTTCCTCAAATTGCCCTAGGTCTTCGTGAGCAAGCAAGTTGGATGCACACCCACTAGTTTCTTTTGTTGAGCTTTCATACATTTATAGCTCTAGTGCATCCGTTGCATGGCAATCCCTACTCACTCACATTGATATCTATTGATGGGCATCTCCATAGCCCGTTGATACACCTAGTTGATGTGAGACTATCTTCCCCTCCTTTTTGTCTTCTCCACAACCACCATTCTATTCCACCTATAGTGCTATATCCATGGCTCACGCTCATGTATTGCGTGAAGATTGAAAAAGTTTTGAAAAAGTTAGAGTATGAAACAATTGATTGGTTTGTCATCGGGGTTGTGCATGATTTAAATACTTTGTGTGGTGAAGATGGAGCATAGCCAGACTATATGATTTTGTTGGGATAACTTTCTTTGGCCATGTTATTTTGAGAAGACATAATTGCTTTGTTAGTATGCTTGAAGTATTATTATTTTTTATGTCAATATAAACTTTTGTCTTGAATCTTTCTAATCTGAATATTCACACCACAATTAAGAAGATGTGCATTGAAATTATGCCAAGTAGCACTCCGCATCAAATTTTTTTTATCATTTACCTACTCGAGGACGAGCAGAAATTAAGCTTGGGGATGCCTGATACGTCTCCAACGTATCTATAATCTTTGATTGCTCCATGCTATATTATCTACTATTTTGGACTATATTGGGCTTTATTTTTCACTTTTATATTATTTTTGGGACTAACCTATTAACCGGAGGCCCAACCCAGAATTGCTGTTTTTTGTCTATTTCAGTGTTTCGAAGAAACGGAATATCAAACGGAGTCCAAACGGAATAAAACCTTCGGGAACGTGATTTTCTCACCGAACGTGATCCAGGAGACTTGGACCCTGCTCCAAGGAACAAAAGAGGCGGTCACGAGGGTGGGGGGCGTGCCCCCTACCTCGTGGGACCCTCGTTGCTCCTCCGGCGTACTTCTTCCTCCTATATATACACACGTACCCCCAAACGATCAGAACAGGAGCCAAAAACCTAATTCCACCGCCGCAACTTTCTGTATCCACGAGATCCCATCCTGGGGCCTGTTCCGGAGCTCCGCCGGAAGAGGGCCGTCATCACGGAGGGCTTCTACATCATCATAGCCTCTCCGATGAAGTGTGAGTAGTTTACCTCAGACCTTCGGGTCCATAGTTAGTAGCTAGATGGCTTCTTCTCTCTCTTTGAATCTCGATACAAAGTTCTCCCCATCTCTTGTGGAGATCTATTCGATGTAATCCTCTTTTTGTGGTGTGTTTGTTGAGATCGATGAATCGTGGGTTTATGATCAAGTCTATCTATGAATAATATTTGAATCTTCTCTGAATTCTTTTATGTATGATTGGTTATCTTTGCAAGTCTCTCGAATTATCCTTTTGGTTTGGCCAACTAGATTGGTAGTTCTTGCCATGGGAGAAGTGCTTAGCTTTGGGTTCGATCTTGCGGTGTCCTTACCCAGTGATAGAAGGGGCAGCAAGGCACGTATTGTATCGTTGCCATCGAGGATAACAAGATGGGGTTTATTTCATATTGCATGAATTTATCTCTCTACATCATGTCATCTTGCTTAAGGCGTTACTCTGTTTTTAACTTAATACTTTAGATGCATGCTGGATAGCAGTCGATGAGTGGAGTAATAGTAGTAGATGCAGAATCGTTTCGATCTACTTGTCACGAACGTGATGCCTATATACATGATCATGCCTAGATATTCTCATAACTATGCTCAATTCTGTCAATTGCTCAACAATAATTTGTTCACCCATCGTAGAATACTTATGCTCTTGAGAGAAGCCACTAGTGAAACCTATGGCCCCCGGGTCTATTCTCATCATATCAATCTCGATCACTTTAATCTTGCTTTGCTTTTTTACTTTGTCTTTACTTTTTACCTTGCATCTTTATACCAAAAATATTATATCTATCAGATCTCACTCTCGTAAGTGACCGTGAAGGGATTGACAACCCCTAATTGCGTTGGTTGCGAGTAGCTATCGTTTTGTGCAGGTACGAGGGACTTGAGCGTGGTCTCCTACTGGATTGATACCTTGGTTCTGAAAAACTGAGGGAAATACTTACGCTACTCTGCTGCATCATCCCTTCCTCTTTGGGGAAAACCAACGCAAGCTCAAGACATAGCAAGAAGGATTTCAGCAGCTCGCCCAGTTATTTTTGTTTTGGGTTAATTTGAAAAATGCCACTCCAAATCTAGTGTTTCCGAGAAATGCCACTGCAATTTCCAAATCTTGAAAATGCCATTTCATGCCATTTCCAGTGGCACTTTTCATAGTCTGGAGTGCGTTTTTCAAAGTTTGCAAATTGCAGTGGTGTTTTCCAAAGTTTGCAAAAATTGCAGTGGCATTTTTCAAAGTTTGGAAATTGCAGTGGCATTTTTATGAATCGCCATAATTGGAGTGGCATTTATCTAATTTGTTTTTGAGACGGAAGCAGGGTGTCAACTGGGCTGTGCGGGGCACTCTGGCCTGTCTAGACAACCTTCTCTTTTATGTTTACCATAGACCAGCCTAGTAGTTTTTTTTCTTTGTGAAAATGGCTAGCCCGATTTTTTGCGATTTGCCAAGTCGCTTTGTCAGGCCTGTAGGTCTACAAATCTTTCAAGACAAGGAAAGCTTCATTCGGCTGGCCGAGAAAATGGCCTTCAGTAATGAGAAATGGGATGTACATTTTTAAAATACATCAAACTGGCAATTAGTTTCAAATTTCTTCTTTTCATTTCGAGATTTTAAATTGCATTGATTTTTATGCGTGGAAAATTTGTTGGATTTTATATTGATATACATTTATTTTTTTAAATCAGTTTGAATGTGACTCGAAATTTCGGGATTAAAAACAGTTCGTACAGCACCGAAATATGCACAATTTCGTATAACTTTTTAACCGTGGCCACAATATGGGCTGTAATGCTAACAAAAACAATATGGGATCCAAAAAAGCCTTAAGAATTAGAAAATGGGTTGTAAATTATTAGAAATAATGGCAGATGGGTTGTATGTCCATCCAACGGCTGTCGTGCTTCTTCAATCTCTGCTCTTCCTTCTCCATCCACTCAAACAAGCGCTAGCGGGACTGCCTGCTCCCTCCTCCCCGCGGCCGGCTGTGCTGCCGCGCAGCCCTCACCGCCCCACCGTACTCCCATCGCTGGTGTAGCCAACCCTCTACTCACCCACACCTGTTGTTATTCTTCGACGACGGCAGTCGTACTCCCCTCCGCGTGGGAAACAACTATTGAGTCTTCCCTGGCTCTGTGTCTTTCCCTTCCCAGGCCTCGCCGTCGTCCACCGCCCTGGTGCTCTCGGCGCGGCCTAGTCAACGTGATCAACGACCGACATGTATCTGAAGTGGACTGTGCGTGGAGAGGCTGACAGCTGGGTCCACGGCCGCACGTAAGGAAATGCCTCCTTATTACACGCAAAGTAATGATTCCTCCACCTGACATATGGGACCCACCGAAAGGGCCTCTGTATTTAACGAAAAAAACATTACCGCCGCTGACAGCTCGGACCCACCAGCTATATCTTCGCACGCAAGGAAGTGCCTCCTTATTACGCACAAAAAATGAATACTCCCCCTGCTAGCTGGGATCCAGTATAGTGGGACGCGGACTTGTGGGCGTACTAAGTTGACGGGGATGGAGGGCTTTGTCAACTTAGCTAATATGCATGATTCTAGCTCCAGTGACCATATGATGTCCATCCAACCGTCGTAGTGCTTCTTCAACCTCTAGTCTTCTTGCTCCAGCCGCCCAAACCAGCGCTGGTCGTGCCTCGTGCTCCTGCCTCCTGTGGCCGGCTGCGATGCCGCGGAGGCCTCACCGCCCCCTACTACTCTCACCCACACACCCTGTATTCTACGGCGATGGCAGCCTCACACCGCAGCGAACCAATGAACCCTGATACTCCTCTACGTGTGGTCATCCACTATCGCGTCTTCCCCGGCTCCGCGTCGTCCCCTTCCTAGGCCTCGCGTTGTCCACCGCCCTGGTGCTCTCGGCGCGGCATGGTCAACATGGTCAAGGAACGGCTTCCATCGGACGTGGACTGTACATGGAGAGGCTGGCAGCTGGGTCCACGGCCGCAGCAAGGAAGTGCCTCCTCATTACGCGAAAAATAATGATTCCTCCACCTGATAGCAGGGACCCACCGGACGGGCAACCGTATTTCGCGAAAAAAAGTTCCCCCCTGACTGCTGGGACCTACCAGCTATATCTTCACACGCAAGGAAGTGCGTCCGGGCAAAATAAACGATTCGCCCCTGACTACTGGGACCCACCAGCTACATCTTCGCACGCAAGGAAGTGCCTGACAGTCAGGACCCACCTGGTCAAAGCGTACGTAGCGTTGTCATTTTGGCCGCGAACGTGTACGTACATACTGGTCGATGTAGAAGCGCACACGTGTCGTAGTAGAGGCGCGCACGTAGCATGCACACATATGTACATCGGCTAGTGTGCAAGAAAGAAAATACGACCACGTACGTACAGACGGGCAGGGTCTCGAACACCTACTCACGCATATGTACGCCCAGGGCTCGTGTACATGGCTGGTCGGAACGGAGAAACTGCGTCATCATCGTGTTCATGGGGAGGCAACGGAATGCGTCGTGTTCATCGGGAGGCAACGGAACGCGTGGGAGCCAACCGGCTTGGATGGATAGCCGATGGAAACGAGGCCTGGCGTACTGCACAATGGAGGAAACGACCTTGTGTTTGACCGTCCACATTCAGAACGGGATCCTGTTCATCGGGAGGGGTCTGGCATACCGCAAAATGGAGGAAACGGACCTCCTACGATCGAAACGGGGTCCTGTTGATCGGGACGGGTGTGGCGTACCACAAAACGGAGGAAACAGACTTGTGTTGGAGCGCTACAGTCGAAACAGGGGTCCTGTTCATCGGGAGGGGTGTGGCGTACCGCAAAACGGGACTCCATGGGATATTGTTCATCTCCACCGTCGCCCCCCTCCAGCCTCCACGGGCTAGTGTTCATCCAGGGTCGACCTCCTCCAGCCTCCACCTGCGACTGTTCATCCACGGGCTCCTGTTCATCCAGCCTCCACCGCGCGCTACTCCACCGGCTACTGTTCAACCATCACTCTCCATGGGCTACTGTTCATCCATCCCTCCACCGTCTACTGTTCATCCACCCCTCCACGGGGTCGTCCTGTTCATCAGCCCTCCACGGGGTCCTGTTCATCCAGCCCCAACCGGCTTGATCGATCGGGGTCCTGTTCATCCAAAGACAACACCACAGGGTCCTGTTCATCCACCCACACTAGGAACTGTTCATCCAAACCCCCCCAAGCAACGCTCACTGTTCATACAGAGGCAGCATCGATCGGCTTCAGTTAGCAGCAGTAGCGAAGGAATCTCTCAATCGGGTTTAGTTAACAACCATCGATCGATCGCTCGGGTTCAGTAACGCGTAGCCTGCAGTGCAATCGCTCGGGTTCAGTTAGAGCCCAATGCCTCGCTCAGGTTCAGTTAGAGCCCAACGCCTCGCACCCACGTGCGTGCGTGTACGAGAGAAACGCACATCGCTCGGCCCCGACCACCCACCGTAACCAGGAACACCTCGATATTTTCCTCGCCCTCGCTTATACCAGGGTTTTTTCCGTCATGGACGGCCCAAAGAATGTCATGCAGCTGCTTCTCCGGCCCGCCCAGGACGAAAAACCCATTTTCTGTCATGATCTTTTGTCATAGAAGTAGGAGCCCACCACATCTATGATGATACCGGGTTTTGTCACAATTATTGTCATAGAAGTGTCATAAGTATGACATAAAATTTTTTCATTCGGCCCAAAATGTCACAGATGTGTCTTTTTTTGTAGTGTGTAGAAATCGGTCTCACCGATTTGGCCTAGGCCATATCACTTGCACTTTTCAGTCTGACTAAACGTTGCAAATCGGTGTGACCGAGTTCAACTCTCTGTGAAACCCTAGCAATCTCAGAGTCACCAAACTGTGACTCGATCTTACCGAGTTCACTAGTTTAGACTCCAAAAGTTGCTTCGGTGTCACCGAGTTTAACAAATCGGTAGCTCCGAAATGCTTTCTGTGGAGAACTAAAACTAAGTTTTTGACTCATTTGTTTTGCAAAAACTCTGCACTCTGTGATGCTCATCCACTCTACCTCATCTATATCTATTCACAGGGTTTGCTATCAATTTGCTTTGCCAGTATGTCTGATCAGAGTGATAGCCAAAACAAGTCAGAAGAGCAAGTGAACATGAGTGAGGGCACTAGTCCCTCTAGCAGCTATGATGATGGCAGCAGGAGCACTCCAAGCAATTTGCCCAAAGAAGCTACTAGGCAGAGAAAGAAGAGGAATTCTGACTCAGAGGATGAGGACTATGTGGTTGCTGAGGAGGAAGTAAGCTCCAAGAAGAAAGTGCTGAAGAAGGAATATGGAACTGCTGCTGCAACAAAACCTGGTATGCACAAGAATGCCCCTGCAAAGAGGGTGCCAACCTTAAAGGCCAGGGCCTCAACTGTTGAAAACTCTAAGTCAACTGAAGAGGATGCTGGTGAAGGCAAAAGTAGGAAGGAGAGGGTCAAGAAAACTATGGACAAAGTCATTGGAAAAGCTTCTATGTTGGAAGATCCAGAGGAAGAAGAGGAAGATGTTGCACCAGCATCAAAGTCTCAAAAGTTGATGGGGGATGCCATCAAGTCTGGGGCTGCACCTTCTAAGCCCAAGACTGCCCCCAAAGCTTCTGCTCAAGCTTCAAAGACTTCAAAACCCAAGAGGAGTACAAGGAACATTGCTGCTGCTAAGAAGAACAAGGCCCCAATGCCTAAGATTGATGAAGAGGATGCTGAAGCCCAAGTGCTTAGGAAGCTCAAACCAAAAATTCCAGATCATGATGATAGCCATCCAGTGGCAGAAGATATGAGCATCAGGAAGGATGCATGTCTCAGACTTTGAAGACAAACTGATCCATATGCTATGAGGATAAGGACTACTGTGGATTACAGGTTCCACACCAAGGAGCAGCAGGATTTCTATGAAACCATCTTCCTTGATAAGAAGCCCATTGTTTGTCATATGAAGTGGGAAGATTGGGAATACATTGATGAGAATGAAAATCATTTTCCAAGTGTGCATGAGAGTTTCAGATCCTGTGGAGTAGATGACTTTGTGGGTCAGAAACTCACTAAGTGGAATGATGAACTTATTGTGCAAATCTACTCTACAGCTCATTTCTATCCAGATGGCAGAATTGTTTGGATGTCTGAGGGTAGAAGGTACCAATCAACAGTTGTTGAGTGAGCAAAATTGATCAATGCCCCTGAAGAGCATGAGGGTGACTTGGATGTCTATGCCAAGAAGAAGAAATACCACAACTCAATGGCCAACATGTACAAGGAGATTCCTGACAAAGCCGTGGAAACTCATAAGCTAGGTTCTGTTCATTATTTGTTATTGGTTTGGCCACAATTAACAACATGTTGAGGCATACCTTGTTGCCCCAATCTAGAGAGCACAAAATGATCAGAGGCCATTCCATCAACTTGCTGCAATTGTTTGATGTGCCCAAAAATTCAAAGTCATGAGCCTGATTGTGGAAACAATCAAGAGGACAGCTGCAGATCAGAAGAGATCATGTGGGTATGCTCCACATATTCAAATACTCATCAACTCCAAGATGGGCACATGCACCTACTTATTAGATAAGGAGCATCTACCCTTGAGACCAGATTTTCAGGACAACACTGTTGTCATGACTGAAGAAGATCCTACATCTGCACAGGCACAAGAGAAAAGAGAGAAAGCTGCAAAGATGCAAAGTGTTGAAGAGGCATCTCAAGTGTTTCTCAAGACCAAACAATATCAACTTGCATATCTGATTCAAGCAACCTTGAGGATTGAGAAAGGATTGGCCACCCTGACTCAAAACCAAGAGAGCCTGGAAAGGATCATTGAGACAAAGTTCTATGATCTTGATCTAAAAGTGATAGAGATGCACACATCAGTTGAGCAGCTCCAGGAAGAAGCTGAGGAGAAGAAAGGGCAGGTTACCACAGATGCCTTTCAAAGAGTGCCAAGAGGTCAAAGATCTGCTGTAGTGCCCATGGCTGACACAAGAGCAACTTCATCAGCACCTGCAGCCACAGCATCAGTGCCACCTCCAGTTGCCACTCCACCAGCTCCATCAACTTCCACAGATGCATTCATCCTTGGAGTCCTCTCGACACCACCTCCCGAAGATCAAGCCTAGAGAGACGCATAGCACTATGCATTTTCAAACTTTTTGGTAACTTGTTGCCAAAGGGGGAGAAATGTATAGATCATAGGCTTCGAGAGAGAGTGTTTTTGCTTCTTTTGTCTCTTTTGCTATTTGGTTGATACTTTTGTGTGCTTGCTTCATACTCTATGTCTGTGTGTGAGATACTTGTTTGATCATGTGTTCGATCATATCCTACATTAATGCTTGTGCTTGAATGATGTTATCCTTATATCTCTTATATGATCATTCAATTTGTTTCATGATGAGTGCATGCTTTTACTTTCTATCATTTTGAGGGCTCCACCAAGATGTATGTAACATGGAAGAGTAACCCATGATCCTAATCGATTGTGCATTTGCATTCAGAAGCAAATTTTAAATAATTCACAAATTTAGGGGGAGCTCTTGCTTATCACATACTTCTCAGCGACGATGTATTTAAATCTTATTATCATTTGTTGAAGCTTTGATCTATATGTTGTCATCAATTACCAAAAAGGGGGAGATTGAAAGTGCAACTATCCCTGGGTGGTTTTGGTAATTCCTAACAACACATAGCTCACTGAACTAATGCTATTTCAAGATGATCATTCAGAAAGTTCAATGATTGTCATGGCATGGATTAGGAATGTGGACCCCTAAAAATGCTAAGGACACATATTGGCTCGAGCTCAAGACTCTACATTTTCATTTTAGTGATCTAAGATCACATTGAGTCCATAGCAAAAGCCAATAGTATTAAAAGGGGATGAGGTGTTGCTTAATGGCTTGCTTGCTCAAAATGCTTAGTGATGTGCTCCAAAAGCCATCAACCACTTTCTCATATCCACCTATGTCCCAAACCAAAAGTCAAACTCGGCCCCACCAAAATTATCTATCCGGCGCCACCGAGTCCATTTGACATAGCCATTGCCAGAAACCCTAGTCACTTCGGTCTCACCGAGATGGGATTGCAAACTCTCTTTTTCCCTTCGTAATGTTTCAGTCCAACCGAGATGAGCGATCGGTCGCACCGAGTTTGCAATGCAAACTCTCTGTTTCCCTTTCGTAACATTTAGGTCCCACCGAAATGAGCGATTCAGTCCCACCGAGTTTGCATGACCAACTCTCTGTTTTCCTATTACAAAAATCGGTCCTACCGAGTTTATGTGAACGGTCTCACGGAGATTACGTTATGCCCTAACCCTAATGAAATCGGTCCCACCGAGTTGACATGTTGGTCCCACCGAAAAGCCTAACGTTCACATTTTGAACTAAATCGGTTTGACCGAGTTTTATGATTCGGTCCCATCGAGTTTGGTAAATTGTGTGTAACGGTTAGATTTTGTGTGGAGGCTATATATATATATATATATATATATATATATATATATATATATATCCCTCCACCCATTCTCCATTAGTGGAGAGAGCCATCAGAACGTGCCTACACCTCCAGCATACATTTTCTGAGAGAGAGGACCTCCTACTCATGTGTTGAGACCAAGATATTCCATTCCAACCATAAGAATCTTGATCTCTAGACTTCCCCAAGTTGCTTTCCACTCAAATGACCTTTCTACCAAATCCAAATCCACGAGAGAGAGCTGAGTGTTGGGGAGACTATCATTTGAAGCACAAGAGCAAGGAGTTCATCATCAACACACCATTTATTACCTTTTGGAGAGTGGTGTCTCCTACATTGGTTAGGTGTCACTTGGGAGCCTCCGACAAGATTGTGGAGTTGAACCAAGGAGTTTGTACAGGCAAGGAGATTGTCTACTTCATGAAGATCTACCCTAGTGAGGCAAGTCCTTCGTGGGTGATGGCCATGGTGGGATAGACAAGGTTGCTTCTTCGTGCACCCTTCGTGGGTGGAGCCCTCTGTGGACTCCTGCAACTGTTACCCTTCGTGGGTTGAAGTCTCCATCAACGTGGATGTATGATAGCACCACCTATCGGAACCACGCCAAAAATCTTCGTCTCTACATTGCGTTTGCTCCCTCCAAACTCCTCCCTTTACCTTCATGTGAAATGTTTTATATTCCGATGCTATACTCATAGAATTGCATGTGTAGGTTGATTGCTTGACTTGTGCAAAGTTGCTAAAATCTTCCAAGACTTAAAATTGGGAAAAGGCTAGATTTTTATTTGGTCAAGTAGTCTAATCACCCCCCTCTAGACATACTTTAGATCCTAAAACACTTGAGCAAGAAAATGGCTTATTGAAGGGAATTATAGAGAAAGGTGTTTACAAGAGTCTTGCCGGAAGTAAGCAATTTGAGGAAATTGTACGCAAGCAAGGAAGGCACCGGAAGAATCAAGGTGTTGGTTTTGAACGAAAGTTCAATGCCAATGGAGTTGAGTGGGAAGAAGATCAATGCCCCAAGACGAAGTTTGTTCCTCAACAGGTGAAGTATGATCCTACTTCCTTCAAGGGGACACAAGCTCAAGATGATCTTCCACCACAAGACCGCAAGCACAAAGGCAAGGACAAGCTTCAAGAGGAGATTGATGAATTTGAAGAAGCTCCCATGGCCTTGGTCAAGTTGGTTCCCAGGACTACATCAAGTACGACTACAACTCCAAGGATTCCCATCAAGTTTATGTGGATCCCGAAGAAGAAGAACTAGAGAGTTCTTGAGGGTGACTCCTCCAACATACTTCACTCATATCATTTTGGCGAGAACAAGTGCAAACAACTTCCACATCTTGCACTAGTTCAAGGAGTCACAAACCCTCTTGTTGGTAAGACAAGGGACAAGGTAACCTAACACTTTCATGGACATCATCTTGTGTGAACTTCACTCTATGTCTATGGATATCCTTATTTCTTCCTTGTGGGACTAACCCGTGTAGGTATTGAAAGTGCAACTCACTCTAATGGATTGCTCCAAATGATCTACATCAACATTGAGTATCCAAATCTTCAACATCTACATGAAGTCATCATCGACTAAACCCAAGGTTAGTTCATCCCTCTTTGGGGGGATATCGCATCTAGGGGAGCTTTACTCTAAGAATTGAGCTAAAGCAACTCTAATGGTGTGAACACAATAGTGCTTTATGTAAAAGTGGTAACCCCACTTGTGCTTAAACGATGAGTATGACCTATGATCAAATGTTCACATTTGACTCCTAAGTCAATATACTCATTTATAGATGACCTAGTCATCGCCAATTGTTTGATAGATGCTAGAGTGCTTGTGCATGCTTTGCCACATTTTCATTTGCCATTTTATTGTGTGAGCGTGTTGATTGCATATTTTTCTCATTCGAGGACATCCATTTGTTGCTTTGATTGTTTGGCTATTGTTTCCTTTTGCCAAATGGATGGACAAGAATGCCTAAGAACTTCCTCTAGCTATATATGCTTTTCTCATCTCAAACTCTGTTCATGCTACATCACAAAGTTTGATCAAGTCAGATTCGAACCCTCTATGTGAGGAGCACTCGGTGTCACCGATTTGTCATAGACTTAAACTCCCAAAACCTCTCTATGCATTTCGGTCTGACCGATTCATCCTTCTCGGTCATACCGAGTTCATTGAGTTGATCTATGTTTTCAATCTTGGTGCAACCGATTATAACTTTTCGGTCACACCGAGTTGCAGTAACCGCTTGCGATTCTGCATCTGGGTGCCACCGAGTTGTTCCACTCGGTCACACCGACAGTGTCAGGATATATATACCGACATGTGAAAATTTGGAAATTTCTCTGAAACCCTTTCACCCGCGCGTGTCCTGCTCTGCCGTCTCGGCTCTCCAGATCACCCTCTCGTCGTTATTGACCTCCCGCCGTTGGTGTCCGTCGCTGTCAACCGAAATCTGCTCCGCTGTTGCCGCCGTAGCGAGCTCATCACTGAACTAGTGTATGAGTTCGAATCTTTGTGACGTTCTTACCTCCGATTCTTAGCACAAAGCAAATGCCATGTTTCTTGCCACATATGATATCATCTTGTCCAGCAAAAACATCCTTTAGAGAGATGTTATTTGAAAATTTAGGGTTAGGTTTCCGTCGAACTCATCTCGGACCGACCGAGTTGTGGAAATCGGTCTCACCGATTTGGCTTAGGCCATTGCACTTGCACTTTTCGGTCTAACCAAAACTTGCAAATTGGTTTGACCGAGTTCAACTCTTTGTGAAACCCTAGCAATCTGGGAGTCATCGACTGTGTCTCGGTCTGACCGACTTCACTAGTTTAGACTCCAAAAGTTGCTTCGGTGTCACCGAGTTTAACAAATCGGTAGCTCCGAAATGCTTTCGGTGGAAAACAGAATCTAAGCTTTTGACTCATTTGTTTTGCGAAACCTCTGCATTTGTGATGATCATCCACTCTATCTCATCTATAACTATTCACAGGGTCAACTGTCAGTTTGCTTTGCCAGAATGTCAAATCAGAGTGATAGCCAGAACAGGTCTGAAGAACAGGTGAATCTGAGTGAGGGCACTAGTCCCTCAGGCAATTATGATGAAGGCATCATAAGTACTCCTAGAAACCCGCCTAAGGCTGCTACTAGGTAGAAGAGGAAAAGGAATTCGGATTCTGAAGATGAAGATTATGTAGCTACTGAGGAGGAGGCCAATTCTGGAAAAAGGTTGTCAAAAAGGAGTTTGGCCCAGCTGCATCCACCAAGCCTGGTATGCACAAGAAGACTCCTGCAAAGAGGGTGCCCATCTCGAAAGCCAGGGCCTCAAATCATGAAACTTCCAAGTCAAATGTTGAAGAGGCTGCTGGTGAGGGCAAGAAAAGAAAGGAAAGGGTCAAGAAGACCATGGCCAAAGTCATTGGGAGATCCTCTATGATGGTAGATCCAACTGAGGATGAATATGAAGAGGATGCTACACCATCATCTAAAGCTCCAAAGCTGATGGGGGATGCCATCAAGTCTGGGGCTGCTGAGGGAGTCCTGGACTAAGGGGTCCTCGGACGTCCGACCTATTGGATATGGGACGGACTAATGGGCTGGATACAAAGGCCGAAGACTCTACCCATGTCCGGATGGGACTCTCCTTGGCATGCAAGGCAAGCTTGGCAACCAAATATGAAGATTCCTTTCTTTGTAACCGACCTTATGTAACCCTAGATCCCTCCTATGTCTATATAAACTGGAGGGCTAGGTCCGTAGATATATCCTCATAATCATAGTCAGACAGGCTACACTTTTAGGGTTTAGCCATTATGATCTCGTGGTTGATCAACTCTTGTAATACTCATATTCATCAAGATAAATCAAGCAGGAAGTAGGGTATTACCTCCATAGAGAGGGCCCGAACCTGGGTAAACATTGTGTCCCCCGTCTCCTGTTACCATCGACCTTAGACGCCCAGTTCGGGACCCCCTACCCGAGATCCACCGGTTTTGACACCGACATTGGTGCTTTCGTTGAGAGTTCCACTATGCCGTCGTCAAAAGGTTTGAGGGCTCCTTCAATCATCTACAACGACGCTGTCCAAGGGGAAGTCTTCCTCCCCGGATAGATCTTCGTGTTTGGCGGCTTCGCACTACGGGCCAACTCGCTCGGCCATCTGGAGTAGATCCAAAGCTACGCCCCTGGCGAACAGGTCAGATTTGGAAGCTTGAACTAAGTCGCTGATATCCGTGGAGACTTGATCTTCGACGGATTCGAGACCACGGCAGCCGCTCCCTGCCACCAAGATGAACATGACGTAAATCTGTCATCAGTCCATACACAGGAGATAGTACCTGTTGCTGCTCCGGCCCTATCCGGAGTAGATCGCGCCATCCGAAGACGGGAAGCTCAACCCCGCCGCGGAAGCCACAAACTCAGCACGTTGGAGCCACACACAGACTTAACTTCAAGTGACATCTATGTCACCGGAACCATGGACTCGTCTCCGGCTACAGGTTCCGAACCTTGTGCGTCCGCGTACGTCGAGCTTGATCGGTCATCGATCATCAAATTCTGCTCTGTGGACATCTTCCGACACTCGCCCTTGGGTGACGTGTTAAACTCGTTAAAAGCACTGTCCTTAACGGGGGGGCCCACAGCCGAATTGTATCCGGTTCGAACCGGAGGCTGATGACGCAGAATTTTGCTTCCCACCCACCGCCCACTTTGTAGCCACTGCCGAAGATTTAACTGACATGCTCGATGACGGCTCCAACGACATCGATGGTATGGACGAGGATGCCGGAGTAGAAGAGGCTGAAAATTCGCCGTTTATCGGACGCTGGACGACCACTTCCTTGTATGATGTATACATGGTGGATGCACCAAAAGAGAATAGCGGTGAAGACAAGGAAGATCTAGTTGAGGATAAACCTCCCGAGATACAATCAAAGCACCGACGTCAGCGGCACCGTTCTAAGTCCCGCCGCAGCAAGGACAACAATACCAGCACAGGAGAAGATAACACTCTAGAAGGTGCCGAAGACAATGAGGACCCCGTTGATGCAACTACCAAATAGGACAAATGGGAAGATGGTCAAGTTAGCCCTAGTAAACAGGCCACGCACGAAGACTCAGAGGACAATAATTATCTTTCGCTCTCCAAGGATGAGGCGAGCCTCGGCAGTGAGGATTTCATCGTGCCTGAGGAACCTCTTAAGCAGGAGCGCTTCAAGCGCCAGCTAATAGCCACTACAAGGAGCCTGAAAAAGAAGCAGCAGTAGCTTCAAGCTGACCAAGATCTGCTCAATGATAAATGGACCGATGTCCTAGCAGCCGAAGAATACAGCCTCAAGCGCCCAGCCAAAAGCTACCCGAAGCGGAAATTGCTACCTCAGTTCGATGACGAGGCGTCGTAGCACATACCACCATCGCTTAATGCGGCTGACCGACCACCACGTGGTCGGGATAAAACGGTAACTCAAGCCGAACACCAGCCCGCCCCGCTTCATCGCAAATGCAGAGGTAAAACTGCTCGCAGTCATACATATGACCTTCGACAGGACCTGAATAATAGAGTAGGACATACCAGATCGATCTATGGATCGCGAGGACGTGCCTTGACACGTGACGACGGCTATCTATTCGGACGTGACAAACCTAGTCATGTGCGGGCCGAAAGCCGCAGACGGACTCCATCGGAGCTACGTCGTGATGCGGCCCGATATAGAGGCGTTGCACACCCTCTTTGCTTCACTGACGAAGTCATGGAACATGAATTCCCAGAAGGATTCAAAGCCGTGAATATCGAATCATACGATGGAACTATAGATCCCACGGTATGGATCGAAGACTTCATTCTCTATATTCATATGGCCCGCGGCGATGACCTTCATGCCATTACATACCTCCCCCTAAAACTCAAAGGACCAGCCCGGCACTGGCTGAACAGCCTGCCCGAAAATTCCATCGGCAGCTGGTAGGACTTGGAAGAAGCCTTCCTTGACAATTTCCATGGTACATATGTTCGACCTCCGGAGGGTGATGACTTAAGACATATAGTTCAATAGCCCGGAGATTTAGCCAGGAAATTCTGTACTAGTTTCCTAACTAAAAAGAACTAGATCGTCGACCATCCGGATGCCGAAACCCTAGAGGCCTTTAAACACAGCATTCACAATGAATGGCTCGCCCGCCACCTCGTCCAAGCAAAGCCGAAGTCCATGGCAGCCCTCACGGCACTCATGACCCGCTTTTGTGCAGGTGAGGATAGTTGGCTGGCCCGTAGCAAAAACAATGCAAGCGACGCTGGCACCCCTGAAGCAAGAAATAGCAATGACAAGTCCCGACGCAACAGACACAAGCGTCGAAACAACAATGACAACACCAATGATACGACAGTCAATGCCGGATTCAGTGGCTCTAAGTCCGGTCAGCGGAAGAAGCCGTTCAAAAAGAACAATACGGGCTCATCCAGCTTGGACCGCATACTAGATCGTCCGTGCCAGATTCATGGCACACTGGACAAACCACCGATTCATACCAACAGAGATTGTTCGGTTTTTAAACAGGCCGGCAAGTTAAATGCCGAAAGCAAGGAGAAGGGATCACAGAGCGAGGAAGACAACAAGGAGCCCCGACCACCAAACACAGGGGGACAGAAGAAGTTTCCCCCTCAGGTCAAAACAGTGAACATGATATATGCTACCTGTTGGAAATATACCCTAGCGGCAATAATAAAATGGTTATTATTATATTTCCTTGTTCATGATAATTTTATATTGTTCATGCTATAATTGTGTTATCCGGAAATCATAATACATGTGTGAATACATAGACCACAACATGTCCCTAGTGAGCCTCTAGTTAACTAGCTCGTTGATCAATAGATGGTTACGGTTTCCAAACCATGGACATTGGATGTTATTGATAACGGGATCACATCATTAGGAGAATGATGTGATGGACAAGACCCAATCCTAAGATAGCACAAGATTGTGTAGTTCGTCTGCTAAAGCTTTTCTAATGTCAAGTATGTTTTTCCTTAGACCGTGAGATTGTGCAACTCCCGAATACCGTAGGAGTACTTTGGGTATGCCAAACGTCACAACGTAACTGGGTGGCTATAAAGGTACACTTCGGGTATCCTCGAAAGTATCTGTTGGGTTGGCATGAATCGAGACTGGGATTTGTCACTCCGCATGACGGAGAGGTATCTCTAGGCCCACTCGGTAGGACATCATCATAATGAGCTCAGTGTGATCAAGGAGTTGATCACGGGATGATGTGTTACGGAACGAGTAAAGAGATTTGCCGTAATGAGATCCAACAAGGTATCGGTATACCGACGATCGAATCTCGGGAAAGTGCTATACCGGTAGACAAAGGGAATCATATACGGGATTGATTGAATCCTTGACATCGTGGTTCATCCGATGAGATCATCGTGGAGCATGTGGGAGCCAACATGGGTATCCAGATCCCGCTGTTGGCTATTGGCCGGAGAGATGTCTCAGTCATGTCTGCATGCCTCCCGAACCCATAGGGTCTGCACACTTAAGGTTCGATGACGCTAGGGTTATAGGGAATAGATATACGACGTTACCGAATGTTGTTCGGAGTCCCGGATGAGATCCCAGACGTCATGAGGAGTTCCAGAATGGTTCGCCGGTAAAGATTTATATATGGGAAGTCCAGTTTCAGTCACTGGAAAGGTTTTGGGGTTTATCGATATTGTACCGGGACCACCGGGAGGGTCCACCTGCCCCGAAGGACCTAATGGGTTGTAGTTGGGTGGGAACTAGCCCCTTAGTAGGCTGGTGCCCCCCGAAGGGCCCAAGGCGCCTAGGGTTGGAAACCCTAGGGGTCCGCTGCCCCCCGGGGGCGCCCCCCCGTAGTTGGAAACCCTAAGGGGGCCGCTGCCCCCCCCCCCCGAGGGGCCACCGCCCCCCTCTAGATGGATCTAGGGGGCCGGCCCCCTCTCCCTCCCCCCTATAAATAGTGGGGGGTGGGAGGGCAACTGCACCCCTTCTCCTTGTGCAGCCCTACCCCTCTCCCTCCTCGTCTCTCGCAGTGCTTGGTGAAGCCCTGCTGGAGTGCCACGCTCCTCCACCACCACCACGCCGTCGTGCTGCTACTGGACGGAGTCTTCCCAAACCTCTCCCTCTCTCCTTGCTGTATCAATGTGCAGGAGACGTCACCGGTCTGCACGTGTGTTGAACGCGGAGGCACCGTTGTTCGGTGCTTAGATCAGAATCGTCCGCGATCTGAATCGCTTCGTGTACGACTCCACTGACCGCGTTCTTGCAACGCTTTCGCATAGCGATCTTCAAAGGTATGAAGATGCACTCCCCTCTCGTTGCTAGTAAACTCCTTAGATTGATCTTGGTGATGTTTAGAATTTTTTTAATTTCTGCAACGATCCCCAACAGTGGCATCATGAGCTAGGTCTATGCGTAGTTTCTATGCACGAGTAGAACACAAATTGTTGTGTGCGTCGATTTTGCCAATTTACTTGCTGTTACTAGTCTTATCTTGATTCGGCGAAATCATGGGATGAAGCGGCCCGGACCGACCTTGCACGTACGCTTACGTGAGACAGGTTCCACCGACTGACATGCACTAGTTGCATAAGGTGGCTAGCGGGTGTCTGTCTCTCCCACTTTAGTCGGATCAGATTTGATGAAAAGGGTCCTTATGAAGGGTAAATATAAATTGGCATATCACGTTGTGGTTTTGGCGTAGGTAAGAAACGTTCTTGCTAGAAACCTATAGCAACCACGTAAAAGTTTGCAACAACAATTAGAGGACGTCTAACTTGGTCTTGCAGCATATGCTGTGTGATGTGATATGGCCAAAAGGAGGTGATGAATGATATATGTGATGTATGAGATTGATCATGTTCTTGTAATAGGAATCACTACTTGCATGTCGATGAGTATGACAACCGACAGGAGCCATAGGAGTTGTCCTAATTTATTGTATGACCTGCGTGTCAACGAAAACGCCATGTAATTACTTTACTTTATTGCTAACCGTTAGCTATAGTAGTAGAAGTAATAGTTGGCGAGACAACTTCATGAAGACACGTTGATGGAGATCATGGTGTCATGCCGGTGACGATGATGATCATGGCGCCCCGAAGATAGAGATCAAAAGGAGCAAAATGATATTGGCCATACCATGTCACTATTTGATTGCATGTGATGTTTATCATGTTTTTACATCTTATTTTCTAAGAACGACGGTAGCATAAATAAGATGATCCCTCATTAAAATATCAAGAATTGTGTTCCCCCTAACTGTGCACCGTTGCTAAGGTCTGTTGTTCCGAAGCACCACGTGATGATCGGGTGTGATAGGTTCTAACGTTCGCATACAACGGGTGTAAGCCAGATTTACACACGCAATACACTTAGGTTGACTTGACAAGCCTAGCTTGTACAGACATGGCCTCGGAACACGGAAGACCGAAAGGTCGAACATGAGTCGTATAGAAGATATGATCAACATGAAGATGTTCACCGATGATGACTAGTCCGTCTCACGTGATGATCGGACACGGCATAGTTGACTCGGATCATGTATCACTTAGATGACTAGAGGGGTGTCTATCTGAGTGGGAGTTTATTAAATAATTTGATTAGATGAACTTAATTATCATGAACATTGTCTAAAACTTTGCAATATGTCTTGTAGATCAAATGGCCCACGCTAATGTTGCCCTCAACTTCAACGCGTTCCTAGAGAAAACCAAGCTGAAAGACGATGGTAGCAACTACACGGACTGGGTCCATAACCTAAGGATTATCCTCATAGCTGCCAAGAAAGCATATGTCCTTGAAGCACCGCTAGGTGATGCACCTATTTTCCCATCAACTCAAGACGTTATGAATGCTTGGCAGTCACATAGTGATGATTACTCCCTGGTTCAGTGCGGCATGCTTTACAGCTTAGAACCGGGGCTCCAAAAGCATTGTCAGCAGCATGGAGCATATGAGATGTTCCAAGAGCTGAAAATGGTTTTCCAAGCTCATGCCCGGGTCGAAAGATATGAAGTCTCCGACAAGTTCTATAGTTGTAAGATGGAGGAGAGTAGTTTTGTCAGTGAGCACATACTCAAAATGTATGGGTTGCACAACCGCTTATCTCAGCTGGGAGTTAATCTCCCAGACGATGCGGTCGTTGATAGAATCCTTCAGTCGCTGCCACCTAGCTACAAGAGCTTTGTGATGAACTTCAATATGCAGGGGATGGAAAAGACCATTCCTGAGGTATATTCAATGCTGAAATCAGCGGAGGTGGAGATCAAAAGGGAACATCAAGTGTTGATGGTGAATAAACCACTAAGTTCAAGAAAGGCAAGGGTAAGAAGAACTTCAAGAAGGATGGCAAGGGAGTTTCCGCGTCCGGTAAGCCAGTTGCCGGGAAGAAGCCAAAGCATGGGCCCAAGACTAAGACTGAGTGCTTTTATTGCAAGGGAAACGGTCACTGGAAGCGGAACTGCCCCAAGTACTTAGCAGATAAGAAGGCCGGCAATACCAAAGGTATATGTGATATACATGTTATTGATGTGTACCTAACCAGCACTCGTAGTAGCTCCTGGGTATTTGATACCGGTGCAGTTTCTCATATTTGTAACTCAAAATAGGAGCTGCAGAATAAGCGGAGACTGGCGAAGGACCAGGTGACGATGCGCGTCGGGAATGGTTCCAAGGTCGATGTGATCACCGTCGGCACGCTACCTCTACATTTACCTACGAGATTAGTTTTAAACCTCAATAATTGTTATTTAGTACCAGCTTTAAGCATGAACATTGTATCTGGATCTCGTTTAATGCGAGATGGCTACTCATTTAAATCTAAGAATAATGGTTGTTCTATTTATATGAGAGATATGTTTTATGGCCATGCCCCGCTGGTCAATGGTTTATTCTTATTGAATCTCGAACGTGATGTTACACATATTCATAGTGTGAATGCCAAAAGATGTAAGGTTGATAATGATAGTCCCACATACTTGTGGCACTGCCGCCTTGGTCACATTGGTGTCAAACGCAAGAAGAAACTCCATGCAGATGGACTTTTGGAGTCTCTTGATTATGAATTGTTTGACATGTGTGAACCATGCCTCATGGCCAAAATGACCAAGACTCCATTCTCCGGAACAATGGAGCGAGCAACCAACTTATTGGAAATCATACATACTGATGTGTGTGGTCCAATGAGTGTTGAGGCTCGCGGTGGTTATCATTTTGTTCTCACTCTCACTGATGACTTAAGAAGATATGGGTATGTCTACTTAATGAAACACAAGTCTGAGACCTTTGAAAAGTTCAAAGAATTTCAGAGTGAGGTTGAGAATCAACGTGACATGAAAATCAGGTTCTTACGATCAGATCATGGGGGAGAATATTCATGTCACGAATTTGGCACGCACTTAAGGAAATGTGGAATTTTTTCACAACTCACGCCGCCTGGAACACCTCAGTGTAATGGTGTGTCCAAACTTCGAAATCGCACTCTATTGGATATGGTGCGATCCGTGATGTCTCTTACCGACCTACCGCTATCATTTTGGGGTTATGCTTTAGAGACTGCCGCATTCACTTTAAATTGGGCTCCGTCGAAATCCATTGAGATGACACCATATGAATTATGTTTGGGAAGAAACCTAAGCTGTCGTTTCAGAAAGTTTGGGGATGCGATGCTTATGTCAAGAAACTTCAACCTAAAAAGCTCGAACCCAAATTGGAAAAATGCGTCCTCATAGGATACCCTAAGGAAACTATTGGGTATACCTTCTACCTCAGATCCGAAGGCAAGATCTTTATTGCCAAGAACGGATCCTTTTTAGAGAAAGAGTTTCTCTCGAAAGAAGTAAGTGGGAGGAAAGTAGAACTTGATGAAGTATTGCCTCTTGAACTGGAGAGTAGCGCAGCTCAAGAAAATGTTTCTGTGGTGCCTGCATCGACTAGAGAGGAAGTTAATGATGATGATCATGAAACTTCAGATCAAGTTGCTACTGAACTTCATAGGCCCACAAGGACACGTTCTGCACCAGAGTGGTACGGCAACCCTGTCCTGGAAATCATGTTATTAGACAATGGTGAACCTTCGAACTATGAAGAAGCGATGGCGGGCCCGGATTCCGACAAATGGCTTGAAGCCATGAAATCCGAGATAGGATCCATGTATGAAAACGAAGTATGGACTTTGACTGACTTGCCCGATGATCGGCGAGCCATAGAAAATAAATGGATCTTTAGAAGAAGACAGACGCAGATGGTAATGTAACCATCTATAAGGCTTGGCTTGTAGCTAAGGGTTATTGACAAGTTCAAGGGGTTGACTACGATGAGACCTTGTCAGCCATAGCGAAGCTGAAGTCTGTCCGAATCATGTTAGCAATTGCCGCATTCTATGATTATGAGATATGGCAAATGGACATCAAAACGACATTCGTTAATGGTTTCCTTAAGGAAGAATTGTATATGATGCAGCCGGAAGGTTTTGTCGATCCTAAGAATGCTGACAAGGTATGCAAGCTCCAACACTCGATCTATGGGCTGGTGCAAGCATCTCGGAGTTGGAACATTCATTTTGATGAGATGATCAAAGTGTTTGGGTTTACGCAGATTTATGGAGAAGCCTGTGTTTATAAGAAAGTGAGTGGGAGCTCTGTAGCATTTCTCATATTATATGTGGATGACATACTATTGATGGGAAATGATATAGAACTCTTGGAAAGCATAAACGCCTACTTGAATAAGTGTTTTTCAATGAAGGGCCTTGGAGAAGCTGCTTACATATTAGGCATCAAGATCTATACAGATAGATCGAGAGGCCTCATTGGTCTTTCACAAAGCACGCACCTTGACAAGATATTGAAGAAGTTCAATATGGATCAGTCCAAGAAGGGGTTCTTGCCTGTATTGCAAGGTGTGAGATTGAGCACGGCTCAATGCCCGACCACGGCAGAAGATAGAGAAAAGATGAGTGTCATCCCCTATACCTCGCCATAGGGTCTATTATGTATGCCATGCTATGTACCAGACCTGATGTAAACCTTGCCGTAAGTTTGGTAGGAAGGTACCAAAGTAATCCCGGCATGGAACACTGGACAACGGTCAAGAATATCTTGAAGTACCTGAAAAGGACTAAGGATATGTTTCTCATTTATGGAGGTGACGAAGAGCTCATCGTAAAGGGTTATGTCGATGCTAGTTTCGACACAGATCTGGATGACTCCAAGTCACAAACCGGATATGTGTATATTTTGAATGGTGGGGCAGTCAGCTGGTGCGGTTGCAAGCAAAGCGTCGTCGCGGGATCTACATGTGAAGTGGAGTACATGGTAGCCTCGGAGGCAGCACATGAAGCAATCTGGATGAAGGAGTTCATTACCGACCTAGGAGTTATTCCCAATGCATCGAGCCCGATGACTCTCTTCTGTGACAAAACTGGAGCTATTTCCCTTGCCAAGGAGCCCATGTTTCACAAGAAGACCAGGCATATCAAGCGTCGCTTCAACTCCATTCGTGAAAATCTTCAAGATGGAGACATAGATATTTGTAAAGTGCATACGGACCTGAATGTCACAGATCCGTTGACTAAACCTCTTCCACGTGCAAAACATGATCAACACCAGAACTCTATGGGTGTTCGATTCATCACAATGTAACTTGGTTATTGACTCTAGTGCAAGTGGGAGACTATTGGAAATATGCTCTAGAGGCAATAATAAAATGGTTATTATTATATTTCCTTGTTCGCGATAATTGTCTATTGTTCATGCTATAATTATGTTATCCGGAAATCATAATACATGTGTGAATACATAGACCACAACATGTCCCTAGTGAGCCTCTAGTTGACTAGCTCGTTGATCAATAGATGGTTCCAGTTTCATAACCATGGACATTGGATGTCATTGATAATGGGATCACATCATTAGGAGAATGATGTGATGGACAAGACCCAATCCTAAGCATAGCACAAGATGATGAAGTTCGTCTGCTAAAGCTTTTCTAATGTCAAGTATCTTTTTCCATAGACCATGAGATTGTGCAACTCCTGGATACCGTAGGATTACTTCGGGTGTGCCATACGTCACAACGTAACTGGGTGGCTATAAAGGTACACTGCGGGTATCCCCGAAAGTATGTGTTGGTTTGGCACGAATCGAGACTGGGATTTGTCACTCCGCATGACGGAGAGGTATCTCTTGGCCCACTCCGTAGGACATCATCATAATGAGCTCAGTGTGATCAAGGAGTTTATCACGGGATGAAGTGTTACGGAATGAGTAAAGAGATTTGCCGTAACTAGATTGAACAAGGTATCGGTATACCGACGATCGAATCTCGGGAAAGTGCTATACCGGTAGACAAAAGGAATCGTATACGGGATTGATTGAATCCTTGATATCGTGCTTCATCCGATGAGATCATCGTGGAGCATGTGGGAGCCAACATGGGTATCCAGATCCCGATGTTGGCTATTGGCCGGAGAGATGTCTCAGTCATGTCTGCATGCCTCCCTAACCCGTAGGGTCTGCACACTTAAGGTTCGATGACGCTAGGGTTATAGGGAATAGATGTACGCAGTTACCGAATGTTGTTCGGAGTCCCGGATGAGATCCCGAACGTCATGAGGAGTTCCGGAATGGTCCGTAGGTAAATATTTATATATGGGAAGTCCAGTTTCGGTCACCGGAAAGGTTTCGGGGTTTATCAGTATTGTACTGGGACCACCGAAGGGGTTCCGGGGGTCCACCGGGAGGGTCCACCTGCCCCGAAGGACCTAATGGGCTATAGTTGGGTGGGAACCAGCCCCTTAGTGGGCTGGTGCGACCCCCGCCCCAAGGGCCCAAGGCGCTTAGGGTTGGAAGCCCTAGGGGGCCGCTGCCCCCCCCCCCGCCCCGAGGGGCCGCCCCCCTCTAGATGGATCTAGGGGGCCGACCCCCTCTCCCTCCCCCCTATAAATAGTAGGGGGGTGGGAGGGAAACTGCACCCCTTCTCCTGGTGCAGGCCTACCCCTCTCCCTCCTCGTCTCTCGTAGTGCTTGGCGAAGCCCTGCTAGAGTGTCACGCTCCTCCACCACCACCACGCCATCGTGCTGCTGCTGGACAGAGTCTTCCCCAACCTCTCCCACTCTCCTTGCTAGATCAAGGCACGGGAGACGTCACCGGGCTGCACGTGTGTTGAACGCGGAGGCACCGTTGTTCGGTGCTTAGATCGGAATCGGCCGCGATCTGAATCACTTCGTGTACGACTCCACCGACCGCGTTCTAGCAACGCTTCCACATCGCGATCTTCAGAGGTATGAAGATGCACTCCCCTCTCGTTGCTAGTAAACTCCATAGATTGATCTTGGTGATGCATAGAATTTTTTTAATTTCTGCAACGATCCCCAACACTACCCACATCCCCAAGAGGGAGCGCAAGCGCGCGCTCAGGGACATCTACGCAATAGAGCCAGTCGCCCCAAAATTTAATCCATGGTCGTCATGCCCGATCACCTTCGATCGTCGGGATCACCCGACCAGTATCCGTCACGGTGGTTCAGCCGCACTGGTCCTGGACCCAATAATTGATGGGTTCGACCTGGCGCGAGTCCTGATGGACGGTGGCAGCAGCCTCGACCTGCTCTATCAGGATACAATGCGCAAAATGGGCATCAATCCATCACGGATCAAGCCTACAAAGACTACCTTTAAAGGAGTCATACCAGGTGTAGAGGCCCGCTGTACGGGCTCAATCATAGTAGAGGTTATCTTCGGATCTCCGGACAACTTCCGAAGCGAGGAGTTTATCTTCGATATCGTCCCTTTTCGTACTGGCTATCATGCACTACTCGGACGAACCGCATTTGCTCGATTCAATGCGGTGCCACACTACGCTTATCTCAAGCTCAATATGCCTGGACCACGAGGCATCATAACAGTTAATGCAAACACGGAATGCTCCCTCCGCACTGAGGAGCACACCGCTGCCTTTGCAACAGAGAGTACAGAGCGTCCTTTTCAAGCAGAACGTTAATTCGGCGACCGATCCCCCGGACACTGTCAAGAGAGTCCAGAATATTCTGCAGCAGGATAGCTCGGCTCGTCAAGAGCTCGACTAGCAATTAGGCCTCCGTCCCTGTCGGATTTCGGGTTCCGGCAGACCCTTGAGGTTCGAACACTGGGGTGCGCGCGGAGATTTCGCCTTCTACCTACCTGCACCCCTCCGCCTTGCTAAGGTCTAAGCTATGGAAAGAACAGCACAAGAGACACAGGGTTTATACTGG
Source organism: Triticum dicoccoides (assembly GCF_002162155.2). Classification (NCBI taxonomy): domain Eukaryota; kingdom Viridiplantae; phylum Streptophyta; class Magnoliopsida; order Poales; family Poaceae; genus Triticum; species Triticum dicoccoides. Next base: position 356,003,083 of record NC_041392.1, read on the forward strand.
TTCGGGCCACCGTTGTGGTGTAATACCCTACTCCAGTGTGTGGTGTGGTGGATTGCCTCTTGGGCTGATCATGATGAGCAATACAAGGAAGAACAGCCTCGCGAGGGTCTGTTCTTGGCTGGGGGGATGAACTGCTAGCAGGAGTTCTGTCACCCTTCTCTCTCTCTCTGTGTGTGATGCTACTCGGTCCGATCCTAGCTAGTTTCTCTCTTGGCTTCTAGATTCTCCCTTCTTGATTGCGATCCGATCTCCGATCTCCCCTCTACGCTGTGGGTGGCTAGTCCTATTTATAGGCAAAGGCCCTGGGCCTCTTCCCAAATATTGAGCGGGAAGGGCGCCAACAATTGGCCATTTTGAAGGGGAACATCTGGTACACTTATCCTGACTAAAGTTGGTCCTCGCCTGCCAAAGGCTCTGGTGGTGACGCTGGCTTGGGCTCCACAATGACTTCCTCCCTGCCGTTGGACTGGTCTTGGTCCCGTTGCACCGAAACAGGTGCCTTTGCTTGATGCTCTCGCCTGCGCTTGCTCCCTTTGCACCAAAGAGGAAAGGAGGACACTGCATGGCTGGCGCCCGCCTGGCGCCTTTGGTCGTCATGGCTTGCGTCACGGGCACCTCATGAGGTACCCCGCCTTGATCTCTCCGCCTCCTTGCGAGCCAGCCTGATGAGGCCCTGCCTGAGGAAGCTCCGTGTCGTCCGCCCCGCGAGGCTTGGCCCCTCGCGAGGGTCTTGGGTCTGTGTTGATGAAGATGGGCCGCGCTGGGCCCCCTTTTGAGCCACCCCGCGGGCCGCAGGCAGGCAAGTCTGGGGACCCCCGTTCCCAGAACACCGACAGTAGCCCCCAGGCCCAAGGCGCGCCCGGACTTGGCCGTGCAGGGTGGCGAAAGGGCAAGAGCGAAGCGCCGCAGGCCCTAACAGCCTGCGACCTTGGGCGCCGCGTGGCGGTTGACTGGACGTGGGCGCCTCAGCAACTGCGCGAGTTGATAAGGGAGCGGCATCTGCCTAGGCTTTGCTTTTTGCTTTCTCCGGTTGCTGCTCAGATCCCCTTTCTTGCGCCTCTCCTTCCTTCCTCCAAAATTTCCAGATCTACTTCGACCGCGTGACCTAGGAAGCCATGGCGCCTCATCAGTCCCCGGCCGGAGCTTGATACTCGTCTGCCCTGGACTCTCCGAACGTGTCTGAGGCGAGCCTCGCTCGGTTGCGCCGGATGGCGGCAGCGCAGGGCATCGACGGGGTGAAGGTGTTCAAGGCCGGCTCCGCCACCCCTGAGGACCAAGGGAGCACCTTCTATCCGTTCTTTGTAAGCGCCATTGCTGCTGGCCTGGTGCCTCCCTTCTCGGAGTTCTTCTTCTCTGTCCTCCGCCATTATAAGCTACAGGCTTTGCATCTCCACCCCAACTCTGTCCTTCTCCTGGCAATCTTTGCCTATTACTGCGAGGCTCACGTTGGGTTGCAGCCCTCAGTGGCCTTGCTGCGCCACTACTTCTACCTCCGGACCTCTCGCGGTCCTGCTTCCGCGTGCGCGAGCTTCATCGCGTACGGTGGCGCCATTGCCATTTCGAACCCCGGCAAAAGGATTGAGGGCTTTAGGAGCAAGTGGGTCTTGGAAGATGCTGGGCGCATCCACCCTCAGCTGATATTTCCCACGGAGCAACCCACGAGCTCCAGCGATTGGGGTCGAGCGGAGCTCGCGGACCCCCACGTGAAGCTGGTGTTGCACAAGATGGACGCGGATCAGAGGCCGGCCAACATGGCGGCGGCGAAGCTGATCGGCGCATCGTTGCTAAGGGAATTCCTGGAGCACCAGCTGGCTCCGCTTCGATAGTACTCACTTCCGATGTGGAGGCCCCATCCGAGCCCCGCAGCCTTAGCCGACGAAGATCTGGCTGTGGTCCTCCAATCTCTGGTCGGGGGCGATGTGGTGAGGTTGGAGGGCGCTCCTACGCCCTTGTTCCTCCGCGACGACTGGGAGAAGGTAGTGGAGTCCATGCCCATCTTCAACGGGGACGGACCCGTGCCCATGGAAACTCCCGAGGAATCGGTGGACGTGTCCTCCGACGACTCCAGCGAAGAGGAGAAAGGTGGGGAGCGGGAAAAAGGGCCTGACTCCGAGGCGACTGACGGAGAGTCGAGGGATCCCCTCCCCCGGCGCAGGTCCCGCGCTCTCCGCCTCTCTCCGAGCGATGACAACGAGGATGATGACGAGCAGGGCGGCGGGAGCTTGCCCCCGAACCCGAAGAAGGACAGGACCAGGCTGATCTCCCGCGGGTCTGCCCCGGCCCCGAGGCGGACCGCAGACGCGCCTTCCACTCCCGAGCTTCCCAAGGTTGACCCTTCCAGCCGGCTTTCAGGCTTCAAATTTGGCCGGAGGCTGCCTGAGCTCACTGGCGACGACCCGTATGCGCTTGATTCTTGTCTTTATTTCTTGTTCTGCTATTGAGGCTTGACGTCCACATCTTTTGGACAGGCTGGCACCCGCAGCAAAGAAGCTGAAGGGATCTCCTGAGGTTCCATCCGTGGCAGCGCCTCTTCCCGCGAAGGAAGGTGACCGCGACGCACGGGCTTCTCCTTCCCGGTCGTCCTCGCGAGGCCTGGCTAAGCCGGCTGGGGCGAGCTCAGCCCCCATGGCCCAAGTGACTCCCGTGATGCCTTTGCCTACTGCCGCCACTATAGCCGTTGGGGCGCAGCAGGCTCCGCCTCAGGATGCTGTGGTCGCGCTGCCGCCTTCTCCTCCTACTCCACCGACTGCTGTTTCTCCGACTCCTCCCGCCGTTCTGGATCATGCTGCTGCTGAGCTGGACCGGCTGTGGCAGGATCTTCTTGGCGTCGACCCTCGCTTGGTGGCCGGGCGCTTGGAGTTGGCTTCAGGATGGATTCACTCCGATGCTTCGATTCGGGCGGCGCTGGTCCAGGCCTCGACGGCTTGTGATGAGGAGAGGCGGGCCGTCCTTGAGGCGAAGGCTGCTCATGACGCAGCCCTGGGGGAGGTGGTCGACGTCCGTGGTCGCTGCAAGGCGCTGGAGGACGAGCTGCAAGGCCTGCGGGACCAGCTCATGAAAGAGGCCTGCCTTCGCCAGGAGCAGGAAGAAGGCGTGAAGGCTTGCGAGGCGGCCGTCAAGGAGAGGGAGGTCAAGCTCAGGAGGCGCCGTGACCGCCTAGGCGCGCTGGAGCAGGAGTTGGGGGCAAGGAAGGTCGAGCTGGACGACAAGGCCCAGGTTCTTGCCGAGGACCGCGTGGCCTTCGCGGAGATGGAGGCGAAGGCTCGCTCCTCGCTGAGGACGCTTTACGACAGCGGCCTGGAGAGCCCGCTGGCTGGAGCCGAGGACGGCCCCGCCAAGCTGCTTCCCTTCCTGGTTCGCGCTCTTGAAGATGTCGCCCTTGGCCTTGGCCCCACGGCCAAGGCCGAGGCGTGTGTCCTGTCTTCTGCAGCGCTGACGCGGGTCCACACCCACATCTACCTTCGCGATCCCGGCGTCGACCTCGACAGCCTGCTGGAGCCAGTAAGCGGCGAGCGTGCCGCTGCCGCTGCCGAGGCCGTGAAGGGTCGCGCGGAGGCTCTGCTGGGGAAGTTCCGGGCCTTCAGCACCAAGCCGAAGCAAGGCGCTGCCGACCCCGCTGCTCCATGAGGCGAACCCACTCCGCGCTGCTCCACCGCCGACAAGTGACTCCGTTGTGGCTCCCGTCCTGCCTTTAATTCCTGCACATGTATCATGCCTCGGGGAGGCGTTTAAACTTGCGTTTGGCATTTAGATAACAGTGTGGACTGTAATATTTGCTTTTGAATTCCTTGAAATTTACGCTTTTCCTTTCTACTTTCTTATGTTCTACGCCGGCAGAGCCCGGCCCCGCGCATACCTCAGCCGCCGTTAGCCCCGACCAGAAACCAGGATGGGACCAAGGAGTAAGGGGCTACGTGACAAGTTAGGCTCCTGAGTCGCGATGCTCAGGAGTCCCCCTTGGTGCACGAACAACAAGTAGGGAGGTGTGATGTGGGTGGATCTACCGTTCTACGTCTGTAGAGCCCGGCCGCGCGCATACATCAACCGCCGTTAGCCTTTCGGAACTAAGGAGTTAGGGGCTACGTGACCAGTTAGGCTCCTGAGTCGCGATGCTCAGGAGTCCTCCTTGACGCTCAAACGGCCTTCGTACCTTGGCTCCGCTCGGGGAGAGACGCGCGACGAACCAGGCCCGGGGGGGCCTGGCTGGGTCGCATGCGTCTGAGCGTGACCCAGGCGCAGCCCCCGTGCCCAGCTCCCTCGCGCGGCACTCCCGAGGGGAGGCATTACGATGAGGCTAGACACTGAGCTCTGGGCTCCCTGAGGTTGATGCGGCCCGGGGGCCGCCCTCAGTTGTTTATCACCAGCGCGGAGCATAGCGCTTCCGTATGTGTACGGGCATACCGCTCCTCGGCAGTGTCGTCAGCCAGCGCGGAGCATTGTGCTCCCACTAGTACGTGGGAGGGGGCTCCCCTCCGGGAGGAGCCCCCGGGGCGTGTACAGCCCCGCCCTGACACATGGCTGGCACGGTAGGGCCTGGCGAGGTGTATCTGGGCACCCGTGAGCCAGCGCGGGACTCACGGGGCCCTACCTCTAGGTGGGTTGCGCCTGGCACTGGGCCTTATCTTGTGATGTGTCCCTGCAAATTTGGTTAGATGCCGGCACTCTACGTCCTCGGGTCCCGGCCCTCGAGCTGGTCTCAGCCGTCGCTGGTATGCCAGGTCGCGATGCCGTGGGTAAGGCCAGAGGGTGAGGGCTGGAGAGCTAGTAAGAGCCCTAAGTCGCGATGCTCAGGTACCCCTCCTTTAACGTGCAAGTGGTCGGCATGGAGAAGAAGAGGTGCCGTGGATAGGCATCAAATAATCAAGCATGGTGGGTCGAACGCATAGCCGAAAATAAACGCAAAAGGGGATACATGCCGCTGGGTCTGGCCTGAGCGACTTGGGGGATGATGCAGCCCGAGGGGCGCCCCCAACAAGGTAAGCTAACAACATAAAATAAAAGGGATACATGCCGCAGGGACGGACTCACGCGGCCTGGGAATAATGCAGCCCTGGGGGGCGCTCCCAGCTGGAAATGAAACTTGAAATATGTCACCTGATGATGTTGAGGACGAAGGAGTGTTTGCGTAGCAGACTCGGTGGGCTGCGGAAGCCGATCCTCACGAGCCCCCAGGCCCAGGGGCCTCGGGAGGCTCCGGAGGTGCTGGTGGCTCCTCGCAAACCATCTCCATCTCCGCCAGGGCTGCGGAACGCCTGGCCTCTTGAGCCTCCATGATGCCCCTCATGAGGCGCTGGTACGTGGCAACCGCATTCGGCAAGCCGTAAGGCATGCGAACGTAGCTGTGGGGTGGACCTTCGCAGCGCCCCACTCGCGAGGGACAGAGGCGCTCCAGAGAGGCGACTCGATTGAGCCCTGGTATGTCGATGCAGACGCGCAGTCCACCATCCTCGCCTGGATGGGGAGCCACAGCTGGTAGGCGGCGGCCGCCTCTCATGACTCTTTACTCCTGTAGCTCCTGAATGGCCTTGCTGACGAACTCGTGAGGGTCTGGCCCTCCTTGCCTTACTCCTTCTTGAGGGAAACGTGCTTCGAAACACTCCTCCATGTGGTGCCCAAGTGCCTCCCTCGTGACCTTAGCCAGGTCAGTGGCCCTCCAGGGGAGAGCCCCCGAGCCCTGCATGAGGAGGGCGCCGGGCGCGCTTTCCTATGCAATGGAAGGAGGTTCCCCCTGGGCAGGCGCGGACAAGCTCGGCGATGCGGTCGAGCCATTCTTCGTAGACGTCGTCAACGGGACAGTAGCGCAGGAGCTCGTTTGCCGCGATGAGCACAGCTCGAGCCTCCATGGGTGCGCGGAGCGCGCGGGACGAAGAACCAGCTGGGATGAGCGAGGGAGTAGCGGTGCGGCCGTCTTGCCGCACGGACGGATGCTGAGACGACGCTTGCTGCTCGTCCCCCGCCGGGCCAGTGGCGGCGTTGACGGAAGGTGACGGGGAACGGCGAGGACGCCCGCCGACAGGAGCTGTCTAGGCGACGCGGGAAGCGAGAGCGGCCCAGCGCTCGGCGCGGGCCCGACGAGCGTCAGACATGGACGCGATGGTCGGAGGAGAACGGGGTGGTGGAAGACGAATTCCGGCGCACCCCTACCTGGCGCGCCAAATGTTGGATTTCGGGTTCCGGCAGAACCTTGAGGTTCGAACACTGGGGTGCGCGCAGAGATTTTGCCTTCTACCTACCTGCACCCCTTCGCCTCGCTATGATCTATGCTATGGAAAGAACAGCACAAGAGTCACAGGGTTTATACTGGTTCGGGCCACCGTTGTGGTGTAATACCCTACTCTAGTGTGTGGTGTGGTGGATTGCCTCTTGGGCTGATGATGATGAGCAATACAAGGAAGAACAGCCTCGCGAGGGTCTGTTCTTGGCTGGGGTGATGAACTACTAGGAGGAGTTCAGTCACCCTTCTTTCTCTCTCTGTGTGATGCTACTCGGTCCGATCCTAGCTAGTTTCTCTCTTGGCTTCTAGATTCTCCCTTCTTGATTGTGATCCAATCTCCGATCTCCCCTCTACCCTGTGGGTGGCTAGTCCTATTTATAGGCAAAGGCCCTGGGCCTCTTCCCAAATATTGAGCGGGAAGGGCACCAACAATTGGCCATTTTGAAGGGGAACATCGGGTACACTTATCCTGACTAAAGTTGGTCCTCGCCTGCCAAAGGCTCTGCTGGTGACGCTGGCTTGGGCTCCACAATGACTTCCTCCCTGCCGTTGGACTGGTCTTAGTCTCGTTGCACCGAAATAGGTGCCTTTGCTTGATGCTCTCGCCTGCGCTTGCTCCCTTTGCACCAAAGAGGAAAGGAGGACACTGCGCGGCTGGCGCCCGCCTGGCGCCTTTGGTCGTCATGGCTTGCGTCATGGGCACCTCGTGAGGTACCCCGCCTTGATCTCTCCGCCTCCTCGTGAGCCAGCCTGATGAGGCCGTGCCTGAGGAAGCTCCGTGTCGTCCGCCCCGCGAGGCTTGGCCCCTCGCGAGGGTCTTGGGTCTGTGTTGATGAAGATGGGCCGCGCTGGGCCCCCTTTTGAGCCACGCCGTGGGCCACAGGCAGGCAAGTCTGGGGACCCCCGTTCCCAGAACACCGACAGTCCCAGTCCCGACCAAGTGGCGGCAATTGTACCACGCGTACATAACTACGCGCTAAAAATACCGCGGGCACGGATGAAGGCATAACCAGCTTGTGATCCACAATACGACACGACCGCCCCGGACACACATACTTTCACGGTTCCCTTTTTCTCCTTTTTCTCAGGCTTCTTTTTCACAGGCCTTCCCTGATTGCTTGACCATCGATTCTTTTCGAAGGATAAAAACACCAAGATGACAGGAAGCATGGACGCACTGGGGAAATTTTAGGTGGTTTCTTTAACGACCCCTCTACCTATTTTCAGGACCCACACGCAGCTCTCCCTTGGTCAAGGCATATTAAATAGCCTTCTGCTTATTGCACTACTTGTATAAATGCGCCTTTACACACCAATGAAATTATAAGGGAAACAGTTTGCGACCCAAATTTTAAGGCTCTAGCTTACTACCTTTTCTTCTTTTTCTTTTTTGGTAACTTTATAAGATAGCACCCACACACTCTGGTGCGTTTCAATTTGCCAGGGGCTTCATAGCGCCCCACAACATGGCAACAAAAGTTCGAACACTTTTACAGTATAGTTCGCCACCCCGAATTTAGCACTATATGCATTGGCTCCGAATCATGTCTTTGGTCAATAGTTGGGTTCCTCGGCTCCTGTGCTTACTACCTTATGTTCCGCTGTATCAGCTAGGGTAGTAAAGGAGAACTACTGCGATTGTTCCCTGGTTTACCTGGATGAGCACCTCAGTAGAGAAAGCCAAAAACTAACTGTCATGATGCAGCGAGAGCCCGTGAGCTCTTCGGAGGTCTCAAATTCTTAGAGATTTTTTCCGCATTACGCGAGGGATTGGTACTTACCCGATCAAGTGTTTACAGCATCCTAGTTCGGATACTAGGGGCTGTGCCTATATTTCTATTGTCAAACTCCTATGGCTAAGTGAGGGTGATAAAGCCACATAGTCCGATTGCCTGGTTCGTCGCGCTAAACACCTCCTTCAAGGACCAAACAATTGGATCAAGAGTGTTTAGATTACATCCCAAACACCCCCGTTCTGCCTACGTGGAGGCAGAAGCCGATGAGTGGCCAACTCTCAGATTTCACACAACACGGCCGCAGAGGACGAGAAATTCTTTAAACATTATATTACATAATGACTTTGTTTCATCATACAAGGCAGAGACAACATGAATGTATTCATTCAAAAATAATGCCTTGCGCACATTGCGTTGCCACAATATGAGACCCCTCTAGGACATCTGCAAAATACCGCTCTGGTGTGCAGTGCTCCTTACCCTCTGGTAGTCCCTCGGTCGTAAGCTTGACAGCGTCCATCTTAGCCCACCATACCTTAATGCGGGCGAAGGCCACGCACACACCCTCAATGAAGGCCAATCGCTTGACGATGTCCAGCCGAGGACATGCATTCACCAGCTGCTTCACGAGCCCGAAGTAGCTGCCGGGCATAGCTTTCACAGGCCACAGCCAGATTATTAGATCCATCATGGCCAGTTAGGCCACCCTATGTAGCTCGACCAGCTGTTTTAGCTGATCGCTAAAGGGCACTGGATGTTCTGGCGCAAGATATTGCGACCAGAACAACTTGTTCATTGAGCTCCCCTCTTCGGCTCAAAAGAACTCCGCAGCGTCAGACACACTGCGCGGCAGATCTGCAAATGCCCTTGGAGAACTTCGAATCCGGGTTAGTAAGAAATACTTCTTCTTCACATAATTGCTTTGCATACTAAACGTCTTATCCGTCGCGATTTTCTTGGCCTCTTGGATCTCCTAGAGGGCGCCCTGGGCCTCAACCCGGGCCTCTTCCACGCTTTGGCGGGCCTTAGCGAGTTCGGTCTCTCGAGCCGAAACATCGCGCTCCAAGGATTCACATTTCTTAACTGCATCCTGGAGCTCTTATTGGACCTCATCAAGCATGGCCTCATGCTGCTCTCAAGCGGCTTTTTCCTTGGCAGCTTTCTCCTCGGCCTGGGCCAAGGCCTGTTTAAGGACCTCAACCTCGGTCGCCACTCCTACACATATCATGGCACTACGGTCAATACACATTATTTATTCTACCCGAATATACAGCCAGTCAGTACATACCTTGCTTGTCTTCTAGCTGCTTCCTCACTTGGCCGAGCTCCTTCTCGGCCCGCCCCAGTCTCTGCTTCAGTCCGGAGACTTCGGCAGTGTGTGAGGTCGCGGCCAGCAACGATGCCTTCTTATTCATATAAGACAAATTTAGTTAGTCTCCTGCGAAAATAAATTGATCCTTTGTCCGACTTTTTTTTTCGAACACCAGACAGTGTCTCAGGGGCTATTGTCTATATGGGGATTTTCTCTTTTGCGTCGCTTACCTCAAAACCTATCAGCAGGCTGCTGCAGGCTTCGGTTAGTCCGCTCTTGACGGACAGAACCCTCTCAATCACCATACCCATAAGGATACGGTGTTCATCCACAATGGAAGCGCCTCGTAGCGCTTCCAGCAGATTATTCGGTGCCTCTGGTTGGACAGAGGTCACCGGCGGAACAGGCACACCTCCTTCTTTCGAAGGAGGTTGCTCGCCGGATTCCGGAGTCGTATAGGTATTCGGACTTGTATTCGGCTGGGGGCTGAATTAAGCAAGGCCCCCATCCCCAGTCGCCATGGGGGTCTGCTCCCCATGTGTCCGGCAGCCGAGGCTTTGCCCTCTGGCACCACCCTGGCGGCCTCCTGAACCTCTCCCTGGCCAGGGAAGGTCCTTTGGGACAACACCTCGTCGTTGCCCTTTGCCATGGGAGAGTGAGCGGCCGGCGGTGACTCGCTGGCCATCGCCTTCGAATCCAACGAACCTCTTGATGAGGATCGCTAGGAGCTGTCGTGGGCCGGACTGCAACAGCATCATTTAAATCATGAAGCAAGAGAGGCCGGATGTATGGATGTATCCGGGTTTTTAGTACTTACGACGCGGCCAGAGGCTTGTTTCGGGGGCGTCGCTCTAAGCTGTTCTTGACGTCCCACGTGGAGTTATCCGCAGGGGGACCCTTCCCCCTCTTGGGTGCCTCCGCCTCTAGATTTGTGGAGGCCGCCCTCTTCTTCCTCTCCCATCAGGGGGAGAGGTGCTTTCTTGCTCCTCCTCGTCACCGTCTTCAGCGTTGGAGGAGAGAGTCTTGTCTTCGGACGACACGTCCGAGGCTCCTTTGCGGAGGCGGCCACTCTGGACCCCCTTGGATTTCTTCCTAGCCTTCTTCGCCGGCGCCTTATAAGGCACCGGCACCAGCATCTTCGCCAGGAGCGGGATGACTGGTTCCTCGAGTAGCGGAGCCGAACAGTGAATCCGCTCCGCCCTCTCCGTCCATACCTGAAAGAACAATAATAATAAAATTTAGATATCCTCCTTGAAACAAGAAGGTAGAGGATGCGTCTAGAGATGCGAAAGGCTTACCGCATTGGCAGAATGAGTAACATCGTGCCCGCGGTCCGAGTCTATGGATGGAGGCGTCTCGTTGCCCTTAAATAGCAACTTCCACGCATATTCGTGAGTAGTTCCGAAGAGCCTCTCCAAGGTTTGGTGCTTCTTCTGGTCGAATTCCCATAAGGGGCAGCTTCAGCTTTGGCATGGGAGGATCCGGCGAACCAGCAACACCTGGATGCGACGAGCTTGATGTCCTTATCCATCATGCTTTGGATGCGCGTTTGCAGCGCTATCATTTCGTCCGACGAAGACCAATTGGGTCCCTTCTCTATCCAGGAGGTGAGCCACGTTGGAGCTCCAGAATTGAATTCGGAAGCCGCGGCCCAGGTGGAGTCGCGGGGCTCTGTGATGTAGAACCACAGTTTCTGCCGCTCCTTGAAAGTCTCCACAAAGGTACCTTTGGGCCATGTGACATTGGGAATCTTGCTCACCATGGCGCCTCCGCACTCCGCGTGCTGGCCATCCACCACCTTCGGTTTCACGTTGAAGATCTTGAGCCACAGTCTGAAGTGGGGTTGGATGCAGAGGAAGGCCTCGCACACGACAATGAATGCCGAGATGTTGAGGAAAGAGTTCGGGGCTAGGTCATGGAAATCTAGCCCATAATAGAACATAAGCCCGCGGACGAAGGGGTGGAGGGGAAACCCTAACCCACAAACGAAATGAGGGATGAACATCACCCTCTTGGTGGGCTTCCAGGTGGGGATGATTTGCCCCTTTGCTGGAAGCCGCTGGGTGATTTCTTTCGCCAGATACCCGGCCTCCTGAACCTTCGTGATGTCCTTCTCCCTAATGGAGGAGGCCATCCACTTGCCTTGACCTCCGGATTCGGACATGGCTGAGTGCTTCTTTGAGACGGAGAGAATGACAACTTGGGTGCTGGAGCTTGAGAATGGAAGGACAGAGAAAGAGAGAAGGCATGGGTGAATAAAGGGAATCCTTATCTCCTTATAAAGGCAGCAAATATCAAGCGCCTCCCCACTCGCCTTAAAACTCGCTTGTTCCCAAGGGCTGTGTAAACGGCACGATTATATTACCCACGCTCGTATTGATGAGGATCCCGCAATAAGGCGACATGATCTCTTCTTCGACAAGACGTGCCTATTAAAACCACGTCTCGAAACATGGAGCGGCAGACAGAAAACGGTTCAAAATGATGACCTAGCAGACGTGATGTCACATTACAAAAAGCTGAAAGCGGATTGGGCTCATGGATATTATATTCTCCGCGGTTGTGCGTGGTACTTGTGTTGCAGATCTAGACACGTTCATTATGAACGAAGACTATCTTGGATTATTCGGAAAGGGGAACTCGCCTTGCAATGTCGAAAACAATCTGCGCATCGGACACCTCGTCATTGAAGTCTGGTTCAGGGGCTACTGAGGGAGTCCTGGACTATGGGGTCCTTGGGCGTCCGACCTATTGGATATGGGCTGGACTGATGGGCCGTGAAGATACAAAGGCTGAAGACTCTACCCGTGTCCGGATGGGACTCTCCTTGGCATGGAAGGCAAGCTTGGCGACTAAATATGAAGATTCCTTTCTTTGTAACCGACCTTATGTAACCCTAGATCCCTCCTCTATCTATATAAACCAGAGGGATAGGTCCGTAGATATATCTTCATAATCATAGTCAGACATGCTAGACTTTTAGGGTTTAGCCATTATGATCTCATGGTAGATCAACTCTTGTAATACTCATATTCATCAAGATCAATCAAGCAGGAAGTAGGGTATTACCTCCATAGAGAGGGCCCGAACTTGGGTAAACATTGTGTCCCCCGTCTCCTGTTACCATCGACCTTAGACGCATAGTTCGGGACCCCCTACCCGAGATCCGCCGGTTTTGACACCGACAGCTGCCCCTTCTAAGCCCAAGACAACTCCCAAAGTTTTTGTTCCTGCTCCCGAGACTACACCAAAGAGAAGCACAAGGAATATATCAAGTGCTGAGAAGAACAAGGCCCCAGTGCCTGAGATTGAAGAAGAAGATGATGATGAAGCCCATGTGCTTAGAAAGTTAAAGCCCAAGATCCCTGATCATGATGACACCCATCCAGTGGGTGAAAACATGAACATAAGAAAGGATGCAGGTCTTAGACTATGGAGACAATCTGATCCATATGCTGTGAGGAGAAGGACTGATGTGGACTATAGGTTTCACACCAAGGAGCAGCAGGACTTTTATGAAACCATTTTGCTTGATAAGAAGCCAATTGCCTGTGATATGAAGTGGGTAGATTGGAAATATATGGAAAAAAATGAAGACCACTTTCCAGGAGTGCATGAGAGCTTCAAGCTATGTGGAGTAGACACTTTTGTGGATCAGAAACTCACCAAGCAGAATGATGAGCTCATTATGCAGTTCTATTCCTGAGCTCATTTCTATCCTAATGGAAGGATCGTCTGGATGTTTAAAGGTAGAAGGTACCAATCAACAGTTGTTGAGTGGGCCAAGCTGATAAATGCCCCTTAAGAGCATGAGGATGACATACATGTATATGCTAAGAAGAAGAAGGATCACAACTCCATGGCTAATATGTATAAGGAGATTCCTGACAAAGCCTTGGAGACTCACAAGATGGGCTCTATGTACTATCTACTATCTCGTCTGAACACCATCAATACTATCTTGAGGCATACCTTATTGCCCAAGTTAGGAGATCATAGAATGATCAGAGGTTGTCGGCGTTCTGGGAATGGGGGTCCCCAGACTTGCCTGCCTGCGGCCCGCAGTGTGGCTCCACCAGCGGCCCTGTATGGCCCATCTTCACCAGCAAACACTCAAGACCCTCGCGAGGGGCCAAGCCTCGTGAGGCAGACGACGCAAGACCTCCTCAGGGGTGGCCTCACCAGGCTGGCTTGCGAGGGGCGGAGAGATCAAGGCAAGGGACACCTCGCGAGGTTCCTGTGATGCAAGCCATGACGACTGGAGCCAGGTGGGCATGAGCGCTCGTAGTGTCCTCGTTTCCTCTTTGGTGCTAAAGGGGCAAGCGAAGGCGAGGAGTCCCGAGTCATCAGGCAAATGTTTCCATATCGGTGCAACAAGACCAAGACCAGCTGGAGGGCAGGACGGAGGTCACCCTGGAGCCCAAGATGATGTCACCACCAGAGCCTTTGGTAGGTGAGGACTACTTTTGTCAGGATAGCTTGTACTAGTTGTCTCCCTTCTAATTTGGCTGTTGTGGGATCCCTTCCCGCTCAATATTTGGGAAGAGGACCAGAGCCTCTATAAATAGGACTAGCCACCACCATAGGGAGAGATCTGATTCTGATCCTCAACCACACAAGCACACCAAGTACAAGAACACCTCTCCTCGCAAGGTTGTTCTTCCCTTGTAACTGTTCATCCTCAGCCCAAGAGGCAATCCACCACACCACACTAGAGTAGGGTATTACACCACAACGGTGGCCTGAACCAGTATAAATCTTATGTCTCGTGTTCCCTAGGTTCGTCAAGCTAGGCCGTGACATCATAGAGTGTGCGAGCTAGAGAGGGGGAGAGATCTTAGTGCGCACCCAAGTGTTCGAACCTCAAGGGTTTTGCCGGAAACCGAAATCCGATATTTGGCGCACCAGGTAGGGGTGCGCTTAAGCTTTCCTCTTCGTCGATCCGCGCTTTGCCACTCCACCAAGTTCATGGACGACGCTCACCGGGCACGCGCTGAGCACCGGGCCGCTCTTGCCACCCTTGTCGCTCAGACAGCCCCCGTCGGCGGACCTCCCCATTGTTCTCCATCACCAGCCACCAACACCGCCACCGGCCCGGCAGCAAACGAGCAGCAAGCCTCTTCACTGCACCCCTCCGTGCGCCGTGACAGCCGCACTGCCACCCCGTCGCTGACTCCAGCCGTCTCATCATCTCACGCTCACCGCGCCTCCGCGGACCCGCAGGCCGTGCTGCTCATGGCACGCGAGCTCCTGCGCTACCTCCTCGTCGACGACCTCTACAAGGACTGGTTGGACCGCATTGCCGAGCTCGTCAGCGCTGCAGGGGGCTCTCCTGCACCATCCGTCTCGCTGCCTCGCCCGCCCCCGGCTACGGGCGATGTGGCTCATGGAGCGCCTCCGCCCCCTCAACACCAAGATGGCGCCCTCGCGCCGAGGCATGCGGCTCATGGAGCGCCTCAGCCTCCCCCGCGTCAAGACGACGCCCTCGCTCCAAGATGTGCGGTCCCACGGCGTGACCCACCGCGCTGTGCGCCCGCGTGCGAAGAAGGAAGTTGCTAGGAGGTTCCCCGTCCGCAAGAAAACGCTCCACCGCTCCCGACACCGCCACGTCAGGATCGCTTGCTGAGGCAGGGCCATGCGCCACTTGCCGTGGCGGCGCAGGGGCACCAAGGTCAAGCGCCGCCTCCGCGACATGCCCCGGTGGCCATGGCAGGCTGTCGTGCCTTCACTCCTGAGCTGCGTAGTGTCGTCTGGCCGGACAAGTTCAAGCCAGATCTGCCTCCTCGCTACGACGGCACCCCAGACCTTGCGGAGTTTCTGCAGCTCTACGAGCTGAGCATCAAGGCGGCCAGCAGCGACGAAAAGGTCATAGCGAACTGGTTTCCCATGGCTCTCAAGGACGACGCTCGCTCATGGCTCCTGAATCTGCCCCCAGGCTCGATCTCCTCCTGGGATGAGATGCGCAACCACTTCATTGCCAACTTCCAGGGCACTCACGACCGTCCCCCGGTCGCGGGTGACCTCCGCCGGCATCCATTTGCATCTTTAGTTCACCTCGCTGGGGGCGCCCCTCGGGCTTCATCATCCCCAGGCCGCTCGGGTCAGACCCAGTGGCATGTATCGTTCATGCATTTACCTAAGCCAATTGCTCTTATGCATAATCTATCTATGGTTATCGCTTGCTTGATTGTCGCCCACCAAGGGAGCCACGCGCCGACCATCTTTCTTCAGGACCCTTCACATAAGAAGGCTAGGCATGGCATTTGTGCTCGGGCCCGTCCCTACATCATCGATAAACCCAACGGCTGAGCTCTTTCCGACGGGTCGTCCCCGTTCACGTCACCCCCTGGGGTCGTTGGTGCTTGGCCTTCCTGTGCGATAGCCTCAGGAAATTCATTCGGCGCAGGTTGTCTAACCATCTCCCAGGAACACCATAGCCATCAAGAACCAAGACCAGGCGCAACCCGCCTTGAGGTAGAGCCACGTGAGTCCCGCGCTGGCTCACGAGTGCCCAGACACACCTCGTTTAGCCTTGCCATGCAAGCCACGTGTCAGGGCGGGTGTCGGTGTCAAAACCGGCGGATCTCGGGTAGGGGGTCCCGAACTGTGCGTCTAAGGTGGATGGTAACAGGAGGCAGGGGACACGATGTTTTACCTAGGTTTGGGCCCTCTTGATGGAGGTAAAACCCTACGTCTTGCTTGATTTATTCTTGATGATATGAGTATTACAAGAGTTGATCTACCACGAGAACGGAGAGGCTAAACCCTAGAAGCTAGCCTATGGTATGATTGTATGTTGTCCTACGGACTAAAACCCTCCGGATTATATAGACACCGGAAAGGGCTAGGGTTACACAAGGTCAGTTACAAAGGAGGTGATATACATATCCGTATTGCCTAGCTTGCCTTCCACGCCAAGTAGAGTCCCATACGGACACGAGACGAAGTCTTCAACCTGGCATCTTCATAGTCCAACAGTCCGACCAAAGGATATAGTCTGGCTGTCCGGAGACCCCCTAATCCAGGACTCCCTCAGTAGCCCCTGAACCAGGCTTCAGTGACGATGAGTCCGGCGCGCAGTATTGTCTTTGGCATTGCAAGGCGGGTTCCTCCTCTGAATACACCACAGAAGAATTTGAATACAAGGATAGTGTTCGACCCTGCAAAATAAGTTCCACATACCACCGTAGAGAGAATAATATTTCCATCAATCTAATCTGCTGACTTGTTTTGGCAACACGACATTATGCCATGGCCCGACGATTATTCGAACCGTTTCCTTTAACTAGCCCCGCACATAACGCGACGCAGTTTTTTGACACATCTTGTCAAAGCAGAGATCATGTCCCCCTTATTACGGGATTGTCATCAATGCGGGCGTGGGTAACCCAACCGCGCCATCGATTATGGCGCTTGGGGGATAAGCGAGTTTTACCAGGCTAGTGGGGGCGCATAGTTTTGGCCGCCCTTATAAAGGGACAAGGTTTAACCTTTTTCTACCCACGCCTTCTTCCTCCTTGCTCATCCACTCTTGCGCTCTCGAGCTCCAACGCCCAAGCCTACATCCTCCCCTCAACCTTCCCCAATCATGTCTGGAGCAGGAGGCAAATGGATGGCTTCCTCCGTTACAGAGGCTCACATCAAGAAGCTGCGCGGTGCCGGATACTTGGCTGCGAATATCGCGCATCGGCTGCCCGCTGCGGGGAAGATCGTTCCTACCCCTGAACCTTACGAGAGGGTAGTCTTCCTTCACCACTTGCTCCGCGGATTGGGGTTTGCCCTCCATCCATTCGTCCGTGGTCTCATGTTCTACTACGGGCTGGACTTCCATGATCTGGACCCGAACTTCTTCCTCAACATTTCGGCGTTCATCGTCGTGTGTGAGGCTTTCTTCCGCATCCGGCCCCACTTCGGCATGTGGTTAACGACCTTCAATATCAAGCCGAAGGTGCTGGGCGGCCAACAAGCAGAATGCGGCGGAGCCATGGTGGGCAAGATGCCCAATGTTATATGGCTTGAAGGCTCCTTCGTGGAGACCATAAAGGGGTGGCAGTCGGCGTGGTTCTACATCACCGAGCCGCGCGACCCCAAATGGGTGGCTGCCCCCATGTTTCGATCCGAAATCCCCACACGGCTCACCTCCTGGAAAGAGAAGGGTCTGTCCTGGGTTCCATCAGTGGAGCTGGATGGACTCCAGAAATGTATCCGGAATATGGCAAGCAAGAAGCTCAAGCTTGTAAACATAGTCCAGGTCATGCTCATCCGCCGGATCCTCCCGTGCCAACAACGGGATTTCAACTTGTGGGAGTTCGACCCGGCCCAGCACCATACTCTGAGCGAGCTCTTCGACACGACGCACCAGGATGTTTGGAGGGTGCTGTTCAAGGGCGCCGAGGTCCCTCCCTCTCTCACCGAGGACCGCGGGCTAAGCGCGAAGCATCGAGCGCATTCGGTGAGTTCTATACATCCTATAGGATATTTATCTTCCCTAGCTTATGCGGGGTCTGAGCTCCATGCCTTTGACATGACTGGGTGGAGATGTCGGGGCAGATTAACTGTCCTGCCTCTCTGCCCGAAGACATTGTGTACGCTCTCCTGATGGAGATGCTGACTCCGGCTCCTTACAAGGTGCCGGAGAAGACCAAGAAGGCCAAGGGAACCTGAAAGAGTTCCCGACGCCAGGTGTTATCGGACTCATCGTTCGATAACTCCACAATGCACTCCTCCCCCGAAGACGAGGAGGAGGATGAAGATACCCCCCTCCAGTCGGGGGAGACAAGAAAAGGAAGGCCGCCCCAACCGGGGGGGACCAAAGGGCCCAATAAGGGAAGGACTCTCCTTTCAGACTACTCTACCACCGCCGCCGAAGGCGAAGACGAGTGGCTGCTCAGGGCCAAGCCCCTGGCAAAGTCGTAAGTATTCGGATGCCAGAGTAACTCATAGCATTCATTTGCCGCACTGTTTCTTCTAACGCCGAATTATGATTATGCAGACCGCCACGAGCCCATATCGACGTATTGTCGGACGGCTCCCTGCACTCATTGGATAAGGATAGCGATCCACTTCTGACTGCCACCTCCCCCTGCCCTACGGACAACGCCGAGGTATTGTCTCAAGAGGCACCGGGTCGAGGGGAGACAGTCCCGGAGGCGCCTCAAGGCGACCTTCCGGACTCCGAGAGTAGAGGGAGCAAGGCTCCCGAGGGCTCCGAGTTCGGCCCTCAGCCGAACACCGCGCTGGAACCCCCAGTGGTTTCGGACTCGGGCAGGCGGCCTCCTTCTAAAAGGGGCAAGACGCCTGTGCCGGTGACCTCTTTCCATACAGAGGTACCAGATAGTCTGCTGGGAGCGCTTCGCAGCGCTTCCATCGACGAAGAGCACTGCACTATTATTAGTGCGGTGGTCCAGAAGGTTCAGTCCGCCAAGAGCGGACTGACTGAAGCCTGTGCCAGCCTTCTAACAAGCTTTGAGGTAATTTTATAGGAAAAATATTACCACATAGACAGTAGCCCCTGATGCTCTATTCGGTGTTCACAAAGAAAAGCCGAACAAAGGATCAAACAATATCGCAGGAGTCTGATATAAGTATGTCTATATGCGTATGCAGGCTTCGCTGCTGGCCTCAGCCGCACTGACTACGGAGGTCGCCACACTGAAGCAGGACCTCGAAGGGTCCAAGAAAGAACTCGGCCTTGCCAAGAGGCAGCTCGAGGAGAACAAAGGTAAGTAGTACCTAGTCTATGGATATATATATATATAAAGAATGTGATTGCAAAATGACAGGATCATCGTAAGTTTCCTAGGGGCCACGACCGAGGTGGCGACCCTGAAGCAAGAGCTATCCAAGGCCGAAAATGAAGCGGCCAAGGAGCGCACCGAGCGGGAAAGGCATGAGGCACGGGTGGGCGAGGTGCAGCAAGAGCTCCGCTCTCTCGTGACGAAGCACGAGGCGTTGGAGCTTGACTTGAAGACGCGAGAGTCCGAGCTTGCCACCGCCCGTGAAAGTGCAAAGAGTGCCAAGGCCGAAGCACAGAAGGCCCTCCAGGAGATTGATGCGATGAAGAAGATAGCGGCGGGTAAGGCATTCTATATGCAAAGCAAGCATGTGAAAGTAAATTACCTGTTACTTACCCGAATCCGGAGCTCTCCTGGAGCATTCGCAGATTTGCCCCGCGGCGTGTCGGATGTCGCACAGTTTTACCAGGCCGAGGAGGGAAGCTCAACGGAGAAGCTGTTCTGGTCTCAGTATACTAGGACCGAACAGCCGATGCCTCTGAGCGACCAGCTGAAGCAACTGGTCGAGCTGCACAAGGCGGCCGAACAGGCCATGAAGGGCTTTATATTCCGGATGTGGCTGGCGATGCCCTTCCCAACAGCTACTTCGGCCTGGTGAGGCGGCTTGTGGATGCCTGCCCACGGCTGGAAGTCATCAAGCGGTCCGTCTGCATCGAAGGTGCACGCCGGGCTTTCGCCCGTGTGAAGGTGCAATGGGCCAAGCTGGACGTTGTGAAGCTGATTAAGGAAGGGTCGCCGGAGGGCAAGGAGCATCGCCACCCCGAGATGTACTATGAAGGTGTCCTGAAGGGTTCTCGTCTCGTAGCGGACGAGTGTACGAAAGATATAATATTCGAGTGAACTCGCTCGTGTAATCCTGTATTTATGAAAACTTGTTCATATGCGCTATGCAACGCTTGTTTGAATTTAAAATATTACCTTATGTTCGGCTGTTTATCAAATATGAGAGATGGCTAGTCGTCGGCTTCCGCCCCCACGCCACGAGTGCTGGGGTGTTCGGGCTAAACCTGAACACTCTTGTTCCCATTGTTGGGTCCTTCGAGGGAGGTGCTCAGCACAACAAACAAGGCAATTGGACTATAATGCGTTATCACTCTCACTTAGCCATAGAATTCCATAATTTTAATTTTCGGTGAAGCCCCTAGTGTTCGGAAGGCCGAATTCGGGGCGCGATACACGCCTTAAGCCGGACAGGGCCGACTCCTCGCTCTAAGCGGCATAAGCCTTTAGGGACTCGAAACCTCTCGAACAGCGACGAGTCTCTCGCCTTATCATGACAGTCAGTTTTAGCTTTCTCTACGGAGGTGCTTAGCCCAGTAGAACCGGGGCACAATCGCAGTAGTTCTCCCAGTGCTACCTTAGCCGATATAGCGGAATGTAAGGTACCAAAACATGGGAGCCGGGCAAACCCAACTATTGACCCAAGACATGATTCGGAGCTGATGCATATAATGTTATAAGTTCGGGGTGCCGCACTGTCGAAAGTGTTTGGACTTCTCACGCCGTATTATGGGGTATGCTTAAGCCCCTAGCATATTGGCCGTACCAGAGTGTACGGGTGCTGGATGTCATGAATGAATATATATATATAAAGGAAGAATGAAATAATAGTCTTAATGCTATGCATTTTTTATTCAAAAAGGTGCGTTTAAAGCAGAATAATACAAGTAGTGCAAGAAACAGAAAGTAGGACTATTTGAAATGTCCCTTCCAAGGGCAAGCTGAGGAATAGTATTAAAGCAAATATTTCACTCGTTATCGTAATCCACCTGGGAGTTCTGTGGTGCGACGTAGCTTTCGGCCTCCTTGGTTGCTTCATCAGGTGTTCGGCAATCACGCTGCCGGACAGGGTTTCCAGAGATTAAAGTCCTGAAAGAGAAAAATAACAAAGCAGGAAGTCCCTAGTGCGGTTTAAGCCGCGACTTGGGGCGTGCCGCCGTCGTGCCCCCCCTCCCCGCCTGTGCCCATGGTATTTTTAATGCGTAATTATGTACACATGGCACGGATTTCGCCGTTTGGCTGGGACCGGGGTGGGGGCCGCATTGCTATGCGAGCTCGGAACATGCCAGGCAGTCCTGTTGCTGATTACTCCAGGTACGCTTGAAGGTGTCTGTGTCCTTAATTGCTGAACTAGTGGATTGCCTTAAGAGGCTGCTTTGCGCTTCTACTGCGAGGGCCGCAGTGTGCTCCTGCATGCGGAGAGAGCACTCTGTGTTTCCATTGACTGTGATGACCCCCTGAGGTCCTGGCATCTTGAGCTTGAGATATGCATAATGTGGTACCGCATTGAATCTTGCAAATGCGGTTCGCCCTAGCAGTGCATGATAGGCACTACGGTATGGGACTATGTCGAAGATTAACTCTTTGCTTCGGAAGTTATCCGAAGATCCGAAGACCACTTCCAGTGTGACTGAGCCTGCGCAATGGGCCTCTACACCTGGTATGACACCTTTAAACGTCGTTTTAGTGGGTTTGATCCTTGAGGGGTCTATACCCATTTTGTGCATTGTGTCCTGATAAGCAGGTTCAGGCTACTGCCGCCGTCCATTAGGACTCGAGTGAGGTGAAATCCATCAATGATTGGGTCTAGGACCAGTGCGGCGAATCCGCCATGACGGATGCTAGTGGGGTGGTCCCTGTGATCGAAGGTGATCGGACAGGAAGACCATGGGTTGAACTTTGGGGCGACTGGCTCCAACGCATATACGTCCCTGAGCGCACGCTTCCGCTCCCTCTTGGGGATGTGGGTTGCGTATATCATGTTCACCGTCCGCACTTGTGGGGGGAACCTCTTCTGTCCTCTGGTGTTCGGCTGCCGGGGCTCCTCCTCGTCATCGCTATGTGACCCCTTATCTTTGTTTTCGGCATTTAGCTTGCCGGCCTGCTTGAACACCCAACAATCCCTGTTGGTGTGATTGGCTGGCTTGTCGGGGGTGATGTGTATTTGACACGAGCGATCGAGTATACGGTCCAAACTTGATGGGCCCGGAGTGCTTCTCTTGAATGGCTTTTTCCACTGACCGGGTTTAGAGCCTTTGAATCCGGCATTGACTGCCGTATCCTCGGTATTGTCGCTGTTAATGCGGCGCTTATGTTTGTTGCGACGTGATCTGCCATTGCCGTCCTTGGTATCCGAAGTACCATGGTTCTTTGATATGTTATTACTGCGAGCCAGCCAACTGTCTTCTCCCGCGCAAAAGCAGGTCATGAGTGTCGTGAGGGCTGCCATAGATTTCGGCTTTTCCTGACCAAGGTGCCGGGCTAGCCACTCGTCGCGGATGTTGTGCTTGAAGGCTGCTAGGGCCTCTGCATCCGGACAGTCGACGATTTGATTTTTCTTTGTTAGGAACCGTGTCCAGAATTGCCTGGCCGATTCCTCTGGCTGCTGAATTATGTGGCTCAAGTCATCGACATCTGGTGGTCGCACATAAGTTCCCTGAAAGTTGTCGAGGAATGCGGCTTCTAGATCTTCCCAACAACCAATGAACTCTGCTGGCAAGCTGTTGAGCCAATGCCGAGCTGGTCCTTTGAGTTTGAGTGGGAGGTATTTGATGGCGTGTAGGTCATCACCGCGGGCCATGTGGATGTGCAGGAGGAAATTCTCGATCCATATCGCAGGATCTGTTGTGCCGTCGTATGATTCTATATTCACGGGTTTGAAACCCTCTGGGATTTGATGATCCATTACTTTGTCTGTGAAGCATAAGGGGTGTGCGGCGCCTCTGTACTGGGGTATATCACGATGCAGCTCGAATGAGTCTTGCTCGCTGTGTTCGGCCCGGCCGGACTTACTTTTACTGTATACGGCGTGACGATTATCGTCTCGCATAGTGGCGCGCCCTCGTGATCCATAGATTGATCTTGCATGTTTTGCTTTGTCCTCCAATACATCTCGCAGGTCTGGCGTATTTCCCCATGCCTTTTTATTTGAATGACATCAGGGTGCGGGCTGAGCTTTTGGCTAGAATGTCTCTCTGTCGCAGCCACGAGGTGGCCGACCAACCGCGTCATGCGCCGAGGATGTAGGTTTTGGTGCTTCCTCCTCCAGTCGGGGTAGCAACCTGCATTTTGGGTAACTCTTGGAGGGGCGTTCGAGTTTATACTCTTCGGCCGCCAGGACTTCAGTCCATCTGTCAGCTAGCTAATCTTGATCAGCTTGAAGCTGCTGCTGCTTTTTCTTAAGGCTATTTGCCGTCGCTATAAGCCTGCGCTTGAAGCGCTCTTGTTCGACAGGATCCTCTGGCAGGGCGAATTCGTCATCGCCGAGGCTTGCCTCGTCTTTGGAGGGGGCATGTAATTATCATCCTCCGCCTCTCCATCAGCCGCTTTCTCAGGAGGGCTGGCTCCTCCATCCTCCTGCTCTAAATCCTGCTGGAGGGGATTGTTGTTGTCTTCGGCACTGTCCGGAGTGCTATTATCTCCGGTGCCGGTACCACCACTTTTGCCTTGGCAGGACTTAGAGCGGCGCCGCTGACACCGGCGCTTGCATTGCTTCTTGGAGGGGTCATCCTCCGTTGTCTCGTCATCATTGCCTTCTTTGGGTGTGTCCACCATGTATATATCATATGATGAGGTGGTTGTCCAGTGCCCTGTGGGCAGTGGTTCCTCTTTGACTCCCGCATCGTCGTCCATATCATCGATGTCTTCGGAGTCAAAGTCGAGCATGTCGGTTAAGTCATCGACAGTGGCTACTAAGTGGGTGGTGGGTGGGCGGCGAATTTCTTCGTCATCCGCATCCCAATCCTACCGGACGTAGTTCGGCCAGGATCCTCCTGACAAGGAAAGAGACCTTAATGAGTTCAGTATGTCGCCGAAGGGAGAGTGCTGAAAAATATCCGCGGAGGTGAACTCCATGATCGGCGCCCAATCGGATTCGATAGGAACGGGCAGAGGCGGTCCGGAGTCCGTGGCCGGAGAAGGATTCGGCAGTTTGGCAACACGACTCTCGTGAAGGGTAAGGTCGATATTCGTCTCGATCATCGCAGAGGGTACGACCTCCATGACAGGGTCTATCCACCCGCCCTCGGATGAAACTGGCTCCGAATTGAGGGTCGGAGCAGCTGCCAGTGTGATCTCCTGAATACGGTCTGATGGTAGAGCTAAATGGTACTCATCGTGGCCGCATGGCGCACAAGGCAGGGGCTCGAATCCGTCGAAGATCAAGTCTCCGCAGATATTGGTCGTGTAGTTTAAGCTTCCAAACCTGACCTGGTGGCCAGGGGCGTGACTTTCGATCTGCTCCAGATGGCCAAGGGAGTTGGCCCGCACTGCGAAGCCGCCGAACACAAAGATCTGTCCGGGGAGAAATGTCTCACCCTGGACTGCATCGCTATCGATGATCGTAGGAGTCATCAAGCCTAACAGCGACGACACAGAGGAACTCTCAATGAAAGCACCATATGTCGGTGTCAAAACCGGTGGATCTCGGGTAGGGGGTGCCGAACTGTGCGTCTAAGGCGGATGGTAACAGGAGGCAGGGGACACGATGTTTTACCCAGGTTCGGGCCCTCTTGATGGAGGTAAACCCCTATGTCCTGCTTGATTTATTCTTGATGATATGAGTATTACAAGAGTTAATCTACCACGAGATCGGAGAGGCTAAACCCTAGAAGCTAGCCTATTGTATGATTGTATGTTGTCCTGCAGACTAAAACCCTCTGGTTTTTATAGACACCGAAAAGGGATAGTGTTACACAAGGTCGGTTACAAAGGAGGAGATATACATATCCGTATTGCCTAGCGTGCCTTCCACGCCAAGTAGAGTCCCATCCGGACACGAGATGAAGTCTTCAATCTGGCATCTTCATAGTCCAACAGTCCGGCCAAAGGATATAGTCCGGCTGTCCGGAGACCCCCTAATCTAGGACTCCCTCAGCGGGGTTGTACATGCCCCAGGGGCTCTCCACAGTAGGGAGTGCCCTCCCACGTGCCAGTGACGGACCAGCAATCACCACGACGATTTGTGCCCTTCCTCACGCTAACTTGAAGGAACTTCCTGAGGACTACAGCGGGTGGTACCGCGGACTCTCTCCCTTCTATCATGCAATTCGCTTGCGCGTTAAAAGGGAGGCTCCTGAGCATCGCGACTCGGGAGCTCTTACTGGCTCTCCAGCCCTCACCCCCTAGCCTTGACCACGGCATCGCGACCTGGCATACCAGCGGTGGCTAAGCTCGCTCGAGGGCCGGGACCTGAGGACGCAGAGCACATAGGAAGCACGGAGAAGAGGAAGAGGCTCGCACGGGCCCAACCGAGCTACTCAATAGTGGACGACGCCCAAATTTTGCGCAACACGAGGAACTAGCTCCGGAATGCCAAGATAAGTCTCGTGCCTGGATCAGCCCAGCACAACGGCATAAGACCCTTGCCTCTTGCTGCCCTGTTGCGGCAACGTCACCTCCCTTTCTCATCCTCAAGATAAGTCTAGCGTCTTGGGAGCTCTTACTGGACCTTGGGCCACTCACCTCCTGGCGTTGACCACGGCATCGCGACATGGCATACCAGCGACGGCTGCAGCCTGCCTGGGGACTGGGACCTGTCACCGTAGAGCACCAAGCTTCCGCAGGATTGGAAAGGGGAAACCGAGCCTCAGCAGGACATGCGCTCACAAGTTATCATGAAAAGGATAATATCAACAAAAGACATTACAGAGCCCTTACACACCCCCACGGGGTTCGTTCTAATTCCTCACAGGAAACAAAAGAAAGGAGTTCCTAGGAGCTCTATCTATGCGTGCCGGACAGCGCCGACGCCATCATCAACAGTGGGCCTCCGGAGGCCGGCGCTGGCGCCAACCCCATCCAGATCATCGACGGCAGCAGCCGGACGCTGCAGCCTTGCTCCGAGCGCGGCGAGAGCTCGGGGGCACGTAGCTGTCGGCGGTTGTCTCTGGAGACTCGACGGGCTCAGGAGAGTTGCTGGACCACCAGGAGTCACCGCTGTCGCTGGAGGAGCTGCGGGCGAGGCCAGCAGCGGGCCTGACGCCAGCTGCAGCACCATCCTGGCGACCCCCTTCAGGGCAGCACTCCAAGCGGTGGCCTTCCTCGTTAAAGACCTTGAAGAACAGAGTGGAGGCGCCATCGTACTCGAAGTGGATGGCGAGGGTGCCTTCCGCATGGCAGACATGAGCTTCCTTGCCCCAGCCACGAGTCATGAAGATCCTCCCGGAGGTGATGGCTTCAACCTCTGCTCCAGTTGCAGGGGCGTCGCAATCGGCATGCTGCAGCCAAAGCTCAAGGTGGCCTCTCGGCGGCGAAGAACTGTGGGAAGCGAATCCAAGTGCTCGGGGGCATCGCCACCCACAGCACGAACTCATGCGAGGAGTCCGCAGCATGGACCCCTGGGGCGACGGCGTGCGTCACCACGGCCTTGGCGCAGGCGGCGACGGTCGTCGCTCCTCCCTCCAGAGTCCTTGGCTTGTGCGAACAAGGGCAACGGGTACCCAGGAGGTGGCCTCTCATACCACGGCCGCGACACTACCGGCCTCACGGCTATCTCGTGACGATGAGACTGCCTCTTCTTCGGCGGAGTAGCTCGGGTTCGTTGAGGGGTTTCTTGCCCTTCTCCACGGCCGAGAACCTCCATATCGGCGCCATGACCATGCCAGCAAGCAGTGGAACGAGGAAGGAGAAGGAGTGGGAGGAGCAAAGGATGAGATGGATTACGGGGCCTCCGCCCCCCACTTCCCATTTATAGCCAAGGGGAAGCCAACCGCCGGCCTCCACAATCTAAGGTAATAATGACCTTTTCCTGCATGCAGCTAGGACTCGTCAAGTCGGGCAGTTGCCAAGGCAGCATGGGGAAGCGGAGACGCCCACGTCCAATCAGTCGCCACGCGCCAACCATGGACGCAGGCTATTGGGGCCCGCGGCACTCTGCGCTTGTCCTTTTGCTTCGCCTCGAAGCCAAGCCCGAGGGCGCCTTGGGCCCGGGGGCTACTATCGGCGTTCTGGGAATGGGGGTCCCCAGACTTGCCTACCTGTGGCCCGCAGCGTGGCTCCACCAGCGGACCTGTACGACCCATCTTCAACAGCAAACACTAAATACCCTCGCAAGGGGCCAAGCCTCGCGAGGTGGACGACGCAAGATCTCCTCAAGGTCGGCCTCACTAGGCTGGCTCGCAAGGGGAGGAGAGATCAAGGCAAAGGACACCTCGCGATGTTCCTGTGACGCAAGCCATGATGACTGGAGCCAGGCGGGCATCAGCACTCGTAGTGTCCTTGTTTCCTCTTTGGTGCTAAAGGAGCAAGCGCAGGCGAGGAGTCCTGAGGCATCAGGCAAAGGTTTCCATATCGGTGCAACAAGACCAAGACCAGCAGGACGCCAGGACGGAGGTCACTGTGGAGCCCAAGACGGCATCACCACCAGAGCCTTTGGAAGGCGAAGACTACTTTTGTCAGGATAGCTTGTACTAGTTGTCTCCCTTCGAATTTGGCCGTTGTGGGATCCCTTCCCGCTCAATATTTGGGAAGAGGACCAGGGCCTCTATAAATAGCACAAGCCACCACCATAGGGAGAGATCTGATTCCGATCCTCAACCACACAAGCACACAAAGCACACCAATTACAAGAACACCTCTCCTCGCGAGGCTGTTCTTCCCTTGTAACTGTTCATCCTAAGCCCAAGAGGAAATCCACCACACCACACTGGAGTAGGGTATTACGCCACGATGGTGTCCCGAACCAGTATAAATCTTGAATCTCATGTTCCCTGGGTTCGTCAAGCTAGGCCTGAAGATCGTAGAGTGTGCGAGCTAGAGAGGGAGAGAGATCTTAGTGCACACCCCAGTGTTCGAACCTCAAGGGTTTTGCCGAAACCTGAAATCTGACAGAGGCCATTCCATAAACTTGTTGCAGTTGTTGATGTGCCCCAAAAGTTCAAAGTGATGAGTCTGATAGTTGAGACAATCAAGAGAACAGCTGCAGATAGAAAAGGTCATGTGGGTATGTTCCACACATCCAAATGTTCATCAACTCCAAGATGGGCACAGACACATATCTATTGGACAAGTAACATCTTACCTTGAGGCCTGAATTTGAGGACAACACAGTTGTCATGAATGTTGATGACCCAACATCCATAGAGGCCCAAGAAAAGAGAGAGAAAGCTAAGGCTGAGAAAGCTGCAAAGATGCCCAGTGCTGAAGAAGCATCTCTAGTGTTTCTCAAATCTAAGCAAGATCAACTTGGATATCTGATTCAAGCCACCTTGAGGATTCAGAAGTGCTTGGCCACCCTGACTCGGAACCAAGAAAGCCTGGAGAGGATCGTCGAAACTAAATTTTAATATCTTGACTTGAAGGTGATAGAGATGCAGATAGTAGTTGAGCAGCTCCAAGAAGAAGCTGAGGAGAGGAAAGGGCAGGCTACCACAGATGCCTTTCAGAGAGTGCCAAGAGGGCAGAGATCTACTACAGTGCCAATAGCTGACACAAGAGAAACTACATCCGCACCTGCAGCCACAACATCAGTAGCACATCCAGTTGCCACTCCACGATCTCCAACAACTTCAACAGATGCATTCGTCTTGGAGTCCTCTCAACACCTCCTCCCGAAGATCAATCCTAGAGAGACACATAACACTATGCATTTTTGAGCTTTTTGGTAACTTTTTGCCGAAGGGGGAGAAAGTGTATAGCTCATAGGCTTCGAGAGAGAGAGCTTTGCTTCTTTTTGCCTTTTTTGCCTTTGGTTGATACTTGCTTGTGTGCTTTCTTGGATGATACTCTCTATTCATGTGTGTGAGATGCTTGTGTGATCATGTGTTTGATCGTATCATACCTTAATGCTTATGCTTGAATGATGCAATTATTTATCTCTTTTGTATGATCATTCACTTTGCCTTGGTGATGAGTGCATATTTCATATTCTATCATTTTGAGCTCTCCACCAAGATGTATGTGACATCCAAGAGTAACCATGATCCTAATCGATTGTGCATTTTCATTCAAAAGCAAATTTTAAATAATGCACAAATTTAGGGGGAGCTCTTGCTTATCACATACTTCTCAAAGCGACGATGTATTTCAATCTTATTATCATTTGTCGAAGCTTGGATCTATATGTTGTCATCAATTACCAAGAAGAGGGAGATTGAAAGTGCAACTATCCCTGGGTGGTTTTGGTAATAATCTCAGTTCCCTTTGAGCCTGGGTGGCGGTCCATAGGAAGATCACACGGGTACTCCGGGATTTCCAAAAATACAGGCAACACTGGGTACTCCAGGTGCCTCAATCCACCCAGATGTGTATTTAAGTTGCCACCTTAAGTTGAACCATTAATTAGCAATCTCACATCTCTCATGGATTTCACTCACCCAAACCACGTCTATGAGCATAGCACAGCAATATAAGTAACGCGTAGAAGTAACTCCCAAGGGTTTGAATATAACAGGGTAATAGGTTCTATCTCATCAACTACTTCCCAACCCACATGTTAATAACATCCTAACCATGCAATGTTTGAGGATTGGAACTAATGCATAAAAACTGGGTGATAAAGGGGTATGATCAAAGTGTTACTTGCCTTGCTGACGATCCGCGTAACCTAAAGACTCCAAATAACACGCTTCGCACTCCAGGAATTCTATCGCAAACAAACAATAGCATACATAAGCAATCAAGCTAAGAAACACGGGTAAAACTCAAATAAAAGGATTTAACCAGAAAGTTCAACTTAGGAACTCCGGTTTGCAAAAAGAATCAAATTGAACGGAGCAACGAAACTCAAACGGCGAAAGAAACAAGATCCGTTTACTAATCTGGACCTAGGTCAAATTTTACAGTAGCAAAACTTGTGCAAGTTGGTTAAGTGGAAAGAGGGTCTCGAGATGAAGATCTGGGCACTTGAATCGCCTGATTCCGACTAACGAGCGAAAAGATAAACTAGAATGAAAATCGGATCAGAAATCGTGATCAGAAATAATCGTGGATTAATCCGATAAAAGAAAACTGGCGAACAGGCTAACGAACGAGCGTTCGTTGTCTGTAACTAACGAGCGAAAACTGTTCATTAAAACGAACGTACGGACGAACATCTGCTAAAAAGAAAAACCGGGAAAAAACCGGCGAACCGAAGAAAAAACGAACTAGGATTTTCTTAAAAAAACCGGATCGGTTTTCTTTAAAAAAACCGGCGGCTACCTCGTCGGTCCGGCGAGACCTGGAGGCGGTGGCAGGGCGAGGCGCGGCAGCGGCAGCAGGGCGGCGCGGGTGGCGAGGCGCGGCAGCAGGCGGGGCGTGGCTACGGGCGGCGGGTGGTGGTGGCGGTGGTGGCGGGGGTGGGGTGGGTATATAAGGAGGGGGGTGGTGCCTTGGGGGAGGGGGCAAGGCGGCGGAGGAGGAGTCTGGCTCGGACTCGTGTCCGAGTGGGCGGCGGCGGCGGTGCGGTCTCCGCACGGGAGACGGCGGCGGGGAGGTGGGCCGGCGGCTGGGCTTCAGCCCAGCTAGGCCTTGGCGCATTTTTTTAATAATTCCGCCGAAACTCAGAAAAATCCTAGAAAATAAAATAAAGTTCTAAAAATGCCAAAACAAATTTTCCCAGTCTAAATAAAATATTTAGAACGAGATGAACATTTTCATGGCCCTATAATGCAATTTTGAAAAACATAGAATTTTTCTAATGCAAACAAAATTGCAATAAAATCCAAATAAAAGGAAAATTTTATTTTAATATTTTTCCTCCAATATTTCATTTATTTTGGAGAAGTCATGTTATATCCTCTCATAAATTTTAATATGAAATATTTTTGGAGAGAAAAATAATTACAACCAAAATCCTCGTTTTCAAAATTTGATAAAATCAAATTTGAAAACCTGGGAAATCCCCAACTCTCTTCGAGGGTCCTTGAGATTCTTAGGATTTCGAGGATCACGAGACGAAATGCAATAAAATATGATATGCAAGAATGATCGATGTATAACATTCCAAATTGAAAATTTGGGATGTTACAAACCTACCCCCCTTAAGATGAATCTTGCCCTCGAGATTCGGGTTGGCTAGAAAATAGGTGTGGGTGGTCTTTGCGAAGATCATCCTCTCGTTCCCATGTGGATTCGTCCTCGGTATGGTGGCTCCACTGAACCTTGCAAAAATTGATGACCTTGCTGCGGATGACTCAATTAGCAAACTCCAAAATCTTGACTGACTTCTCCTCATAAGTCAAGTCATTTTCCAATTGAATTGCCTCCAAGGGTACGGTATCTCTTAGTGGTATGTCGGCCATCTCAGCATGGCACTTCTTCAACTGGGAAACGTGAAACACATCATGAACTCCTGACTGTCCTTCAGGTAACTCCAACTTGTAGGCAACTTCTCCCATCCGTTCCAAAACACGATATGGTCCTACAAATCTCGGGGCTAACTTTCCCTTAACTCCAAAACGTTTCACTCCTCGCGAAGGCGATACTCGTAGATATGCTCGATCTCCAATTTCATAGGTTACCTCCTTGCATTTTGAATCTGCATAACTCTTCTGCCTAGACTGAGTTATCTTCAGTCTATCCCGAATCAGTTTAACCGTCTCCTCAGACTCTTTGATCAAGTCTGGTCCAAACAACTATCGGTCTCCAACTTCATCCCACATCAATGGTGTTCTGCACCTTCGTCCATACAGGGCTTCGAACGGTGCCATTTTCAAACTGGCTTGGCAACTATTGTTGTATGAGAACTCCGCGTATGGCAAATTGGCATCCCAACTAGATCCGTAATCTAGCGCACTGGCTCTCAACATGTCCTCCAAAATCTGATTTCGGTCTGCCCATCCGTCTGCGGGTGAAATGCTGTACTGAACTCCAATCTTGTTCCCAAAGTCTGGTGCAGCTGATGCCAAAACTTTGAAGTAAACTGTGTTCCTCTATCAGATACGATGGTCCTCGGAACTCCATGCAGGCATACGATCCTGGTCATGTATATCTTGGCCAACTTTGCACTAGTATAAGTTGTTTTCACTGGGATAAAGTGTGCCACTTTGGTCAAACGGTCAACTACTACCCATATAGAATCATATCCTGATTTGGTCCTGGGCAATCCGGTGATAAAATCCATGCCAAGTTTTTCCCACTTCCATTCGGTATCGGCATAGGCTATAACAATCCTGCTGTCTTTTGATGCTCTGCCTTCACTCTCTGACATACATCACATATGGCCACATACTCGGTGATATCCTTCTTCCTCCCTGTCCACCAGAAACGTTCCTTCAAATCCAAGTACATCTTGGTGTTTCCGGGGTGTATCGAGTATGGTGAGTCATGTGCCTCCTGAAGTATTAACTTCCTGATCTCTATGTTATTGGGCACATAAACACGGTCCTCAAACCACAGGGTGTCGTGCTCAGCCTCATGAAAACCTTTGGCCTTTCCTTCGCTCATTTTCTCCTTTATCTCGGCAATCTCTTT
Organism: Triticum dicoccoides; assembly: GCF_002162155.2. NCBI lineage: Eukaryota > Viridiplantae > Streptophyta > Magnoliopsida > Poales > Poaceae > Triticum > Triticum dicoccoides. The sequence goes on from NC_041392.1 coordinate 356,035,531, forward strand.
GTCATCCTTCTGAGCTTCTCGAATTTTTCCCAACAATGTAGACTGCACCTCCATTGTTGCAACAAAACCTCTAGGAACAATCTCCAATCGAAGTTCCCGGACATCCTCTGCTAACTCCTTCGGCAATCCCGTGCTTATTAGGGTATTAGCATAGCTCTTCCGGCTCAAAGCGTCGGCTACGACATTGGCCTTTCCTGGATGATAGTGCAGCTTCATGTCATAATCCTTTATAAGCTCCAACCATCTCCTCTGCCTAAGGTTTAGCTCCTTCTGGGTGAAAATGTACATCAAACTCTTATGATCCGTGTCCACATCGCAATGGTTTCCAATAAGGTAATGTCTCAAAGTCTTCAACGCATGCACTACGGCTGCTAACTCCAGATCATGTGTGGCATAATTCAACTCATGTGGTTTTAGTTGTCGTGAGGCATACGAAACAACTCTTCCGTCCTGCATAAGCACACTTCCAAGTCCTAGGCGAGAGGCGTCGCAATACACTTGAAAATCCTTACGTATATCTGGCAGTGTGAGCACTGGGGCTGTAGTCAAACGTTTCTTCAGCTCCTGGAAACATGCCTCGGAATCTTCCGTCCATTTAAACTTGGTATCCTTCTTCCATAATTCCATCATGGGCTTTGCAGTCTTTGAAAAATTCTCAATGAATCTACGGTAGTATCCTGCGAGCCCAAGAAAACTGCGGATCTCGCTAACTGAATTGGGTGCCAACCATTCAGTGACTAACTGGACCTTGGTGGGGTCTACTGCTATACCTTCTCCTGATATAACATGTCCAAGGAATCCAACTTCCTTCAACCAAAACTCGCATTTGCTGAACTTGGCATACAACTGGTGTTCCCTGAGTTTCTCGAGAACTAAACGCAAATGCTCCTTGTGCTCTTCTTCATTCTTCGAGTATACCATTATATCATCAATAAACACCACAACAAACTTATCCAAATATTCCATGAACACCTTGTTCATCATGCTCATGAAATAGGCAGGGGCATTAGTCAGTCCAAACAACATGACCGTATATTCGTATAACCCGTACTGGGTGGTGAATGCTATCTTTGGTATATCCTTCTCTCGAATCTTCAACTGATGGTATCCCGATCGCAGATCGATCTTCGAAAACACCTTAGCTCATTGCACCTGATCAAACAGATCATTGATCATCGTCAGTGGGTACTTGTTCTTAATCGTCACTTCATTCAAGGCCCGATAATCAACAACCATTCTTAGGGATTTATCCTTCTTTTCAACCAATAGCACTGGGGTTCCCCATGGTGATGAACTCCGTCGAATGTAACCTTTCTCCAATAACTCCTTGATCTGTTTCTTAATCTCCTCCAGATCATTCGCGGGCATCCTATAGGGTCTCTTGGATATTGACACTGTGCCTGGCAATAGCTCTATCAAAAACTCAATATCTCGATCCGGTGGCATGTCTGGTAACTCCTCTGGGAAAACATCCGGGTAATCCTTTACTACAGGCACTTCTTCCTGAACAAATCCCATGGGGGTATTTACTTGGCTACTTCGTGGCGCATGCCTAAATATATACTTGATCCTTTTTCCCTCCGGGGTGGTGAGATAAATTGACTCACTAACACAATCAATGTTTCCTCCGTACTTTGACATCCAGTCCATTCCTAATATCACATCCAATCCTTATGACCCCAAGATAATTAGGTCGGACGAAAAAACATGGCTACCAATGGTTAAGGGTATCTGGTCGCACCATCGACTAGCCATATACTCTGCTCCAAGTGAACTCACTAACAGAGGGGTCCTAAGGGTTTGGGTTGGTAGTCTAAACTTATCCACGAATTCCCTTGATATGTATGAATGCGATGCACCAGTATAAAAAAGAATAAGAGCGGTAAATGAGTTAACCAAAAACTTACCTATAACCGCGTCTGGCTGCTCTTCAACCTCCTCCACGTTAATGTGCTTCACTTGTCCTTTGTTGAATGGATTGGGCTTCTTCCCAGTGCTCCCATTTCCGTTACCATTCTTCCCTTCAGGGCACTCCGTGGCATAGTGTCCAGTCTTCCCGCACTTGAAACAAGTAACGTGGCTTAGGTCCCTCTTGGTGGGTGTGGCTGGATTTGGGCGGTTCTGATTGTTGCTTGCTCCATTCCCATTCCTAGGGCCAGTATGATTATGGTTACTCCCTCCAATTATGAATGTGGCCTCCATGGTTATGAACAAGTCCTCTTGAGTTCGAGATTAGGCAAGGCTTCTTCTGAGCCCCTGAGTTATACCTCCCTTGTCCATACTTCCTCTTACGGCTCTCAATCTGCTGTTGCTTCCCTTCAATCATAAGAGCTTTATCTACCAACTCCTGGTAGTTGGTGAATGTTGCCACCATCAACTGCATACTCATCTCATCATTCAGCCCTTCCATAAACTTCTCCTGCTTTGCGGCATCTGTGGCCACATCATTAGGGGCATAGCGGGATAACTTGCTAAACTCATCCGCGTACTGAGCCACAGTATGGTTCCCCTGGCGTAAGTTGCGAAACTCACGCTTCTTCAAATTCATGGCTCCAGTTGAGACATGGGCTGTACGGAAGGCTTGCCGAAACTGGTCCCATGTCATTGTGGCTATAGGGTAGGTGACAGTGTAATTCTCTCACCATGATGCTGCTGGTCCATCCAACTGATGTGCGGCAAAATGCACCTTCTCAGCATCAGTACATCCTGCAGTGGTTAACTCCCTTCCAATCCTGCGGAGCCAATCATCTGCGACTATAGGCTCGGTTCTACTGGAAAACACCGGCGGCTGCAACCTCAGAAAATGGGATAAGTTGTCAACTGGTGGTGGTGGTGGTGGATTGTTGTTGTTGTTGTTATTGCCTTGGTTCTGAACTAACAACTGGATCAGGGTATTCTGCTGCTGGATCAACTGAGTGAGCTCCGGTGGAAATGCAAATCCGGGGTCACGTCTCGGAGGCATCTGATGGGTTTAGAGGGAAGAGATTAGAATAGAATGAGGTCTAATGAGAAAGCACTACCTATATGCACATGAGACAAACACAAACATTTCACTCAATCAATCAAGCAAGGCATACAATCGGTCTAACTGTCGTAAAAGTGCTTGGACTATACTATTTACATAGTGGAATACTACTAATGATGTGGTGGTCTACTAAAAATATTCCTCGGTTGCAGACTCCATGATATCTGCTCCAGATTCGTCTTCAAAGTCATCATCGCTCAGGTCCGAGTCGGTGTCATCGATGATGATGTAGTTCTCGGGGCGAATCTCCTTGGGTTCTTCGTCTTCTTCTACTGGTGTGGGGTCTCCCATGAATATTTCGATCTTCTTAATCAGGTCGTCATTCTTCTCCACTAGTACGGTGATTTCCTCTTCATAATCTTCACGTGTAGCCTTGAGTTCTTCCTCCAGTTCCACGATCCTAGTCATTGCCTTCTTCAGATCTATCATGCCTGCGCACATCTGATTCTCCTGGCGTCGAATGTGCTGGTTTAGTTCCTGGATGAAAGCTGCAATTAATCTATCCTTCCTGGTGCTGATCATCTCCCATTGCTCATCTCGATGCCCATAGATTTGGTAGATAGTGTCTTTAAGCTCCTTTCGATAAACTTCTCCAATGCGTCACATGGTGATGTGAGCTGCCATATTCTTTCCTAGACTCCAGGTTGGTGCATCGAAGGAAAACTCTAGTGGTTTAGTGACTGGCGCGAAGGTCCTTCCTGGAACTTGAACTTGAATCATCCATCGCTCCTCTTCTGGTAAAGTGGTGTTGTAAGTCCCGGTTAAGCTTGGTATTCCTATGTTTAGGTACCTAGTGACTTCCTTCAGGTGTTGTCCAAAAGGTGATTCTTCATCCGGTTGTGCAAACTTGTTCCTTGCATCCGCCATCCTAAAGAGTAGAAAATGGAGAGGAGTCAGAAATGAGAAAAGAATAGTGATCTATGGTTGTAGCTTAGTGGTCGTGTCCTACACTCAGCATGTGCTCTGATACCATCTTATAGCAACCCGACCTCAAACGGTCAAGTCTCTGTACTTCAGTGTCATCCCTGGATCGGTAATGCTGACACACATAATACTCAAGGATTTATAACAGAGTAGCAATCACACACGTATTACATTGAATGTCTCCAAAGAGAACTTATTACAATAAATATGGCTTAAGGCCATCTAATACGATAACAGCGGAAGGCTTGGAATATAAAGTGAGTCCATCAATTCCAACAGCATAGCTGAGCTGCACGGCAATGACCTAACGAACCTTACTCCTCATCTAAAAAGTCTGCAACATAATACATTGCAGCCCGAAACGGGTCAGCACATGGAATATGCTAGCAAAATAACACAGTAGAGCAAGAACAGAATAATGCTATCACTACATGCATATTTGGCTGGTGGAAAGCTCTATGGTTATAGTTTTTGCCAAAAGCCAATTTTTCCCTACAACAAAGGAATAGAATTTATTTTAACTATCATGGTAGTTGAAACATCATTGAGAAGGTTCCTCCAACTCAATCTCAACTAAGGTAATTATCAACCCAACAATATTAATTTAGAGTGGTGAGATACATAAGATACTCCAGGTACTAGATACTCAAGATTTGTCCATAACCGGGGACACGGCTAACCATGATTAGTTTTTACACTCTGCAGAGGTTTGCGCACTTTTCCCCACAAGACTCGATCTCCTTCGTTGGATTTTTCGCACTACATGGTGTTTGAGAAACGAATGACCGAGACACACTCTTTCAGAAACATTAACTCTCTACTCCGGGCAGACCATACCAAACCTACAATCCCACTACCTGCTGATCCACCTCTTCCAGAGCTTCACGTAACTTACTCAACTATGCTAGAGCCCATAATAGCTTGTGACTGCACACGGAAGTTTCTAGCATGAATAATCTTAGTTCCCTTTGAGCCTGGGTGGCGGTCCATAGGAAGATCACACGGGTACTCCGGGATTTCCAAAAATATAGGCAACACTGGGTACTCCAGGTGCCTCAATACACCCAGATGTGTATTTAAGTTGCCACCTTAAGTTGAACCATTAATTAGCAATCTCACATCTCTCATGGATTTCACTCACCCAAACCACGTCTACGAGCATAGCACAGCAATATAAGAAACGCGTAGAAGTAACTCCCAAGGGTTTGAATATAACAGGGTAATAGGTTCTATCTCATCAACTACTTCCCAACCCACATGTTAATGACATCCTAACCATGCAATGTTTGAGGATTGGAACTAATGCATAAAACTGGCTGATAAAGGGGTATGATCAAAGTGTTACTTGCCTTGCTGACGATCCGCGTAACCTAGAGACTCCAAATAACACGCTTCGCACTCCGGGAATTCTATCGCAAACAAACAATAGCATACATAAGCAATCAAGCTAAGAAACATGGGTAAAACTCAAATAAAAGGATTTAACCAGAAAGTTCAACTTAGGAACTCCGGTTTGCAAAAAGAATCAAATCGAACGGAGCAACGAAACTCAAACGGCAAAAGAAACAAGATCCATTTACTAATCTGGACCTAGGTCAAATTTTACAGTAGCAAAACTTGTGCAAGTTGGTTAAGCAGAAAGAGGGTCTCGAGACAAATATCTAGGCGCTTGAATCGCCTGATTCCGACTAACGAGCGAAAAGATAAACTAGAACGAAAATCGGATCTGAAATCGCGATCAGAAATAATCACGGATTAATCTGATAAAAGAAAACTGACAAACAAGCTAACGAACGAGCGTTCGTTGTTTGTAACTAATGAGCGAAAACCGTTCGTTAAAACGAACGTATGGACGAACGTCCACTAAAAAGAAAAACCGGGAAAAAACCGGCGAACCGAAGAAAAAAACGAAATAGGGTTTTCTTTAAAAAACCGGATCGGTTTTCTTTTTTTTGAAAAAATCGGCAGCTACCTCGTCGGTCCGGCGAGATGCGGCGGCGACGGCAGGGCGAGGCGCGG
>NC_041392.1:356042256-356101197 GCF_002162155.2 Triticum dicoccoides
GGGTGCTGGTGGCGGCGGGGGCGGGGTGAGTATATAAGGAGGGGGGTCGTGCCTTGGGGGAGGGGGCAAGGCGGCGGCGGAGGAGTCAGGCTCGGACTCGTGTTTGAGTCGGCGGCGGCGGCGGCGAGGGCTTCGTGCGGGAGACGGCGGTGGGGAGGTGGGCCGGCGGCTGGGCTTCAGCCCAGCTAGGCCTTGGCGCGTTTTTTTAAATAATTCCGCCGAAACTAAGAAAAATCCTAGAAAATAAAATAAATTTCTAAAAATGCCAAAACAAAATTTCCCCGTCTAAATAAAATATTTAGAACGAGACGAACATTTTCTTGGCCCTAAAATGCAATTTTGAAAAACGTTCAATTTTTCTAATGCAAACAAAATTGCAATAAAATCCCAATAAAAGCAAATTTTGATTTTAATATTTTTCCTCCAATATTTCATTTATTTTGGAGAAGTCATGTTATCTCCTCTCATATATTTTAATATGAAATATTTTCGGAGAGAAAAATAATTAAAACCAAAATCCTCGTTTTCAAAATTTGATAAAATCAAATTTGAAAACCGGGGAAATCCCCAACTCTCTCCGAGGGTCCTTGAGTTGCTTAGGATTTCGAGGATCACGAGACAAAATGCAATAAAATATGATATGCAAGAATGATCGATGTATAACATTCCAAATTGAAAATTTGGGATGTTACAAGGTACTAGTACTTTGTGAGATAATAATAGTTCGTTGTTTAGTAGAAAGATTTTTATAACACAAGAGAAAAATTTGTCCATAGGCAATTGATAACTAGATCGGTAATAATCATTGCAATGTTATATAAGGGAGAGGCATGAGCTAACATATTTTTCATACTTGGATCATATGCACTTATGATTGGAACTCTAGCAAGCATCCCCAACTACCAAAGATAATTAAGGTAAAACCCAACCATAGTATTAAATATCAAGTCCTCTTTACTCCCATATGCAACAACCCTCTTACTCGGGTATAAGCTTCTGTCACTCTCGCCACCCACCATAAGCAAATCATGAACGTATTGCAACACCCTACATCGGGAATCCCTCATGCTTGTGTGACATGGAGGGAACCATAGGACAACACCAAAATAAAACATACAACTCAAACCAATCACGATCATCAATCAACCCATAGGACAAAACAGATCTACTCGAACATCACAGGATGACCATGCATCATTGGATAATAATATATAGCATTAAGCACCATGTTTAAGTAGAAATTATAGCAGGGAGATGAGGTGCTACACCCCTGCATAGAGGGGGAGAGAGAGTTGGTGTTGATGACGGTGAAGTTGTTGGTGTAGATCGCCATCACGATGATTGCCCCGGCGGCGTTCTGGCGCCACCGGGAGAGAGGGGGAGACATCCCCTCCTCCTTCTTCTTCCTTGGCCTCCCTCTAGATGGGAGGAGAGTTCCCCCTCTAGCACATGGCCTCCATGGCGGTGGAGGGGCGGGAGCCCCTCCGAGATTGGATCTCTCTCTCTCTCTCTCTCTCTTTGTTCTCTTCTATTTCGCATTCCCATTTTCTAGCCGAAAACCGTTTCTTAAATATCTAGAGATCCACCGATTGGGCTGAAATTTTAACACATTTTTTCTGGATATTATCTTTCTTATGGCAAAAGAAGGGCTGCAACCGACCTATGAGGAGCTCACCACCCACCAGGACGCACATGCCACCCTAGGCCGCGCCCTGGTGCCTTATGTCCACCTCGTGCAACATGTTGTGTTGATTCTTCTTCCCAAAAATCACATATATTCCAAAATAAATCTCCGTAAATTTTTATCACCTCAGGACTTTGTTTGATATGGATGTTCTGCGAAACAAAAAATATGCAACAAACAGCTACTGGCACTGGATCAATAAGTTAGTCCCAAAAATAATATAAAATGTTGCCAAAAGCAAATATGAAAGTTGTAAAATATTGGCATGAAACAATTAGATATGATGGAGACGTATCAGCATCCCCAAGCTTAATTCCTGCTCGTCCTCGAGCATCTAAATGATAAAAAAGATATTTTTCATGTGGAATGCTACCTAGCATAATCTTGATCATATAATCTAATCATGGCATGAATATTAAGACATGAGTGATTCAAAGCAACAATCTATAATATGACATAAAGACATCAATATCAGGCATCCCAACAAATAATCATGTATTTCAAAATATCAATGCTAAAGAATGTTATCCCTACAAAATCATATAGTATTGTCATGCTCAATCTTCTTAACACAAAGTATTTATCATGTACTACCCTGGTGTCAGCCAAGCAATTGCTTGATACTTTTTAACACGCTTCAGCTTTTTCAACCCCCACACAATACATGAGCGCAAGTCATGGATATGGCACTACATGTGGAATAGAATATGTTGGTAGAGATTAATATGGAGAAGACAAAAAGGAAGATGGTCTCACATCAACGCGGCTAATCAACGTGCTATGGAGATGCCCATCAATTGATGTCAACGCGAGGAGCATGGATTGCCATGCAACCGATGCACTAAGAGCTATAAGTGTATGAAATCTCAACATGAAACTAAGTGGGTGTGCATCCAATTTGCTTGCTTAGAAACTTCGGGCATTTGAGGAAGCCCATCATCGGAATATACCAGCCAAGTTCTAGAATGAAAAATTACCACTAGTATATGGAAGTGACAACATAGGAGACTCTCTATATGAAAAACATGGTGCTACTCCGAAGCACAAGTGTCGTAAAGGATAATAGCATTGCCCTTCTCTTTTTTCTCTCATTCTTTTATTTTATTTTTTATTTTTTTGTTGTGCTCTTTTTGGGCTCTTTTTTTCTTTTTTTATTTTGTCTTGAGTCTCATCCTGACTTGTGGGGAAATCACAGACCCCATCATCCTTTCCTCACTAGAACATGCTGTAATAATGAATAATGATGATCATCACACTTCTATTTACTTACAACTCAATATTACAACTCGATGCTAGAACAATATGACTTTATGAATGCCTCTGGTGGTGTACCAGGATGTGCAATGATCTAGTGTAGCAAGGATATCAAAAAACGGACAAGCCATGAAAATATCATGCTAGCATCTTATGATCATGCAAAGCAATATGACAATAAATGCTCAAGTCATATATATGTGATGATGGAAGTTGCATGGCAATATATCTCGGAATGTCTATGGAAATGCCATAAGAGGAAGGTATGGTGGCTATTTTGAGGAAGAAAATAATGAGGCTTATGTGTGGTAGAGCGTATCATATCACGAGGTTTGGATGCACAGGCGAAGTTTGCACCAACTCTCGAGGTGAGAAAGGGCAATGCACGGTACCGAAGAGGCTAGCAAATTGCGGAAAGGTAAGAGTGCGTATAATCCAGGGACTCACATTAGTCATAAAGAAGTCACATACTATTGCAAAAGTTTATTAGCCCTCGAAGCAAAGTACTACTATGCATGTCCCTAGGGGGGAGGTTGGTAGGAGTTAACCATCGCACACCCCCGACCTCCACACAAAGGAAGACAATCAATAATAAATCATGCTCCAACTTCTTAGCATAACAAGAGACTATATGTGCATGCTTAGGGAATCACAAACCTTAACACCAATATTCCTACTAAACACAATCATTCACTAGTACTTCCCACATATTACCATCTCTATATCACAAAACTATTGCAAGGAATCAAGCATATCATATTTAGTGCGCTATCGTAGCCGTCCAGGGTCGTCGCGTCGCCCCCACCTTTCATCCCCTCCGTCACTATGACCGCAATGGATATGGGCGACGAAACCGAGCTGGACAAGACGAAGAAACGATGTCGCCTTTCTTCTCCAAAGCCATTGGTGGAGAGTGTTGGTGCAGATGTCAATGTAGTTTGACACGCTGTTCATGACCTTGGGTTCACGCAAATGCCCCCCTACCTGGCGCGCCAAAGATGTCGTCACAGAACACGATCACCTATGGGTAGGCCTGGGCATTCAGTCTAACCAGACTGATCGGTTCAGTTTTTCGGTTTCTTAAAATTGCAGACCGATCAGCTCATGCGGAATTAGGTAACCGAATTTACATGGAACCGAACAATCGGTTCTGTCATCGGTTCTAACCGAACAGATCCGAGCTCCAGGCGCAAGGTTACATTCTCTTCCTTAGCCTACCTCCGCATGTTTTGGTACGAGCAGGAACATGAAACAAATGGCTAGCTAGCTTCCTTTTATTGTCTTTCATAGGCTTCCTTTCTAAGTGGCTATCCGATGTGGTACTAAACCAAAAGCTAGCGTACTATAATAAACATATTTTTGCGTGGGCCGATTGCTAGACTTTATAGGCCATACCAGATGTGTACGTGGCTAAAATGAGATAAGTGGAGAAGGCATAGAGAGACTTGGAGCTGCTCTGTTGGGCTAGCTGGGCTAGCTGGCCTAGGACAGCGGGGACAGAGAATACAGTAGGTGCGTGTCGTATTTCTCAACAGAAAAAAGAAGATGTGAGGCGTGGTCTACAATTAAGGGTTATTAGGTCTTTTCGGTTAACCAAGTGTTAAAACCGAAATTAGAGAATAAATTTCGGTTCTATAGATTTAATAACCGAAATAGGAACAAACTTTTCGGTTTTGGTCCCGATTCTTTCGGTTTTGTACAACAGTTCTCAGTTAATATGCCCACCCCAACCTATGGGGCCATCGGCCCCTTTGTGGTTCGGCAAGGGGGAAGGGCATGTTGCACAAAGAGTGGAGACCGTAGGGCAGCACGGCAATGATGACGTGGGTGGTTTTTACCCAGGTTCGAGCCACCAAGCATAAAACCCTACTCCTACTTTGGTGGATTGGATGGAAGACAGTGAGGAACATGTAGCGCTCAAGCCCGGCAAGGTCGCCTCAAGGAGAGCAGCTACGCACGTAGGAGTGTACAAAGGTCTGAATCCTATTCTAGGTCACCATGGCCCTCCTTTTATAGGCTAAGGGGTTGCCACAGTGGCAAATCAGTCATTATACACTAATTAGATAGCCAACAGTGCTATCATACCTAACTCTGGCACTTAGGACAATGTGCATTAAATGCACTGCTCGGTGTCACGCTAAGGATGAAGCCTAGCAAGGCTGCCGCACCGCTTAACAACCTTCTTGTCTGCTTGCTTGACACGCCTTCGAACGAGTGTCATGCAGGGTGAATCTTCTTCCCAAATGGCCACCACATGCCAAATGATAGCCACTTAATCACTTGGGGGCTTGACACCACACCGATAAGTGACTTGCATCGCTGTGCGGTGGAGCGGTGGAGTCTTGGCGGGGTGGCTCACCCTTGGCAGCCCCGGCAAGCCTGCCGAGGAAATCTTGGGACTTGTCTTTGGTGAGGCCTCGACCTGACCAGGCTCACCTACCCGACAAGGGAAATTCTTTGTGATATCTTGTTCCTTCGTTGTGTCTTGGTCTTCTTGATCCGCCCTTTGATTCCTCGGAGAGCTTATCTCTCCAGTTTGGTCTTGTCTTGGGAGCTTGGTGCTGCCGGGGTGGAAGCCTACTATCCATGCACAAGTTAGAGGAAATATACACCCCTATTTGTGTACCCTGACAGCTTGGAAAAACAAAGGTGGTTAGCGTTCGGGCAAAATGATGTCGCTTGAAGCTACGTCGGTATTTCCCCAAAGAGGAAGGTGATGCGAAGCATCCAAAGACCAACCCCATGGACCCAACTACATCTCCTACGATACCTCTTGGACCCATGACACAAGCACGTGCAAGAGCTCTCGAAACCGAGGTGACATCACTCCTATCAGATTTCCACTTCGATGCACATGAGACGTGGCTACTACCTCATACGGATACATTGTGCAAACTCAGGTATCATGGAGAAGCTAAGGTGCAAGGAGAAGAAGAAGAGGAAGGTGGACGTGAAGACGGAGAAGAAGAAGAGATGCAGGAGAAGCTACAGGTTTCGGACGACCGGCCTGGACTGGACGTCCGACGACCTCTAGGCATCGGACGTCTAGCCCCCTCCGGATGACCGGCGTCTTCACACCCGAGACAAAACCCACGGATGACCGACGAGCATCGGACGACCGACCCCGACCGAACGTCCGACCGAAGACCACCCGAGATGAAACTACGGACATCCAATAGGCACCGGACGTCCGGACCCTCGCGAGCCTCGGACGACCGGTGACCCCCGGACGTCCGACGCCTGTGCGCTGATGCGTGTTGGGCCGCAGCCCGTGTACCCCTTCGCCCCCCTCTTTTGCACTAAGACTATATATACTCCACCCCGTCCAACTTCCTAGGGTTAGCGTTGGTTTAGCTCATTTTGAGAGATATAGCTTCGCTCATCCACATCGGATCTACTCCTCGTGAGACACCGCGGCCTCTTCGGAGAAGATCCCTTTGGATTCAAGACCTCCTTACGGAGAAGAACATCAAGACCTCCTCAAGGAGAAGACCGTTACCCTTGTATCGTCCTTGGTTGATTGTGTACCATGTGAACCCTATGTATTCGAGGATCTAGCACATGTGTGACTCTCTTGTGTTGGTTTAGTGTTTCCCTTGTGTTTTCCCTCTCTTTCCACCTCGTGTTCTTCGTGTTCTTCGCGGGATCCCGCTCCTATCGTGAAAGATCGGGATATAGGGTTCCTACCCTACATCAGAAGGGATGATGCAGCATAGCGGCGGTAGGTATTTCCCTCAGATATGAAACCAAGGTTATCGAACCAGTAGGAGAACCAAGCAACACAACGTAAACAACCCCTGCACACAGATAACAAATCCTCGCAACCCGATGTGTTAAAGGGGTTGTCAATCCCTTTCGGGTAATGGTGCCAGAAATTGGTGCATGATGGGAGAAAGTTGGATTAGATTGAATAAATAGATCACAAATACAATAAAGTGTAGGAAAGTATTTTTGGGTTTTTGGATTAGTAGATCTGAAAATAAAAGCAAATAAAAATAGATCGCAAAGGCAAATAAATGAGAAAGAAGACCCGGGGGCCGTAGGTTTCACTAGTAGATTCTCTCGAGAAAAATAGCAAACGGTGGGTGAACAAATTACTATTGGGCAATTGATAGAGCTTCAAATAATTATGACGTTATCCAGGCAATGATCATTATATAGGCATCACGTCCAAGATTAGTAGACCGACTCCTGCCTGCATCTACTACTATTACTCCACACATCGACCGCTATCCAGCATGCATCTAGTGTATTAAGTTCATGGAGAAACGGAGTAATGCAATAAGAACGCTGACATGATATAGACAAGATCTATCTATGTAGAGATAGACCCCATCGTTTTATCCTTAGTAGCAACGATACATACGTGTTGTTTCCCTTTCTGTCACTGGGATCAAGCACCGTAAGATTGAAACCACTACAAAGCACCTCTTCCCATTGCAAGATAAATAGATCAAGTTGTCCAAACAAAACCCAAATATCGGAGAAGAAATACGAGGCTAGAAGCAATCATGCATATAAGAGATCAAAGAAACTCAAATAACTTTCATGGATATAAAAAGATAGATCTGATCATAAACTCAAAGTTCATCGGATCCCAACAAACACACCACAAAAGAGTTACATCATATGGATCTCCAAGAGACCATTGTATTGAGAATCAAGAGGGAGAGATGAAGCCATCTAGCTACTAACTACGGACCCAAAGGTGTAACACCCCGGATGTAACTTTCCCAATTTGTACTCCAACTCTTGCCGTTTCCGGCATTAAGTTATTTTATTTTCTCGGGTTCGGGTCTTTGTCTCCGTGTGTTGTTATCGTTGTCATGCATCTCATATCATGTCATCATGTGCATTGCATTTGCATACGTGTTCATCTCATGCATTCGAGCATTTTCCCCGTTGTCCGTTTTTGCATTCCGGCGCTTCGTTCTCCTCCGGTGGTCATTTCTACCTTTCTTTCGTGTGTGGGGATTAAACATTTCCGGATTGGACCGAGACTTGCCAAGCGGCCTTGGTTTACTACCGGTAGACCGCCTGTCAAGTTTCGTATCATTTGGACTTCGTTTGATACTCCAACGGTTAACCGAGGGACCGAAAGGCCTCGTGTGTGTTGCAGCCCAACACCCCTTCAATTTGGCCCAAAACCCACCTAAGCCTTCTCCATCATCTAGATCGTTCGATCACGATCGCGTGGTCGAAAACCGCACCTCATTTGGACTCTCCTAGCTCCCTCTATGCCTATAAATAGATCCCTCCATGAAATCCCGGGTCTCCTTCCCCCTAATCCTAGATATTTTTCCCTCCACGCCGCCGGACACGTCCGGGCGATGTCGGACAAATCCCGCTGCCGCTCCCAGCCTCTCCTGTCACACCACGTGTCCCTGTACCGCCGCCCGCCGCCGCGCGGCCCGGGGAGCCCGGAGCCGGCCCCCGCGGCCCATCTCCCCCGCGCCGCCGCCCGAAGCCGCCTGCCTCCTCGCCCCGTTCGCCGGCCCCGCCGCCTCCGCCGGGAGCCGCCGCCGCCCGGCGCCGCTCCATCGCCACCGTGCGCCGCCACCTCGCCTCGTCGCTGGCCGCCGCGGCTCCGCCGCCCCTCGCCTCGGCCTCGCCTCCTCTCCGCCGCCCCAGCCTCTTCCTCCTGCGCTGGCCGCCGCCCTGGCCAACGACTCCGGCGAGGGATCTGGTCGACCTCGGATTGCGTGCCACCGAAACCCTAGATCTGGTGGTTCTTTTTTTTCTAAGTCCCCGGAATTTTCTAGACCATATGCTCCTGTTCATAGCCTTGTATCTCCGCATCCGTAACTCCGTTTTTGGCATAGAGCATATCAAAATGTTCATATCTGAGAGTACATCATTTCATTACATTGCATCATTTTCATTTGAGTTCATCTTGATGCCAGCAATGCTGTTAGAAGAGGGCTACTTGAGATAATTGTCAGATCTGCTGCTCCATTTAGTTTTTTGTCATTTTTGCCATGATTAATGTGTGCATGATATGCCCCTGAGCTCTACATATGTTTTGTTAAGGGTTTTGTCATCTTTCCAGAGGTGCAACCCATGTATTTTTTTGATGAGTGTGGTGACTGGCACAAGCTTGCAAAGTGGTGCACTTGGTAATTCTGATTGCAGGGACTTAGTAATTCCACTAAGTCCTTGATCTGTTTATCTCATATGGCCATATGTTCATGTTGTTTCCTAGTGATCCGTGCCTCTTTTGAGGATGATCAGTGAGGATGTTTTGTTAATCTTGTAGTGCTTTATCCATCCATGTCTTTGTTTGCAATTATGGAGCACCCTAGCTTGAGTCAATCGAGATCTACTTTTGCTACTTTGTGAATCTGGGCAGATTGTCAACTAGTTTGCAATTTTGCCGATGATGTTGTAGTTGATCCGTGCATGCTATGCTATTGTTCTTGCCATGTATAACTTGAATTTTGTGTGTTCTTAATAGATGTATGCTTAGTTGGTCATGAATTGCACCGTAGTGAGTGCATTGAGCTCGTAAACATGCCTACTTGATATCTGTTTTCAGCATGCTCCAGTTTTCACTAAGTCTGAGAACTGATTATGTTTTTGCCATGTTCACATGCTTGCAATTGTATTTTCTGATCCCTTTTGGCTCAAGGTCACCAAGGGACTTTTGTTAAGCTCTTTGAGTAGCTCCATGCCATACTTTACTTTGCCATGTTCAGGTCCTGTAGCATGTAGTTTTGTTGCTCCGAAGAGTGCTACCTGATCTGTTTACCATATGCATTTTTGCCATGCTTGTTTGAACCTGTTAATGGATGAATTGGCCGTAGCTCAGTGCTAGACTTTTGTTAAGCATCTTGTATGCATCCCTGCCATGTATTTTGTTGCCATGTTTGGGTGCTATAGCATGTTTATCTCATAGCATTTAGATGCCTACTTGCTGTAAATCACAGACCGGTGTCATATTTGAATTGCTTGCCATTTCCAAACCGTAACTCCGATTCCGGCGTTCTTTATATCGTTTTCAAGCGATTTCATCTCATCTTTCCAGTGGCACACTTGGATTCCCAAGTGAGGCCAGGTTCTTGCATTTCCTGTCACATCTTGCATATGCATCCCGCATTGCATCCCGCATAGCATACCATCCTTGCATCATTTTGTTTGAGTCTTGCACGTGGTTGATTGTGTCCTTGTTGCTTGTTTGTCTTGTTTGGGTAGAGCCGGGAGACGAGTTCGCTCACGAGGAGCCCGTTGAGTTTTCTTTCGAGGATCCCGTCAACTCTGACAGCTTAATAGATGTATGCTTAGATTGTCATGACTTGCTCTTTAGTGAGTGCATCAAGCTCGTAAACATGCCTACTTGATATCTGTTTTCAGCATGCTCCAGTTTTCACCAAGTCTGTGAACTGATTATGTTTTTGCCATGTTCACATGCTTGCAAATGTATTTTCTGATCCCTTTTGGCTCAAGGTCACTAAGGGACTTTTGTTAAGCTCTTTGAGTAGCTCCATGCCATTCTTTACTTTGCCATGTTCAGGTCCTGTAGCACATAGTTTCCATGCTCCAAAGAGTGCTATCTGATCTGAAATTCTAGACAAGTGTTAATTTCACTAAGTCTGAGATCTGTTTGCCAAATGCATTTTGGCCATGCTTGTTTGAACCTGTTAATGGATGAATTGGGTGTAGCTTAGTGCTAGACTTTTGTTAAGCCTCTTGAATGGATCCCTGCCATGTATTTTGATGCCATGTTTGGGTGCTGTAGCATGTTCATCTTGTTGCATTTAGATGGCTACTTGCTGTAAATCGCAGAACGTGGTCATATTTGAATCGCTTGCCATTTCCAAACCGTAACTCGGATTCCGGCGTTCTTTATATAGTGTTCAAGCGATTTCATCTCATCTTTCCAGTGGCACACTTGGATTTACAAGTTGAGGCCAGGTTCATGCGTTCCTTGTCACATCTTGCATATGCATCCCGCATCGCATCCCGCATATCATACCATCTTTGCATCATTGTTTGAGCTTTGCACGTGGTTGATTGTGTCCTTGTTGCTTGTTTGTCTTGTTTGGGTAGATCCAGGAGACGAGTTCGCTCACGAGGAGCCCGTTGAGTTTTCTTTCGAGGATCCCATCAACTCTGACAGCTTTGCAGGCAAGATGATCATACCCTCGAAATCACTACTATCTTTGCTATGCTAGATTGCTCGCTCTTTTGCTATGCCAATGCTACGATGCCTACCACTTGATTTCAAGCCTCCCAAATTGCCATGTCAAACCTCTAACCCACCTTGTCCTAGCAAACCGTTGATTGGCTATGTTACCTCTTTGCTCAGCCCCTCTTATAGCGTTGCTAGTCGCAGGTGAAGATTGAAGGCCGTTCCTTGTTGGAACATTTATTTACTTGTTGGGATATCATTATATTATCTTGTTATCTTAATGCATCTATATACTTGGTAAAGGGTGGAAGGCTCGGCCTCTCGCCTAGTGTTTTGTTCCACTCTTGCCGCCCTAGTTTCCGTCATATCGGTGTTATGTTCCCGAATTTTGCGTTCCTTACGCGGTTGGGTTATAATGGGAACCCCTTGATAGTTCGCCTTGATTAAAGATTTTCCATCAATGCCCAACCTTGGTTTTACCATTTGCCACCTAGCTTATTTTCCCTTGGGTTTCCAGAGCTCGAGGGTCATCTTATTTTAGCCCCCCCGGGCTAGTGCTCCTCTGAGTGTTGGTCCAACCGAGCGATGTCCGGGGCTACCAGGGGCAACTCTGGGCTGGCCTACCCGACGTCTTGCTCATCTGAGTGTGCCCTGAGAACGAGATATGTGCAGCTCCTATCGGGATTAGTCGGCACATTCGGGCGGTGTTGCTGGTCTTGTTTTAACCTGTCGAAGTGTCTTGAAGAACCGAGATACCGAGTCTGATCGGAACGTCTTGGGAGGAGGTCTATTCCTTCGTTGACCATGAGAGCTTGTCATGGGCTAAGTTGGGACTCCCTTGCAGGGATTTGAACTTTCGAAAGCCGTGCCCGCGGTTATGGGCAGATGGGAATTTGTTAATGTCCCGTTGTAGATAACTTGAACCTTAACTTAATTAAAATGAATCAACTGAGTGTGTTACCGTGATGGCCTCTTCTCGGCGGAGTCCGGGAAGTGGACACGGTGTTGGAGTAATGCTTGTGCAGGTTGTTCTCTAGTTTCTCGCTCGCGCTTTGCCTCCTCTTCTCGCTCTTTTTTGCGAACAGGTTGGCCACCATATTTTGCTAGTCGCTTGCTGCAGCTCCACATATATTTACCTTGCCTTACCTATAAGCTTAAATAGTCTTGATTGTGAGGGTGCGAGATTGCTGAGTCCCTGTGGCTCACAGATTACTATTACACCAGATGCAGGGCCCGATGATTCCGCTCCAGCAGACGCGCTCGAGCTCAAGTGGGAGTTCGACGAGGACTCTCAATGATACTATGTTTCCTTTCCTGATGATCAGTAGTGGTGCCCAGTTGGGGGTGATTGGGACCGTGTCGCATGTTGGGTTATCTTTTATTTTGGCGCCGTAGTTGGGCCATGAGTGTTCGGATGATGTAATGTTATTTATGTACTTGATTGACGTGGCGAGTGTAAGACAACTATGTTATCTCCCCTTTTATTATCTTATTACATGGGATGTTGTGAAGATTGCCTAACTTGCGACATATGCCTTCAATGCGATTATGCCTCTAAGTCATGCCTCGTCACGTGGGAGATATAGTCGCATCGAGGGTGTTACAAAAGGTCTACAAAGAACTACTCACGCATCATCGGAGAGGCACCAATGGAGGTGGTGAACCCCATCCGAGATGGTGTCTAGATTGGATCTGATGTTTCTGGACTCTGCGACGGCTGGATGAATATTTCGTCAACTCCCCTAGGGTTTTGGGATTTTTGGGGTATTTATAGAGCGAAGAGGCAGTCCGGGGGGCACACGAGGTGGGCACAACCCACCAGGGCGTGCCTGGGCGTCCTGGCGTGCCCTGGTGGGTTGTGCCTCCCTCAGGGAACCCCCTAGGCGCAGCCAGGGCCCGTTGTGTTCCTTTTGGCCCATAAAAATTATCCGTAAAGTTTCGTGGCATTTGGACTCCGTCTAATATTGATTTTCTGCAATGTAAAACGTGGAAAAAACAGGAACTGGCACTTGGCACTATGTCAATAGGTTAGTACCAAAAATGATATAAAATGACTATAAAATGATTATAAAACATCGAAGATTGATAATATAACAGCATGGATCAATAAAAAATTATAGATACATTGGAGATGTATCACAAAACCAAACATTCAAGTGGTGATTCACCCAACAGGTGTCGTCATCAACCATAACATATGGTTTGAAAAAGGATTGTGACATGACATGTAAGCACATCAATCAAGCACAAGCAGATATACCATGGGACAAGTATGTAATCATTAGGTAGAGATGCAAATATGTTTGACAAGTGAACAAGCATCTACCTCAAGGTCGTAGCAAACATGCATCAAGCACACATTGAAAGGTCTATGGTAGGCATATGAAGCATTCACGACACCAAATAAAATGAAATGTCTAAACACATGGGTCAAGTGCAAGAGAATCCAAGCATAACGTGCATAGGGTGTAGTGAAGATAGTATGGCACTCAACACAATAGAAAGAGCAATGGTTCATCATGTGTGAGCCAATCAAGACAATAATGTAGCAATCAACGGGACATGGCATATGTGAAGAAATGCCATTGTTGCAACCAAGCATATGATAGGAGAAAATAATCCATGAATTGGATGCAACACACAAGGCATTTATATCACTATGCATAGAAATCTGACAATGGCAAGTCGAGGCAAGATCTCTAATATTTGCACAATAGAGTGGTCGAATATGGCCAATAAATCGCAAGGTGCAAGCAACACAAGTAGTATGATCCGCAATATCCATGCTCAAGACGGATGCCACCTTGAAAGCGTGTCCTTGTGCGTCCTTCACAATGCCAAAGTACAAGCAACTACAATGTAGAATCGTCGTGGTAGAAGGTGGTTCACTTTCAAGAGCTTGTATTGGCAACTCACGTGAAGTGGAAGTTGAAATGAAGTCGAAAGATCCTACACATACGCACAACAAAATAAAGATCATATGTGCATGGTAGATAAACACATCATCCATCATGATGGTTCTATTCTCTTGCACATAACCATTAGAAGTACAAGTGCATGAATATGATGCAACAATGGCGATATTCATGGCACTAGGTATATGATGCAAAGAAGTAAGACAAGCATGCTTCACAACAAATATGTGAAAATCTCCAAATATATGCGAGAATGCTATGGGGATAATCTCATTAGCAAGACTAAAATCACTGTTGCACTCAATACATGGCAAATCATCTAGCATGAGAGAGGCAACATATGGAGATATGTGACAAGAGACAATAGAAATCATGTGCAAAGCATGGAAATAGTGGCTATCGACCGCATGAAATGAGCAAGTATGAATCATGGGTGATGCAACATAAGCAAGGATATCAATGATGCCGTACAAACTAGTGGAGCGAAGATGCAACACGCTAGGGGAAATCATGGCAATCATGTCATGTGAGCCAATAGTAGGCATAAGCAATGCACATGACATATCGCAAGCACGAACACAAAGCAAGATCAAAGTATCATAATAGGGATGGGTCACAAATGGAACATGGCAATGACACGCAATATCTCCACCAAGCTTGCAAATACACATACAAGTAGTAGAATCAATCATCATGTGTAATGCAAAGCATGGGTCACAAATGCATGGCAAAGGCATAGAAATGAGCATATCATGCCAAGTGAATATGGCAATACGGGAAAATGATACATAATAGACAATAACCCATAACCATGTGAGGTCCATGTAGAAGAAATACATGAAGTCTTTCCGCAAAGGGAACAGTGGGAATGGAAATTCACGGGATCCCAAATCATCATTGCTCTCTAGAGCTGGCTTTCTCAACTCATGGGATTGTGAGGTTGACAAGTATTCATGGGTACCTATACAAAAGTGACACAAACCGAAGAAATTATGTGCATGGTAAATGTACACATCATCCGTCATGGTGTGTATGTACACGTGTGAGTTAGCACAATATAAGCATCGCTCAAAGAAATTTGATGCATGGTACAAGAACATGTCATCCATCATGAAAGAATAGTTTTTATGTATAACACGTCGAGTAATAGCATTATCATTCATGGGGATCATATTGTGCACACAAGTATTAGGATCATGTAATATATTAAATGGATAAAAATCTCCTAACATGTATGAGGAAACTATGGGGGTATTCTCATGAGCAATAGTGGAAACATCATATGGAGAAAATGGACAACATCCAAAACAATGCATATATGAAGCTAGGTTGCCATGGCATGCACTACAAAAAATACACTTCCGTTATGATATGTGTTTGTCACAGTAGGTCATGGTTTTGTCATGCATGTACATCCATGACGATTTTATGACAGAATCAAGACAGTCATACCTGTGCTGTCGTAGAAGTGTTCCATGACAATACCAAAATTATCATCACGGAAGTGTCCACTTCCATGACGATAAATGGTGTGTCATGGAAGTGCTTTCGTCAAGGGTAACTGAAACGTGTCATCCACTGTAACGGGTCGCCATTAAGCTATCGGGTTTCGGTTTGGTTCCGATAACCCATTAACAGCCTGGACCAATGGGGATTTTCCACGTGTAAAATCATCATTGGCTGGAGGGAACACGTGTCGACTCACTGTTGGGACAGATGTCATCCACTCATTGGACCGAAGGAGCCTATGATACGTCGACACGTGGCATGAACCAATAGAGGCCCATTCCTGTGAAAAGGCCGGCCCATTTGACTTGGTCAAAAGGTAGCGGGTCGGCCCACGGAAAGCCTGTTAATGGCCTATTCGCATATACCCCATTTACAGTCCGCTAACCCAGGGCCTGTTATGACGTATCCGAATTAGGCCCAGTAGCGTCATCTGGGCTGTCCAATATGATTCCAGCCTATTGTAACTTCCGGCCCATGTATGGCCCATGAAGTCTTTCGGCCCATATGGGGCCCTTTGTAACTCTTAGCCCTTTAACGACCCGTGGCAAAACTGACCCGTAATGAACAGTGTATCGCTTTATATCCATTAATGGCCCATTATTCCATTGGGACGTTTCCAGCCCATGTTATCTTTTGGCCTTCTCAAGGCCCATTCATTCTTGGGCTCATTTCTAGCATTCGGTTACATATGGCCCGTTACTAGCCTTTTCTGCTTGTGGGCCAAATTTAGCCTATGGTTACTGTCGGCCCCTTTGTGTCCCGTTAATCCGTTGGGCCGTTTTCTTATGATCGGCCCATGAACAGACTATTCCAACTCTAGCCCGTTTAAGACCCATAATGCGGTCCGTTATTGGCTCATGTTTGGCCAATCGATCATACGGCCCTTAGAAAGCCCATTGATGCTACGCGCTATAAAAGGCCCATTATTTCTACGGACCGGAGGCCCAGGGTCACTACAATAAATATGTAGCCCATGGTTATTGTGGCCTAGTTTTAAAAAATAGGTTATTGCGGCCACTAGCAAACCACGGAAAAAGAACTGCACTGACTACAAGCAAACAAATAAACAAGACAACAAGGAAATAAATAATGAAGCAACTTATGCTAGGCTATCACGACTATTACATATATTACATCCATTGGGCATCAAAGCTCGCCACCAGTGCAAATATAGGGAACAAAGCAGCATATCACATACACTGGTTGTCAAAGTTGGCAAACAGTGGAAATAAACACCATAGGAAAACAAGTCCAGGACTGAAACCACTTCAGAAGAGCTCAAGAAACAATATCCTGGGTACCCATAATGCTGGCAAGATGCTTAGCAAGCTTATTAACTTTCTCTTGTTTGGCACTTAAATCCTCCAATGCTTGTTGTTGCACCAGGAAGTATGCATCTGAATTCTGCAGGGACTTCCTCAGTCCTTCGACTTCCTGTCGCAAAACATCTGCTCGATGTCTTTCAACTTGAAGTTGACACTCAAGAAGCCGAACTGATTTAGGCAGCAAGTTCGAAGAGCTGGTGCCAGTAGTAGTGGCCCAGTAACTCGCACACTACATCAAGACATGACTTTGGGGTTGTCTCAGTGTCTTCAATATAGTTTTTATCAACTTTCTTGGAGACCAATAGGGATGTCTCACTATCTTGAACCTTATCTGCATTACTTCCTTTACCATTGCATAACGGGGTTACTCTTCTCCAATATTTTATCCGCATTCTAAAAGAGAAACAAACAGACACATCACATGTTTACCATGTTGTATATGAAACTCATTTTGGTAAACTAGTTCAGTAGTAAGGTGGACAGGATAACAGCATGAAACAAACATATATCTATGTAGTATGGTCACTGTATGGTCTATATCATTCTAGTTTATGTTGCCAAATCAAGATAGAGACAGTTCAAATCATATCTATTTAAGACAAAGTAGCATAGACAAAATATAAGTGTGGGAAACTACACATCAACAAGAACACTTGTAATGTGCATGGCATGAGACCATAACTGTTTATTCAATTGAAACTGAAATCAACATAGAGGAAGTTACAATCGCAAACACGTTAAAGAAACCGGTTAAACATACCTGTTGCCCCATTGGAGTTTCAATTGCATCCTTTAAATTTGAAATTAGTTGGTATGAGTAAATATAGTGATGCAAGAGCAAAGGAGTATGAACCATAGCTACAGAACCTGACCTGAGAACAATTCTTCTTCTGCTTTAAGCGTTGACTTGGGGTTCAGAGTGGTGGTCCTCGTGCTTTGGGCACTGCAGTTTCCTTACTAACTACTCGTGTTTGGGTGCTCTGTGGTGGAGACGGTGATGTGTCAACTGGAACTGGGTTACTATCTGCCGGGGTTGGGGTTACAAGGGGTGTAGCTGGTTCTCTGTCCAATTGGGTAGGGGTACAATCTGCGTGAGTCTAGGTTATGTGTGGTGGGGCTGGTTCTTGGGAAAGTACAACTATGGTTCTATCTGCATCAATAAGTAGCACGATCTTTTCTGAAGACCGTGTTTTTACTCCCACAGATACTGCCATCACCCCCTCCAATTCATATGGCTAATAAACAAGAAAAGTAAGTGAATGTACATACATTCTAAGATAGACAGGTGCAATGGATAGTAGGGAAGAAAACAGGGCATGAAATAATTCACATTTATGTTGTCTAACCAAACTGAATAGCCTGACATAATTTTACATATATGATGGCTAATTAAACAGGATAGCATGACACAATTTCACATGTATGATGGCTAACTAAATAGGATAGAATGACATATTTCAAAATATGATGACTATGTAAACAAGATGACATGATATAACTATACAATGTGTCTATTAAAGTGGTTGGCATGCCATAATTCACAAACATGTCGTCGATGGAAACATGATGGCATGACATAATTCACATATAGAAAATATGATGACTATGTAAACAGGATGAGATCATATAACTGTATTATGTCTTTAGAAAATAGGTTGGCATGCCATAATTCAGATAGATGCCGTCTATGTAAACATCCTGACATGATATAATTCAAATATATGATTTATAAACTGAGCAAGTGAGCAGAGGGCAATCACATATATGATGTGTCAACTAAGGAGATGGCATTCAATATTGTGTATATGATGTAAAAACTAAGCATTGCAATACAACATATGCATGATATGAGTAATATAACCCTGCCAAGTTTGAGCATACTCCTCAGTGGGATAATAGGACTGGTCATCTACCTTTGAATCCTCCTCTAAAGAGCTATCTGTAACCAGCAAGACATCTGCTTCAGTAGGTAGCACTGTCTGCTCTGAAGACCTTGTTTTCACTCCAGATTTCTCCATCACGAATTCAAATGGCTGATGCACAGGAAGAGCAGTTGAATATACAAACATTGCCGACAAATGCAATGAGTAATAAAAAAGGATGGCATGATATAATTCACATACATGATGCTTGGCTAAACAACATGGCATTGCATAATTCACATACATAATGTGTTGCAACAAGATGGCATTGCAGAATTCACATATATAATGTCTTGCAACAAGATGGCATTGCAAAATTCACATACATGGTAATTAGACACTAAACAAGTGGCATTCACACAAAGCATGTCTAAACTAAGCAAATGACATGCCAATGCAAGACACCATATGCACGATATGAGCAATATAACCCTGCCAAGTTAGAGCATGCACCTCGGGAGGGGAATAGGACTGGTCATCTGTCTCTGAATCCTCCTCTAAGGAGCCATTCGTAACCAGCAAGACATGCGCTTCGTCAGATAGCATTGTCTGCTCTGAAGACCTTGTTTCCACTCCAGATTTTTCCATGACCGTGTCGAATGGCTGATGCAGAGGAAGATTAATTGAATGTACTAAAATTCTTGACAAATTTAATACGTAATAAAAAATGATGGCATGATATAATTCACATATAAGATGACTGGCTAACCAGGGTGGCATTGCAAAATTCACAGATATGATGCCTGGCTAAACAAGATGGCATTGCATGATTCACATATATGATAAAGAAACTGAACAGATGGCATTCACACAAAGCATGTGTAAACTAAGCATATGACATATTTGATGTATAAAGTAAGCAATGCAAGGCACCATATACATGATATTAACAACATCTGCATGCCAAGTTAGAGCGAAGATCTCAGGGGGTAAATAGGAGTGGTCCTCTCCTTATGAATCCCCCTCAGAACAGTTATCTTCCTCTTTATTATAATCCAAAATGGGTGGAGGGGGGCTGCCTTTGGGACCACCATGGAGCGACGTTTGCATGAAATTTTATTTCCATGCAAGGCTCGTCTCTTTTGCTCTACATGTTTAGTTCCATTGTGTACAATAACTGACATGCATAGGAATAAAACAGTGAGATTATGTAAGGAGTGCATGCACAAATCCAGAGTGATGGTAGAAAACTGTGGATAGACCCAAAACCAATGATAGCAGGCAGATAATAGCTTTAGTTAAAAAATACAGATAATGGCTCCTTTAATGTTTGTTTCCACCCAACAAAACTCATAGACACCCAAGATTAACTAGATAGTAGATAGACAGTATTGATTGCTGCCCCAATATGTACCCCACAACCATTTAAAAACTCAAGTTTGAGCATTAGTTTGGATCTGACTCGGAGTCTAATAGGTGAACAGGACGATAAAGTAGCATATCATCATATTAAGCGATGCATAACGTAAGCAGACACGAAAGAGTGCGACCTCTCTTGCGGACCCGTGTAGTCCTCAAGGTCATCTGCTTAGTTGATGATTGTAATGCAGTTATCGTGGCTGCCGGCGGCGGGGAAGAAGACTCGAGGCGGCAAAATACAGTCTGGAGAGCGGATCCCTGTTGTGGTGAATGTTGGTGTCAAAACCTGCGGATCTCGGGTAGGGGATCCCGGACTGTGCGTCTAGGATTGATGGTAATAGGAGACGGGGGACACAATGTTTACCCAGGTTCGGGCCCTCTCTATGGAGGTAATACCCTACTTCCTTCTTGATTGATCTTGATGAATATGAGTATTACAAGAGTTGATCTACCACGAGATCGTAATGACTAGACCCTAAAAGTCTAGTCTAGCTATGATTATCAGGATTCGACCTATCTACGGACCTAGCCCTCCGGTTTATATAGACACGGGAGGGATCTAGGGTTACACAAGGTCGGTTACAGAGAAAGGAATCTTCATAGTTGGTCGCCAAGCTTGCCTTCCATGCCCAGGAGAGTCCTATCCGGACACGGGTAGAGTCTTCAGTCTTTGTATCCTTACGACCCATCAGTCTGGCCCATATCCAATTGATCGGACACCCGACGACCCCTTAGTCCAGGACTCCCTCAGTAGCCCCTGAACCAGGCTTCAATGATGATGTGTCCGGCGCGCAGATTGTCTTCGGCATTGCAAGGCGGGTCCTACTTTCTGAATACCCCAGGATAGTCTACGGATAAAACGAAGGTGTCCAGATCTGCAACAGAAGTACCACACACAACCACAAGGAATATAATATTTCACTAGTCCCATCTGCTGACAACTTTTTGTAAGATGACATCATGTCTGTTCGGTCACTATATCGAACCGTTCTTGTCCGTTGTTCCGCGCTTCGAGATGCGGTTTCCATTGGCACGTCTTGTCAAAGCAGAGATCGTGTCCCCTTATTCTGGGATTTTCGTTAATGCGGGCGTGGGTAACCCAACTGTGTTGTTTACACAACCCTTGGGAATAGGCGAGTGTTAGGGCGAGTGGGGAGGCGTTTGATATTCACTGCCTTTATAAGGGGATAAAGATTCCCCCTTCTTCTCCCATGCCTTCTCTCTTCCTCTGCCCTTCCACTCTTGAGGTCCAGCGCCCAAGTTCTCATCTTCTTCCCACTTGAGCAAGCACTCAACCATGTCCGGATCCGGAGGTCAAGGCAAGTGGATGGTCTCCTCCGTCAAGGAGAAGGATATTACTGAGCTTCGGGCGACCGGGTACCTAGCAAAGGAAACCGCCCACCGTCTTCCAGCCTAGGGGAAAGTCGTCCCCACACCGAAGCCCAATGAGAGGGTGGTATTCATCCCTCATTTCCTCCACGGGCTAGGGTTTCCACTCCACCCTTTCGTCTGTGGGCTGATATACTGTCAGGACCCCGATTCCAAGTCACATCGATCTAGCCGGTAACACCTCATATCACTTTGCGGCCTCACGCACGGTATTCCCACGGGTGTCGCCTTACCATGGCCCTGGACCGTTTGCGCCCTTTGGCTCACGTATATGATAGTGTCCCTAGCATCCATATGACAAAGAACCCGGGCCGACATGGCTAATCGTGAACCCAAAGCGGCACTAACCTATGGGGACAGGCATACATGAATCACATCAAGCGTGTCGGTCAGCAGCGTGTGAATCCAGGGTGTAGCACTGGGCTAACAGGACTCCGGGAACCCGGGTTGTAGCAGGCTAGGCAGGACTCCGGATGTTACCGCGTGACATTTCCCCGAAGGGACAGACAAAGGAACGAAGTGAAACACATGCCGGCCAGTCAAGTGTCCTGAGCAGTAGTGCTGGGCTAGCAGGACTCCGGTGAACCAAGCTGTAGCGGACTACTATGGCTCATGGAAGCACCAGACTACATTTCCCCATAAGAGAGGCTGCCAAGGATAAACAACTAGATTGTTGGATCCCACACATACCAAGCATTTCAATCATACACACAATATGCTTGATATGTGTAAATACAACATGGCATCACAACATAACTCTACAACTCAAGTATTTATTCATTAGGCTCCGAGGAGCGAGATATTACAAACATGGGTCTCATGACCCAACAATCATAGCATACAAATCAAAGCACATGTGGAAGCTTAACATGTCTGAGTACAGACATCTACAAATGGAAAAGGCTGAGAAGCCTGACTATCTACAAGATCCTGCCGAGGGCACAAGATCGTAGCTGAGGTATCAAGCTAAACGCCGAAGTCCACGCGAAACTACTAGCGAGACTGAAGTCTCTTTGCAAAACATAAATTAAGCAAACGTGAGTACAAATGTACCCAGCAAGACTTACATCAGGACTATCTACATATGCATCAGTTTCAATAAAGGGGGTGGTGGAGTTTAACTGCAGCAAGCTAGCTTTGACTTAGTGGCTAACCTGAAGTACGACTGCAAGCAACTCTTTTGAGGTGGCGCACACGAGTCCACATATTCACCATTCAATACACCACTATGGATCCGCTCCCGTCTCCCTATGGGAAGGCCATCCATAGCACTCACACTTATCTTGCGAGTTTTAGAGTATCCACTTTCACTTGTCTACGAACTGTTATAAGCAACCCAGAAGTCCATTACCGCGGACACGGCTATTCGAATAGATGATGATAACCCTGCAGGGGTGTACTTCTTCACACATGCTCTCACCACTTACCGTCGTTTACACGACATGTACTCGGCAACCTTCAAGCGGAAGCCCAACGAGGGTGTCGGCCACGGCCTACCTAAACACTCAAGTCTCTAGTCCAGGTTTATCGCCTATCCAGGTTCCATCCGCAGGGAGTCCGGCCGAGGTTTCCACATACGGCCCCGGACGATGTGTACAGGGTTCCGAGACACCAAACGAGCGCCCGGAATGCCCGGCCACGGTGTATCTACAGCATCATAGCCCACCCCTAGGGTCAGCACTACGCACGGCCGCCAACACATATCCTATAAACACCAGAAACTAGTTGCAACTCCTGGACAGAGGACAAGGGTGATCAAGAAGCCGAGAGGGTCCATTGGTTTCGGGCCCAATGCGTGGTAGTAACTGTTTCATGGATCACAAACACAGAACTCAGATCCTAAGGACGGCTTCAATGAGACATCCCACCATGTACTCCTACATGGCCTCTCACTGCTACCTTTACCAAATCGTGTTCACACACTTAGCTCTCAACAGTAGGACATGTTTACACACCTCCGATTCATCCCCGATGAATCAGACCTGACACAACTCTATGCAATAGCAGGCATGACAAACAATCATGAATGAGTAGGCACATCAGGGCTCAAACAACTCCTACTCATACTAGTGGGTTTCATCTATTTACTGTGGCAATGACAGGTCATGCAGAGGATAAGGGGCTCAACTACCGCAGCATGTAACAGTTGAATCGTTGTTTTCCTAATGCAGTAAAAGAGAGCAGGAGCGAGAGAGTGGGATTGTATCAGAATGAACAAAGGGGTTTTTCTTGCCTGGCACTTCTGAAGATATCATTGGGTCTTCATCAGTGTCAACGATCACAGCGTCGGTACAACGTCTATCGAGAGGGGACAAACACCGGCAACTGAGAAAGAACTCAATCAACACATGACGATATGCAACAATATGATGCATGCTATGACATGGCAATATGAATGTGTTTTGCACTAATGCATCTAGCAACAATTTAGATGAAGTCCATATGGACCAAGGGTTCATATGCAAACTCCATATTTAGCATTAAAATGCCATTATCATGTTTTCACCTATACAGTGGGTATAAGTTGGTTGAACATGCATGAAAGTAGTATAAATGGATAGATTGGATTTTTCTGATAATTTTTCATATATAGATTATTTCATTTGGAGTTACGGTTGAATTTCTATGATTTTTGGAAGTTTTGGACATTTTCCGAATTAAATAAATCATTTCTGATTTATTTAAAATCCAGAAAGCATTACTGCGTCAGCCTGACGTCAGAATGATGTCATCAAGTCAACAGCGTCAGCCCAGGTCAAACCTGACGCTAGGACCCACTGGTTAGTGTCTCAGGCTCGTTTGGGTCTATGACAGGTGGGACCGGTCAACGTTGACTTGACCAAGTCAAAGCTGACACGTGGGGTCCACACCGATTAGCACTAATCTAAAAATAAATTAAACTAATTAATTTTTTGTGCCGGGGCCCACATGGCAGTGGCACTAGGGTGTTAGTTAAGGCGTCATTAGAGGCTAATGACATCGCTACGTCGGCTTCGCCGGAGTTAGGCCGCCGGCGATGGCCAGGCGCGGCAGAGGTGCTCAGAGTCGAGCTGTGGTGCTTTGTTCGAAGCTTGGTTGGGCTCTCTGGAAAGTTGGCGCGATGGTGCGTCGAGTGGTGGTGGTTGTCGGGCCTGGGACGGCCGGAATCGACGCCGGCGACGAGCCTTGCGGCTGCCGGAGTTCGGGCGAGGCTGAACTCGTCGTTGCTGTGGCTCTGGAAGAATGGGGCCAGCTCCTACGTGATCTACACGATGCGGTGAGTGTGTTGGACGCGTCAGGCGGACCATTTGGTCGCCGGAGTCGCGTCGGTGGCGAGCGCAGGCGGCGGCGGGTTCGGGCGTAGGCGGTCCGGTGGCTACGGAGACCTACGGGGAAGAAGAGAGGGATGGGAAGGGTCGGAGGCTCACGGCGAGTCGGACGGGGAGGTCAGCGAGCTCGAAGATGGTCCGGAGCAGCCGGGCGGCAAGGAGGATCTCCGGCGACCGGCGAGGAAGAGGATGACGTTGGTGGCCTCACAGGGCTTCCGGCGCCCTCCGCCTTGGTGAGGAGGAAGAGGGGAACGAGGCGGGGCTTCTTGGCGCGTCGGCGAGGCGTGGGGTGGCCGGTGGCCGTGGTAGAGCATGGCGGCGCCCTCTGGTGTGCTCGGGAAGAGAGGGAGAGGAAGCCAGAGGAGGGGAAAGAGGTCCGGGGAGAGAGGGGAGAGGACGAGGGGGTCGGGGGGGTGTGCGTGGCGGCGACCAGGCAGCCGGGGGCGGCACGCAGGCAGGGAGGAGCCAGCGCGGCTCGCCAGCCATTGGGCACGCAGCTGCTTCTCCTCCTGGCAGGAGGAAGAAGACAGTGCTACCCCTGGTGGGCCGGGCTGGCTTTGGCCAGTAGGCCACTATAGTGGTGGGCTGCACGGTAAGGTACCTCTCTTTTTTTATATTTCTTGTTTTCTATTATTCTGCAAATTTGTGGCTTTATTAAAAATACTTAGACACTTCCAAAAATCACCAAACTGCTCATGCTCACTGTATGGAATAAACCCAACATGAAACATTTCAGTTTGGGATTATTTGGACATTATTTCTTATATAACAGAAATAATTCCAACCCAAATATATTATTGATTTAAATCAAAGGCCCAAATAAATTATTTCTGTGACTCCCAAAATATTGGTTTGAATTTCACCTCATGCCAATATTTTCATAGAATAACAGGAACATTTTCTTGGACTCATTTGATGAGATTTAAATGTTGGTTATTTTTAGAGGTTTTCTGAGGCTTGGAAAATTCCTCAATTCAAATTTCAATTGAATTTAAACATGATGCAGCAACCAAACTAGTCCAAGGCCAGGGTAAAGCTAGGGCTATGACAACTCACCCCCACTAAACAAGAATCTCGTCCCGAGATTCAAGACGTGAGGTAAGAAGATAGAGGGACACAAGCTAACACAATCTTCACGATCCAGATGTCTTTCTTGAGGATATTGATTCATTGCGTCATCTTGATCTTGACGTCTTTGCTTTCGGGATCTTCATCCAGCATGATGACGGCAGAAAGAAATTCTACAGGAATCGATCTCCTCGGAGATCAAGCACTCAAGATCAACTCATGGGGTGAGATATAAAACATTTCTTGAGCTGAGACACGAAACACACATTAGGGGTGATGGAAAGAAGCGGATGATAAGGGTTCAAATTTGGTAGGCAACAATTCCACGCCTAAGTAGGATGGTGCATGGTTTCAAACTAGCAAGGAGATAATTGCCATGATACCATAACGAGACATCTTAAGAAAGGTGACTCGCAGAAATATTCCCTTAAGTGGCAAATAGAATTACTTTTGATTCAGAGATCATTGAAACTCTTCATACCAGCTTAAGGCAATTTACAATTGATCGTTTGAGATAGCTCGAAGAGATGGCATACTTGGACTAGGATGGATGATGTGGACTACCTTGTTGAAGACAACGCAATGGATGATTTTTGCTTATCATCGGAGATGGATGGGACCCGTGGTAGGACCACGTTGAAGATGATCCCGATCAGTAATTACTGAGAAGGGTAGTCCGTAGTAGGATGACACAATGGCGGTGCAAGCTGGGAACAAAATGCAAATGCTAGGAATCATTCTAGTAACTAGAGAGAAACCCAACAGTAGAGAGAGATTCCGCTGTTTGAAAGGTTATGGAATAATCGAAGAAACTGAGAACGGATCCTAATTAATGCCGACGATAAATCCTAGTGCTTGCGCGTGCTCTCAAGAACTTGAGCATTTCCGTATTCATCAAGGTTCTGCTAATATCCGTGTCAAGGATCCCGGCAACACAACATGCTACCATGATGAATAATGGTGGAATATGCAGATGCAAAGAAAGATAACACTTTCTCAGATTTCACCTTAGCGAGGCCAAGGGATCAGAATCTGGATGATCGACCGAGAGACAGTTAGCACTCCGCCTCTAATGTTCTCCTTGATGTGCTAGCGTAATCCATTCATAGATATGGTTTGATATCTAGAACATCAAGTAAAAGGTCGGACTTCGGAAGCTCAAGAATCCATAAGGAATAACTACGGAGGCAGATCCTGCGAGATCCTTATGGGGAGGTGACTAACTTCTTCAACCAGGATACTACAATAATAGGCCTTCCGGTTAGGTGTGTTGGCCACGACATCCACATTACTGGTTACAGAGGGACCAACAATATAGTTCTTGGAGTATGTTCCAACCATCATATCTGCCCGAGATTCAGATCTGGTTGGTGTTAGGATATTCCAGACTCATCGAGTCTAGAAAGAAAATGAAAGTTTGCAACACAAATCGACGAGATGTCATTGCGAGATTCTCAGGAAATGGACTATGGTAGTAAGCTCCAAAACATGAGCCGGTTTTGCTACAAACCTGTGAACATGCTATCCCAGACAAGCATGACCACATAGTAGTCTTATAATAAAACACTACTGAGTCCAGATGGGCAACCATCATCGAGGATATCGAAGTCCTTGCGTAAGTCTAGCTCTTAAGAAGAAACTTCTTCTCCTTGAACAAATCAATCAGTGGCTTGGTGTGCTAGGGATTCATATAGAATGAAGGTTGCAAGTCTCCAGACCATAGAATACTTCGCACATATGCATGACTGACTTGGGATGGTTCCGAAGGAAGCAAAAACAAGCTTTCTCGAATTCACGGCGGCAACTTTCATCAAATGCACGTGAATTAGAGGAAGTCACTCCTTTCATCCAAACGTATACCTCATGAGCGGAACATGAAGGCAATACTTACCAAGTTTCCAATATTAGTGTAATGTTCAACATGAATCATGGGGGAGACAAAATGCTGCTGATGGGCTCAATAGCAACTCATCAAAATTCCCATATCACTGGACTTCCACCATCATGTGAACACGGTGATAACATTGGTCAGACCAAAAGATTTAATGGTGTATGCTTGAGGGATCAACCACGAATAGGACAACATTACGAACATCGTTGGCTTTGATTTGACTTGACGATAGCCCATACTCAAGTCAAAGTTTTGACAAGGCAATAGATCCAACAACTGATCACGAGGACCAATCAATGGAGATATCATCTTTCTTCAACACACGCACACACAAGGATATCCCTTTGGAATGAACTGAGCCGGACAAGCTTTCATCTTCCAACTCTCCAAGTTGTTGTTTAGCTTAACCAACTAGCTCAGGGTATCCAACATAGATTCTTGGAGAAGGGGTGGTTTACGAGAAACCAACTTGATCACGAGCTCAACATAACAGTCAGGGGGCAACCTGGTGATACTTCCGAGGAAATATTCAGAAAATTACGAACCACCGATATGTTTCTAAGCTCGGGAACAGTCTTGCTTTTCAGAGCAAGACGATATGATCAAGAGAGCGAGGGACTGACACAATCCTAACTCATTGATCGAAGAGTGCACCAGGAAAAATGGACTAGGTAGCACGATCAATCTTAGGATGATGCTTCAATAACCAACACGCTAAGAAAGAAATTATTGTCCATTAGCTACCTAGCAACTAGTTGCTAGGAGTATTGATTTCACACATCATGGTTCACATGTCGGCATTCCGGTTGTGACAACATGGGATCGAGGAATGAAAAATGATGGTAAGAAGTATCACTGCGTCAAGAATTCATGAGAGAGGGTGCAATTCTCATGACAATCCAGACATAAAGGGGGTAATACTCTAGGGTAGAACAGAGCAAAAGCTGGATTGGCATTTGATCTGTAGAACACAACTACTTTGATCCAATCCTGGATATGGATGAGCTATTGGAGTTTGTTTCTCCTAATTATTCTGAAATGGAATGGCTTAACGTACCACGAGAATAATAAACATCGATAACACGGGTGCACAATTACTCCTGACTATCAATTGATAGACGATGGTCGGAATAACAAATGAAGATGGACAACTCAAGGGGACATATATCTTTCTGAGTTGTGGATGCATAGATTAGTATGTCGAATCAAGTTCAACAGGTTTCTTCCGGATAACACATGCAGAGAGGTAGGATTGGTAGAGTCACAATATAGAATGGGGAACTCATCGAGAGCCCTCCTGTTGTGATCTTTTGATCCAACAAACTTCTGCCATAAGTGGTTCATAGTATTTGGAAGAAGGAAAATACCACAGACCTCGAGGACTAATGCAAAGGTTACTAATATCCTAAAGGAACTAGCAACACTATCAACATGAGGTAAGTAGGGTGAATCTCGGGTTCAAGAACCCAGGAATAGAATACCTACTACTAAATGGCATCACGGGATGCTTTCAAGAATGGTGGCCAGAATCATCACACTGGGAACACAAAACATGGCTAGATTACTAGGTGACTTCCTAAAACACCTAGGGTCATAATAATAGCTCCAACATATATGTCGAGGTAGTAGAGTACCTCAACAGACCGTTAGTGTGCTTAATCTGGCCCAAAAGGACATCGGAAATGGGAAGAAGGGATTTGCAAATGCATCAGACTATTTAGAGACCCGGGATGACTCGGACAGCATAACGGCTGTAAATGCTCAAAATGATTTGAGACATCCTGCAAAATGGTGGCATAACCACTTAACATCACAATATCAAAGTTCTGAGATGAACTTCCAACACACAGAAGTAGTAGGAACCGAACTCGGGCTTAAACTCAACAATCCTAGGCAACTACGGTTTAGTAACACGTCATCCAGATAGATAGATGATAAGGCCTAGTTCTTAATCCCCGTAGAAAAGAAGAGGTTGACTCAGATCAGAAGGACATAAGGTAAAGGAGTAAAAAGAGCCTTACGTTCCCTTCCACAAACAATTCCCTTACATAGCTAAAGCATTTCTAGACACGACTTCGACAAGTTTGGCTTGGTAATCCTACAGGCAGCAGGCTCTGATACCAACGCTGTCAGGACCCGATTCCAAGTCACATCGATCTAGCCGGTAACACCTCATATCACTTTGCAGCCTCACACACAGTATTCCCACGGGTGTCGCCTTATCATGGCCCGGGACCGTTTGCGCCTTTTGGCTCACGTATATGATAGTGTCGCTAGCATCCATATGACAGAGAACCCGGGCCGACATGGCTAATCGTGAACCCAAAGCGGCACTAACCTATGGGGACAGGCATACATGAATCACATCGAGCGTGTCGGTCAGCAGCGTGTGAATCTGGGCTATAGCACTGGGCTAACAGGACTCCGGGAACCCGGGCTATAGCAGGCTAGGCAGGACTCCGGATGTCACCGCGTGACATTTCCCCGAAGGGACAGACAAAGGAACGAAGTGAAACACATGCCAGCCAGTCAAGTGTCCTGAGCAGTAGTGCTGGGCTAGCAGGACTCCCGTGAACCGGGCTGTAGCGGACTACTATGGCTCATGGAAGCACTAGACTACATTTCCCCATAAGAGAGGCTGCCAAGGATAAACAACTAGATTGTCGGATCCCACACATACCAAGCATTTCAATCATACACACAATATGCTCGATATGTGTAAATACAACATGGCATCACAAAATAACTCTACAACTCAAGTATTTATTCATTAGGCTCCGAGGAGCGAGATATTACAAACATGGGTCTCATGACCCAACAATCATAGCATACAAATCAAAGCACATGCGGAAGCTTAACATGTCTGAGTACAGATATCTACAAATGGAAAAGGCTGAGAAGCCTGACTATCTACCAAATCCTGCCGAGGGCACCAGATCGTAGATGAGGTATCAAGCTAAACGTCGAAGTCCACGCGAAACTACTAGCGAGACTGAAGTCTCTCTGCAAAACATAAATTAAGCAAACGTGAGTACAAATGTACCCAGCAAGACTTACATCAGAACTATCTACATATGCATCAGTATCAATAAAGGGGGTGGTGGAGTTTAACTGCAGCAAGCCAGCTTTGACTCAGTGGCTAACCTGAACTACGACTGCAAGCAACTCTTTTGAGGTGGCGCACACGAGTCCACATATTCACCATTCAATACACCACTATGGATCCGCTCCCGTCTCCCTACGAGAAGGCCATCCATAGCACTCACACTTATCTTGCGAGTTTTAGAGTATCCACTTTCACTTGTCTATGAACTGTTATAGGCAACCCAGAAGTCCATTACTGCGGACACGGCTATTCGAATAGATGATGATAACCCTACAGGGGTGTACTTCTTCACACACGCTCTCACCACTTACTGTCGTTTACACGACATGTACTCGGCAACCTTCAAGCGGAAGCACAACGAGGGTGTCGGCCACGACCTACCTAAACACTCAAGTCTCTAGTCCAGGTTTATCGCCTATCCAGGTTCCATCCGCAGGGAGTCCGGCCTAGGTTTCCACATACGGCCCCGGACGATGTGTACAGGGTTCCGAGACACCAAACGGGCGCCCGGCATGCCCGAACACGGTGTATCTACCGCATCATAGCCCACCCCTAGGGTCAGCACTACGCACTGCCGCCAACACATATCCTATAAAAACTAGAAACTAGTTGCAACTCCTGTACAGAGGACAAGGGTGATCGAGAAGCCGAGAGGGTCCATTAGTTTCGGGCCCAATGCGTGGTAGTAACTGTTTCATGGATCACAAACACAGAACTAGGATCCTAAGGACAACTTCAATGAGACAACCCACCATGTACTCATACATGGCCTCTCACTGCTACCTTTACCAAATCATGTTCACACACTTAGCTCTCAACAGTAGGACATGTTTACACACCTCCGATTCATCCCCGATGAATCAGACCTGACACAACTCTATGCAATAGCAGGCATGAAAAACAAGCATGAATGAGTAGGCACATCAGGGCTCAAACAACTCCTACTCATACTAGTGGGTTTCATCTATTTACTGTGGCAATGACAGGTCATGCAGAGGATAAGGGGCTCAACTACCGCAGCAAGTAACAGTTGAATCGTTATTGTCCTAATGTAGTAAACAAGAGCAGGAGCGAGAGAGTGGGATTGTATCGGAATGAACAAAGGGGTTTTGCTTGCCTGGCACTTCTGAAGATATCATTGGGTCTTCATCAGTGTCAACGATCACAGCGTCGGTACAACATCTATCGAGAGGGGACAAACACCGGCAACTGAGAAAGAACTCAATCAACAAATGACGATATGCAACAATATGATGCATGCTATGACATGGCAATATGAATGTGTTTTGCACTAATGCATCTAGCAACAATTTAGATGAAGTCCATATGCACCAAGGGTTCATATGCAAACTCCATATTTAGCGTTTAAAATGCCATTATCATGTTTTCACTTATACAGCGGGTATAAGTTGGTTGAATGATAGAGGCGAGGGTCCCGATCTTCCGATGAGATGATAACTATCGATTTGGTGGAGACGACTTTGACGATCCGACTACAAACGTGCACGACGTTGCGCCTTAGCAATCGCTAAACCAATCTCCTGAGGTTACTGACGATGCTGGAAGCACGATCAGCCTGACCACGAAGGTCTATTCCTGCAAGCAATCGAAGAACGAGCAAGAATATGATAAAGCAATCTGAATATTGCAAATATATATGAAGTATTGATAATGGTGCGGATGCGGAAGCGGTCTTGGTCTGGTCGTTGGACACAAACGAAGTACACGAAGTTGCAATGGCTAACTTTTAACTAAACAAATCCCCAAGGAAAAAGCTACTAGATGGATCTACTTATATAGGAGCAAGGGGTGGCGGCCAAGGAGGTGGGAGGACGTCCCAAGGCAGCCTAAAACTAACCCTAGGTCGTACAAGGCTCATGGGCCCAAGTGGAGGTGATGCAACACCTTTGAGCTTGTAGTTTGACTCGGATTTTGCTGCAACGTCAAATTGTTTCGTCTATAACTCAACGCTTCGGACGAATTTGAAGGTGTATCCAATTGGGTTGGAAAGAGCACGAAATCTAGTTTCCAACAAAAAAAGAATCACCCAATTCGGAGTCCGTATGAAAAAGTTGTTGGCGTTTTGAGTCAGGTATGTCTGTGCAGTCCGAATCTGAATCCAGAATTTGAGAGACTTGGACTCTATCTTCTCTTGGCCCAGAAGTGACGTGAGAGGACTTTTTAATCACAACCTAAACTTCTCCTTTTCCCTTATCTTCATATGTGGATTATACAAATGTCCCATACACCTGCAATTAGAAAAAACACAAAAGTGTGTGGAGTATTTTTTTTCTGGATAACATAGATAGATTATTGAATAGTTTGCATTAGAAATCACCTGACAAATATGCATGTATGCAATATTTTTTGTCGTATCCAAGGTAGTCATGTCCTCATCATCCTCCCCTTTCTGAAAACAAAGCCGTCCTCGGCATTGCTTAATCTGAAATGTGGCTAAAAAAAAGACAAGGTGTACATGTTGTATATGTATATGTCATCCATTTTAACTTCCCTTGATTTTTGCACATATGTCACATGTATACATGAGTAACTTTCATTGTTCATAAAATCTAAAGCCAAAAAATCATCACAAGAAGTAGAAGGCATGAAAATATTGGAACTTAGTTTGCACATATAAGTGAAGCTCTTATTCACTTCAAAAGATTGGCAATGTTCATCATTAAACCATCCTAACTTCGATGAATAAATCTTACTTGCATCAAATTTACATGCTACAACATGCTTAAATAAGCAAACATGCAATAAGTCATTGGACACAGAATCGTCATCAAGATTAGAGGTCATACCAAAATGATTAAACATTGGTTCTTTTGCATCAACAGTTAATTCAATGGGTGCACTCAAAATTGTTGATATTTCAGTTGTTTGATCATTTCTGACGCATTCATGACAGTAACAAGAGTCTATAAAATAGGTGGTGTGCTCAAATCAACAGGTAACTCAACACATGATGCATTCAAGTTAACTAGGCATGCTTCATTCTCATGTGAAGTTATATCATCAATACCTTTACTATTACCTCGCAGAGATGTAGCTGATGTAGGTACGGACGTTGACAATTTACCATACTCTTGAGATGATATCGCGCTCATAATCCGAGGTGGGGCTGCTCTAGTAGGTGCAATAGTGGAGTAACCAACCGGCGGTGGTAAGCATAAACTGGAATAGTAGTTGTTGTAGTCACCCAATGTATCCTCCTGTATCTGTCTCTCAAAGGTACAAGCACGGACATACATACCAGTAATGCAACGAGGAATATACTGAAATCTTGCCTGAATATCATGGTTTAAACCACCA
The DNA here is from genome assembly GCF_002162155.2 of Triticum dicoccoides. Classification (NCBI taxonomy): domain Eukaryota; kingdom Viridiplantae; phylum Streptophyta; class Magnoliopsida; order Poales; family Poaceae; genus Triticum; species Triticum dicoccoides. Next base: position 356,076,433 of record NC_041392.1, read on the forward strand.
AAAAATCTATTCATTGTATCATCCTCAGATTCTTCTATGTCACAATGATGCATATAAGATTTGAACTCTTGGTAGTAAGCATGAACAGTGTTACTGCCTTGTTTTAATTGCTCCAATTTGCGACGCAATTCACGACGATAGTAAGGAGGAAAAAATTGTTTTCTCATTACAGCTTTCAAAACTTTCCAAGTTGTGGGTTGGTTATCAATGTTTTTCTTACAATGTATACTCCACCAAACAGAAGCAAAACCAGTAAATGCTCTAATGGTAGCTCGTACTCTCTCAAGTTCAGAAAAATCATGGTGACTAAAACCTTGTTCTACTTCAAGCTCCCAAGCTAGATAAATAGCAGGATTAAATCTACCCTCAAATTATGGTAAAGAGATAACCTGACCATATGCTTGTGTGTGTTGTCCCAACTCTCGTGATGGTGAAGATGTGTCCGTTGTCCAAGAACTTTTATCTCTGGAACCTGTCATGATTAGTAGAAACAAGAACCAAAATTCGAGAATAATGTTCCTATGAACTATTAGGATGTGGTTGTAAAGTGCTCACAGTAAAGCAAATATCAATATCTTACAAGTTCTTACCATGCGGCAGGTGGTGACAGGCAACCAGCGGTGTCAAATAACTCCGAAGATTGTGTAAAGCGATTGCCAGGGGAACGTGTGTATACACAGTGTAGAAATATGTGGAGCTGGGTTGGCTATATATGGTAGCAAAAGATTAGCAATAATTAATTCAGAGATGCAATGTTGAATAAACGCTCAACGACGGTACTGTGCTGGTCCTAGGCTAGACCGAACTAGAGACGCGAGCCTAGAACACTAATGAGGTCACGTCGTAGCACAAATAGCATCAATGAAGGATACTAAGTAGCTCTGGACAGCAAGATATAAGTGAAGATCACAACGGCAGTAAAGATAATGATGTGAAACAACAGCCAAGCACGATATATCAACAACTTTGTCTCCAACTTTCCTCTAAAAAAGTTTGTGCCGATTTTTTTGATTTTTTTTTCAAGAATGGTATTGGCTCAAGCTTTCAAACAGAAAAGGAATCACTCAATTCCGAGTTGATATGAGGAGTTAAAAAATTCGAAAACTGTCCTGAAAAACTGGAATAAGTTGTGTTCATGAACTTCGAAGGGCAAAAAGACCTATTTAGAAGCCAATTTTGAGGTGACAAATATTGAACTTGCTTCTTCAACTATTTAGATGCGGCGCGTCGCTAGCTTTCGTTTGAGTACTCGCGGAGGCAAAACAGACTTCATATGAGGAAGTTATGCCTGTTTTACTGAACAGTACACAAAACAGATTCCAATCCGAATTCAACTACGAGATTGAGTCTAAAAAGATCCGAATTTTGTTTTTTTTCTTCTCTTTTTTTTCCTCACACTTTTTTTCTTTCTCTCCTTTTTTTTCTATGACTTTTTTTCTCTTTTTTACTCTCCTTTTTTTTCTCTTTTTTTCTCCCTCTTTCCAAAACAAACTAGATAAGATGCAGATTGGATCAAGTGAAGATGTGAACGATCTCAACTATTATTATGACAATGAATGGTGGGTAGCACGTGGTGGAAATTGATGGATCGGTGGTGGACAGCGGAAGAGATAATGATGCAGCGGTGGCGTGACTAATGTGAACAGAACTCGAAACTCTAAACGAACGAGACACTAAGACCAGCAACTCGACACGATGATGCAACCGATAATTCAACTATGCAAGCAATGAAAAGAAAATTGCAAAGGCTCAGACTGGCTTGGACCAAGGATGAATAGATCTAACTCTTTTTTGTGGCATTTTCTTGGACAATAGGTAAGAAAATAAATCTAATCTAGGAAAACTGGAAATCCACACCGAGCAACCTGAAAACTGATACCACTTGATAGAGGCGAGGGTCCCGATCTTTCGATGAGATGATAACTATCGATTTGGTGGAGACGACTTTGACGATCCGACTACAAACGTGCACAACATTGCGCCTTAGCAATCGCTAAACCAATCTCCTGAGGTTACTGACGATGCTGGAAGCACGATCAGCCTGACCACGAAGGTCTATTCCTGCAAGCAATCGAAGAACGAGCAAGAATATGATAAAGCAATCTGAATATTGCAAATATATATGAAGTATTGATAATGGTGCGGATGCGGAAGCGGTCTTGGTCTGGTCGTTGGACACAAACGAAGTACACGAAGTTGCAATGGCTAACTTTTAACTAAACAAATCCCCAAGGAAAAAGCTACTAGATGGATCTACTTATATAGGAGCAAGGGGTGGCGGCCAAGGAGGTGGGAGGACGTCCCAAGGCAGCCTAAAACTAACCCTAGGTCGTACAAGGCTCATGGGCCCAAGTGGAGGTGATGCAACACCTTTGAGCTTGTAGTTTGACTCGGATTTTGCTGCAACGTCAAATTGTTTCGTCTATAACTCAACGCTTCGGAAGAATTTGAAGGTGTATCCAATTGGGTTGGAAAGAGCACGAAATCTAGTTTCCAACAAAAAAAGAATTACCCAATTCGGAGTCCGTATGAAAAAGTTGTTGGTTTTTTGAGTCAGGTATGTCTGTGCAGTCCGAATCTGAATCCAGAACGTGAGAGACTTGGACTCTATCTTCTCTTGGCCCAAAAGTGACGTGAGAGGACTTTTTGAACACAACCTAAACTTCTCCTTTTCCCTTATCTTCATATGTGGATTGTACAAATGTCCCACACACCTGCAATTAGACAAAACACAAAAGTGTGTGAAGTATTTTTGTTCTGGATAACATAAATAGATTATTGAATAGTTTGCATTAGAAATCACCTAACAAATATGCATGTATGCAATATTTTTGGTCGTATCCAAGGTAGTCATGTCCTCATCATTGAACATGCATGAAAGTAGTATAAATGGATAGATTGGATTTTTCCGATAATTTTTCATATATAGATTATTTCATTTGGAGTTATGGTTGAATTTCTATGATTTTTGAAAGTTTTGGACATTTTCTGAATTAAATAAATCATTTCTGATTTATTTAAAATCCAGAAAGCATTACTGTGTCAGCCTGACGGCAGAATGATGTCACCAAGTCAACAGCGTCAGCCCAGGTCAAACCTGATGCTGGGACCCACTGGTCAGTTTCTCAGGCTGGTTTGGGTCTATGACAGGTGGGACCGGTCAATGTTGACTTGACCAAGTCAAAGCTGACACGTGGGGTCCACACCGATTAGCACTAATCTAAATAGAAATTAAACTAATTAATTTTTGGCGCCGGGGCCCACACGGCAGTGGCACTAGGGTGTTAGTTAAGGCGTCATTAGAGGCTAATGACATCGCCACGTCGGCTTCGCCGGAGTTAGGCCGCCGGCGATGGCCAGGCGTGGCGGAGGTGCTTGGAGTCGAGATGTGGTGCTTCGTTCGAAGCTTAGCTGGGCTCTCTGGAAAGCTGGCGCGACGGTGCGTCGAGTGGTGGTGGTTGTCGGGCCTGGGACGGCCGGAATCGACGCCGGCGACGAGCCTTGCAGCTGCCGAAGCTCGGGCGAGGCCGAACTCATCGTTGCTGTGGCTCTGGAAGAACAGGGCCAGCTCCTACGTGATCTACACGATGCGGTGAGTGTGTTGGATGCGTCGGGCGGACCATTTGGTCGCTGGAGTCGCGTCGGCGGCAAGCGCAGGCGGCGGCGGGTTCGGGCGTAGGCGGTCCGGTGGCTACAGAGACCTACGGGGAAGAAGAGAGGGATGGGCAGGGTCGTAGTTCACGGCGAGTCGGACGGGGAGGTCAGCGAGCTCGGAGACGGTCCGGAGCACCCGGGGCGGCAAGGAGGATCTCCGGCGACCGGCGAGGAAGAGGATGACGTTGGCGGCATCACAGGGCTTCCGGCGCCCTCCGCCTTGGTGAGGAGGAAGAGGGGAACGAGGCGGGGCTTCTTGGCGCGTCGGCGAGGCGTGGGGTGGCCGGTGGCCGTGGTAGAGCATGGCGGCGCCCTCTGGTGCGCTCGGGAAGAGAGGGAGAGGGAGCCAGAGGAGGGGAAAGAGGTCCAGGGAGAGAGGGGAGAGGACGAGGGGGTCGGGGGGGTGTGCATGGCGGCGACCAGGCAGCCGGGAGGGGGGCACGCAAGCAGGGAGGAGCCAGCGTGGCTCGCCGGCCATCAGGCACGCAGCTGCTTCCCCTCCTGGCAGGAGGAAGAAGACAGTGCTGCCCCTGGTGGGCCGGGCTGGCTTTGGCCAGTAGGCCACTACAGTGGTGGGCTGCACGGTAAGGTATTCTGCAACTTTGTGGCTTTATTAAAAATACTTAGACACTTCCAAAAATCACCAAACTGCTCATGCTCACTGTATGGAATAAACCCAACATGAAACATTTCAGTTTGGCATTATTTGGACATTATTTCTTATATAACAGAAATAATTCCAACCCAAATATATTATTGATTTAAATCAAAGGACCAAATAAATTATTTCTGTGACTCCCAAAATATTGGTTTGAATTTCACCTCATGCCAATATTTTCACAGAATAACAGGAACATTTTCTTGGACTCATTTGATGAGATTTAAATGTTGGTTATTTTTAGAGGTTTTCTGAGGCTTGGAAAATTCCTCAATTCAAATTTCAATTGAGTTTAAACATGATGCAGCAACCAAACTAGTCCAAGGCCAGGGTAAAGCTAGGGCTGTGACATATACTATTACGGGATAGACTTCCATGATCTATCCCTAAACTCTTTCCTCAACATCTCGGCGTTCATTGTCGTGTGTGAGGCCCTCCTCCGCATCCAACCCCACTTCAGGCTATGGCTCAAAGTCTTCAACGTGAAGCCGAAGGTGGTGGATGGCCAGCACACGGAGTGCAGAGGCGCCATGGTGAGTAAGCTGACCAATGTCTCCTGGACGAAAGGCACTTTCGTGGAGACTGTCAAGGAAGGAAGAAACAATGGTTCTACATCACAGAACCCCGCGACGCACACTGGGCCGCAGCTGCCAAATCCAACTCCGGCGCACCAATGCGGCTCACCTCCTAGGTTGACAAGAGCCCGAATTGGTCTTCGTCAGATGAGCTGATAGCGCCACAGACGCGCATCCAAAGCATGGTGGACAAAGATATCAAGCTCGTCGACGTGATCCAGGTGATGCTAGTTCGCCGGATTCCCCCATGCCAAAGCCAAAGTCTCCCTTTATGGGAGCTCGATCTGAAGAAGCACCATACCCTGAAGGGGCTCTTCGAAACCATTGACGAAGATGCCTGGAAGTTGCTCTTCAAGGGAAACGAGACACCGCCAGCCACAGATTCGGACCGCGGGCATGACATTAACCACCCCGCCAGTGAGGTAAGTTTTTAACGCATCCTCTACTTGTTTATTTCAAGGAGGATATCTGAACTTTTATCGTCATTGCTTCTTCAGGAATGGATGAAGAGGGCGAAGCGGATCCAGTGTCCAGCTCTGCTGCCTGAAGAACCAGTCATCCCGCGTCTAGCGAAGATGCTGGTGTGGGCGCCCTATAAGGCGCCGGAGAAGAAGGCCAAGGCGAATGCCAAGGGGGTCCAGAGTGGCCCCCGCCGCAAGGGCGCTTCGGACGTGACACCCGAAGACAGGACCTGCTCCTCCGCCGCCGAAGACGATGATGATGATGAGGAGGAGGAGGAGGAGAGCGATTCTCCCCCTGATGGGGGAAGGAAGAAGAGGGTGGCCTCCACAATTCTGGAGGCGGAGGCGCCCAAGAAGGGGAAAGGCACTCACGTGGGCAGCTCCGTGTGGGACATCGACAACAGTCCGGAGCGACGCCCCCGGAACAAGCCCCTGGCCGCATTGTGAGTGCTAAGAACCCGTACACATCCATTTATCCGGCTTTTCCACCTTATGGTATTTTATATGGTTTAATCATGTTATTGCAGTCCAGTCCACGGCAGCTTCCAGCGATCCTCATCAAGGGGCTCGTTGGACTCAAAGGAAATGGCCAGCGAGACACCGCCGGCCGCTTACTCTCCCAAGGCCAAGGGAGACGACGAGGTGCTCTCTCAAAGGACCTTCCCAGGCCAGGGAGAGGTTCAGGAGCCCGTCATGGCGGCGCAGGAGGGAGACACCTTGGCCGCCGGACACATGGGGGGACAGACCCCCATGGAGACTAACGATGGGGGTCGTGCTCAATTCGGCCCCGATATGAGCATGGATCCGGAGACCCATACGGCCCCAGAGTCCGACAAGTAGCTTCCTTCAAGAGAAGGAGGCGTGCCCGTCCCACCGACGACCTCTATCCAACCAGAGGCGCCGGACAGTCTATCGGAAGCTCTACGAGGCGCTTCCATTGTGGAAGAACACCGTATCCTTATGGGTACGGTGATTGAGAAGGTTCAGTCCGTTAAAAGCGGACTGACCGAAGCCTGCAGCGGCCTGCTGACAGTTTTGAGGTAATAGGCGTTTAACCGAGAAAATCCCCACATAGACAGTAGCCCCTGAGACACTGTCCGGTGTTTGGAAATGAAAGACGGAAAGAGGATCAATTAAATTTCACAGGAAACTAACCAAACCGTGTCTAATGTGAATAAGCAGGCGTCGCTGCTGGCCGCGAATTCTCACACTGCCTAAGTCTCCGGACTAAAGCAGAAACTGGAGCGGGCCGAAGAAGAGCTCGGCCAGGCGAGGAAGCAGCTCCAAGAAAAACAAGTTATGTGATAACCCGTTATGTATTCGAAAAAAGTAAAATGATATGCATTGACCGAAGTGTCATGATATGTATAGAAGCGACAACCGAGGTCGAGGCCCTAAAGAAGGCCCTGGCCGAAGCCGAGGGGAAGGCTGTCAAGGAGCAGGCCGCCCGTAAGAAGCTCAAGGCCCGGGTCAACGAGGTCCACCAAGAGCTCCAAGATGCTGTGAAGAAATATGAGGCCTTGGAGGGAGATGTTTCGGCTCGACAGGCCAAACTCTCAAAGGCTCGCCAAAGCACGGAAGCATCCCGGGTTGAAGCCCAGGATGCCCTCTAGGAGATCTAGGAGGCGAAGAGGATCACAGTGAGTAAGGCATTTAGTATGCAGAGAAAGTATGTGAAGAAGAAATTTCTCCTACTAACCCGGATTCGGAGTTCTCCAGGAGCATTTGCAGATCTGCCGCGTAGTGCGTCCGACGCTGCGGAATTCTTCCGAGCCAAAGAAGGGAGCTCGACCGAGAAGTTGTTCTGGTCGCAGTATCTTGCACCAGAGCATCCCGTGCCCTTCACCGATCAGCTAAAATAGCTGGTGGAGCTGCATAGGGTGGCCGAGCTAGCCATGAAGGATTTGATAATCCAGCTGTGGCCAGCTGAAGCTATGCCCGGCAGCTACTTCGGCCTCGTGAAGCGGCTAGTGAACGCCTGTCCTCGACTCGATGTCGTCAAGTGATCAGCTTGCATCGAAGGTGCGCGCAAGGCCTTCGCCCGCATCAAGGTGTGGTGGGCGAAGATGGACGCCGTCAAGCTGACGACCGAGGGGCCGCCAGAGGGCAAGGAGCACCGCACGCCAGAGCTTATTTTGCAGATGTCCTGGAGGGGTCGCACATTGTAGCAATGCAATGTGCGCAAGACATTATTTTCGAATGAATACAATCATGTTGTCTTTGCCCTGTATGATGAAACAAAGTCGTTATGTAATATAATGTTTAGTTAAAAAAATTCTCCTCCTGTGCGGCCATGTTATGTGAAATCTGAGACTTGGCCAGTCGTCGGCTTCTGCCCCCACGTAGGAAATACAGGGGTGTTCGGGATGTAATCTAAACACTCTTGATCCAATTGTTTGGTCCTTGAAGGAGGTGTTTAGCGCGACGAACCAGGCAATCGGACTATGCGGCTTTAGCACCCTCACTTAGCCATAGGAGTTTGACAAATAGAAATATAGGCGCAACCCCTAGTATTCGGACTAGGAAGCTGTAAACACTTGATCGGGTAAGTATCGATCGCTCGCATAATGCGGAAAAAATCTCTAAGGATTTGAGACCTCCGAAGAGATGACCGGCTCTCACCGCATCATGACAGTCAGTTTTCGGCTTTCTCTACTAAGGTGCTCACCTGGGTAAACCCAGGCACAATCGCAGTAGTTCTCCCTTTACTACCCTAGCCGATACAATGGAACGTAAGGTAGTAAGCACGGTTGCCGGGCAACCCAACTATTGACCAAAGACATGATTCGGAGCCAATGCATATAGTGCTAAATTTGGGGTGCCGAACTATACTGTAGAAGTGTTCGGACTTTTGTTGCCATGTTGTGGGGCGCTATGAAGCCCCTGGCAAATTGAAACGCACCCGAGTGTATGGGTGTTATCTGATAGAATTACCAGAAAGGAAAAGGCAAAAGGAAAGAAAAATGAAGAACCAGTGGTAAGCTAGAGCCGTGAAAATTTGGGCCGCAAACTGTTTCTATTATAATTCCATTGGTGCGTTAAAGCGCATTTATACAAGTAGTGGAATAAGTAGAAAGGCTATTTACTATGCCTTCACCAAGAGAGAGCTGCGTATGGGTCCTGAAAATAGGTAAAGGGATCGTTAAAGAGACAACCTAAGAGTTTCCCAGTACGTCCATGCTTCTTGTCGTCTTGGTGTTTTAATCCTTCGAAAAGAATCGATGGTCAAGCTGCCAGGAAAGGCCTGTGAAAATAGGAAAAACAAAAGAAAAAAAGGGAAAGAGTGAAAGTACGAGTGTCCGGAGCGGTCGAGCCATATTGCGGATCACAAGCTGATTATGCCTCCATCCAGGTCCATGGTATCTTTAGTGCGTAATTATGTACGCGCGGTACGATGGTTGCCACTTGGTCAGGACGGGGACGGAGGCCAAATTGCTAGTCAAGCTCCTGACAAGCCGTGCTGTCCTTTTGCGGGATGGTTCGGACTCTCTCGATAGTGTCCGAGGGGTCGGCCGCCGAATTGAGGTTCTGGTTGACAAGGCCGCCCTGTACCTCTGCTGCTAAGGCAGCAGTGTGCTCCTCGGTGCGGAGGGAGCGTTCCGTGTTTCCATTGACTGTTATGACGCCGCGCGGTCCAGGCATCTTGAGCTTAAGATAAGCGTAGTGTGGCACCGCATTGAATCGAGCAAATGCGGTTCGTCCGAGCAGTGCGTGGTAGCCGTTGCGAAAGGGTATGATATCGAAGATTAACTCCTCACTTTGAAAGTTGTCCGGAGAATCAAAGACAACCTCTAGTGTGATTGAGCCCGTACATCGGGCCTCTACGCCCGGTATGACTCCTTTAAATGTAGACTTTGTGGGCTTGATTCACGATGGGTTAATGCCCATTTTGCGCATTGTATCCTTATAGAGCAAGTTGAGGCTACTGCCACCATCCATCAGGACTCGCGTCAGGTGGAACCCATCAATTATTGGGTCCAGGACCAGTGCGGCTGAACCGCCATGACGAATACTGGTCGGATGATCCCGGTGATCAAAAGTGATCGGGCATGACGACCATGGATTAACTTTTGGGGCGATTGGCTCTATCGCATAGACGTCCTTGAGCGCGCGCTTGCGCTCCCTCTTGGGGATGTGGGTAGCGTATATCATGTTTACCATTTTGACCCGAGGAGGGAACTTCTTCTGTCCCCCTGTGTTCGGCGGCCGGGGCTCCTTATCGTCGTCTTCGCTTTGAGATCCCTTATCCTTGTTTTCGGCATTTAACTTGTTGGCCTGTTTAAAAACCCAACAATCTCTATTGTTATGATTGGGTGGTTTGTCTGGGGTGCCATGAATCTGGCACGGACGATCAAGTATGCGATCCAGGCTAGATGGGCCCGAATTGTTCTTTTTGAATGGCTTCTTCTGTTGACTAGGCTTAGAGCCACTGGATCCTGCATTGACCGCCGTATCCTCGGTGTTGTCATTGTTATTTCGATGCTTGTACCTGTCGCGTCGAGACTTGTCGTTGCTATTTTTAGCTTCGGGGGTGTCGGTGTCGCTTGCATTGTTTTTGCTACGGGCCAGCCAACTATCCTCGCCCATGTAAAAGCGAGTCATGAGTGCCGTGAGGGCCTCCATGGACTTTGGCTTCTCTTGGCCGAGGTGTCGGGAGAGCCATTCGTCGTGGATGCTGTGTTTAAAGGCCGCTAGGGCTTCGGCATCCGGACAGTTGACTATCTGCTTCTTTTTAGTTAGGAACCTGGTCCAGAATTTCCTGGTGGACTCTCTGGGCTGTTGAACTATATGGCTTAAGTCGTCGTTGTCTAGAGGTCGAACATATGTACCTTGGAAGTTATCAAGGAAGGCTTCTTCCAACTCCTCCCAGCTGCCGATGGAGTTTTCGGGCCGGCTGTTCAACCAGTGTCGTGCTGTTCCTTTGAGTTTTAGGGGGAGGTATTTAATGGCATGAAGGTCATCGCCGCGGGTCATATGAATGTGGAGAATGAAGTCTTCGATCCATACCGCGGGGTATGTGGTGCCATCATATGATTGTATATTCATGGGTTTGAACCCTTCTGGGAATTCATGTTCCATGACTTCGTCGGTGAAGCAATGAGGGTGTGCGGCTCCTCTAAATCGGGTCGTATCGCGACGTACCTCTGATGGAGTCCACCTGCGGCTTTCGGCCCGCGCATGACTAGGTTTTTCACGTCTGAATAGATGGCTGTCGTCGCGTGTCGGGGCACGTCCTCGTGATTCGTAGATTGATCTGGTATGTCCTGCTTTATTGTTCAGGTCATGTTGAAGGTCGTATGTATGACCGTGAGCTGATTTACCTCTGCCTTTGCGATGAGGCGGGGCGGGCTGGTGTTCGGCTTGAGATGCCGCTTTGTCCCGGCCACGTAGTGGTCGGTCAGGCGCATTGCGTGATGGTGGTATGTGTTCCGGCGCCTCGTTGTCGAACTGAGGTAGTAATTTGTCCTTCGGGTAGCTTTTGGCTGGGCGCTTGAGGTCGTATTCTTCGGCTACTAGGACATTAGTCCATTTATCGTTGAGCAGATCTTGGTCAGCTTGAAGCTGCTGCTACTTCTTTTTCAGGCTCCTTGCAGTGGCTATTAGCTGGCGCTTGAAGCGCTCCTGCTCAAGAGGTTCCTTAGGCACGATGAAATCCTTGGTGCCGAGGCTCGCCTCATCCTCGGAGAGTGGAAGATAATCACTATCCTCAGAGTCCTCATGTGTGGCCTGTTTACTAGGGCTAACCTACCCATCTTCCCGTTCATCCTATTTGGTAGCTGCACCAACGGGGTGTTCGTTGTCTTCGACACCGTCCAGAGTGTTATCTTCTCCTGTGCCGGTGTTGCTATCTTTACTGCGGCGTGACTTAGAGCGGCGCCGCTGGTGTTTCGATTGTATCTCAGGAGGTTTATCCTCAACTGGATCTTCTTTGTCATCGTCACTATACTCCTTTGGTGCATCCACCATGTATACATCGTACGAGGAAGTGGCTGTCCAGCATCCGGTGAACGGCGGGTCCTGGGCCTCTTCTTCTCCGGCATCATTGTCCATACCATCGATGTCGTCGGAGCCGTAATCAAGCATGTCAGTCAATTCTTCGATAGTGGCTATAAAGTGGGTGGCGGGTGGGGAGCGAAATTCCCTATCATCAGCTTCTAGTTCGAACCGGATATAGTTTGGCTGTGAATCCCCCGCTAAGGATAGATTTTTTAATGAATTCAGCACATCGCCAAAGGGTGAGTGCCGGAAGATGTCCACGACCTTGAATTCAGCGATCACTAACCGATCGTGTTTGACATGCGCGGGCGCGCATAGTTCGGAACTTATAACCGGAAACGAGTCCGTAGCTCCGAAGATACAGATGTTACTTGAAGTTAGGTCTGTGTGCGGCTCCAACGCCATGGAGTCTGCGGCTTCCATGGCGGGGTTGAGCTTCCTGTCCTCGGATGGCGCGACCTGCTCCAGATCTAAGGCCAGAGCAGCTACAGGTGCAATTTCCTGGGTATGGCCCGATGACAGATCTAAGTCATGTTCATCGAGGCAACGGGGAGCGATTGCCGTGGTATCGAATCCGTCGAAGATCAAGTCTCTACGGATATCCGCGACCTAGTTAAAGCTCCCAAATCTGACCTGACGGCCAACGGCGTAGCTATCGATCTGCTCCAGATGGCCAAGTGAGTTGGCCCGCAGTGCGAAGCTGCCGAACACGAAGATCTGTCCGGGGAGGAAAACCTCCCCTTGGACAGCATTGTTGAAGATGATTGAAGGAGCCATCAAAACTTTTGGGGACGGCACAGTGGAACTCTTAATGAAAGCACCAATGTCGGTGTCAAAACCGGCAGATCTCAGGTAGGGGGTCCCGGACTGTGTGTATAGGATTGATGGTAACAGGAGACGGGGGACACAATGTTTATCCAGGTTCGGGCCCTCTCTATGGAGGTAATACCCTACTTCCTGCTTGATTGATCTTGGTGAATATGAGTATTACAAGAGTTGATCTACCACGAGATCGTAATGACTAAACCCTAAAAGTCTAGTCTGGCTATGATTATCAGGATTCGGCCTATCTACGGACCTAGCCCTCCATTTTATATAGACACGGGAGGGATCTAGGGTTACACAAGGTCGGTTATAGAGAAAAGAATCTTCATAGTTGGTTGCCAAGCTTTCCTTCCATGCCCAGGAGAGTCCTATCTGGACACGGGTAGAGTCTTTGGTCTTTGTATCCTTACGACCCATCAGTCTGGCCCATATCCAATAGATCGTACACCCGAGGACCCCTTAGTCCAGGACTCCCTCAGTGAACCCTTCCGTAGTTGGAGCAGCTGAGCTTGGGTGGAACACAACGCAGCAGGAGCGAGACAAACCACACAAGGCTTACTTTGACACATATCTGTAACAGAAGTAGTTGTGTAAGAGCTTGTTTGAATTTGAGGATTCTAACAATGCAGGGATAGGAAATACACAGGAATAGGATAGGAATGCACGTGCAAACCAGAGAATTTAAAAACACATGATTTCTGCCAATCTAGGTGTTTGGTTCACAAGAATTGGAAGATCACAGAATGCAAAGAAGCATGGTTAGATTAAGTCAAACCATAAGAAAATGTATGGTTATAATGCTATTATGCTACTATCTCTTAGTCTTGTGCTGCATGAATAGGAATTTGAAAAGGAGGACAAGTGGATATTAAAATTCCTACGGTTTTTCTTTTAAGGAGACACTAAAGGAACAAATCCTACAGTTTTCCTTTGCTCCATTCCTTTGAACCAAATGCATGAATAGTAGTACCATAGGAAACCTTCCAATTCCTATGTTTTTCCTTCACTTTTCCTTTCAAGCACTGGCGATTCTAGTAGGCAAGCTTGAGCAGGGAAAATCCTACACTCAAAAAATGTTTTTGTGCTACTTCTACTACTTTGGACCCAGGCCACTGCCCTACTAGATCAACTCCCAGGACCATCTACAAATGCACAACTCAAATGCGCAGAGATAAATAATGATGGTGTTCATGAGAGTCCATCACGGATAGCTAAGTTGCCTGGTACCTCATTGCTTCTCATATAGTAGGAGAAACTAATCGTATTTCACATTACTACGTGTGCTCAGTTGACAATATATGTAACATGTAGAGTAAAAAAGAGATGCAACAAGTGTACATCCTCTTTGGCGAGGCCATGTGGATCTCAACATGATTGGGTTGGTCGGTGAGGATGCTCCGGCTGATTTGGCTGTCGGAGGAGGGGAAGAATATCTTAGGCGACTGGAAATGGAGCCCGGGGTACTGCTCCACTGTGATGGAGGGTTTCATCATTGGAGCAGCTCCGGTGAGTTGTACGACGACAAGGCTGAGGTAGGACAAGAGAGACAATGTTAACCTGAGTGGAATTCTAATAGCATCTCCAATAGATGACGTAAAATACATAACCACAAAGTGCTATATGTAAAATACATCAACCGCTCATCTTTAAACTTAACTGTCGAAACTGAATTGAACTATAGAAACTGATTTCTGCTGTCGAAACAGAATTTTATTGTCGAAACAGAATGCACTGGTAGCAGAAAATCAAGAGCAGCCACGCCCGGAGCAGCAGCGCGTGCGAGAGCCGGGGCAGCTGGTCGTGTAGAAGCATCTCGGGTAGCAGCTGCAGGGGCTCAAGGGAGAGCAGGATCTGCTGCTCGTGCAGCAGCAGCGCACGTAAGAGTAGAGCAGCAGCGCAAGCAAGAGCAAGAGCGAGAGCAGCAGCGCGAGAAGAGCAAGAGCAGACCAGGCAGGGGACCGAGTGAAAGAGCAGAGCAGCACCGCGAGCGAGAGCCAAAGCAACAGCAGCACCGCGAGCGAGCGAGAGCCAAAGCAGCAGCAGCTCCTACTGATGTTGACGTCGCCGCCAAGGGAGCGACACCATGGAGGAAGTGGCCGGCGACGCCTCCGTGGATGGAGCCACGCCACGTCGGCTCGGGACCGAGCGCCGACAACATCATGAGATCGAATCAACAAGAAAATGTGGCGGTTAGTGTAGAACCTCTTTGGTGGCGCAGATTAGGGCTCAGCTTCATCCAAGAAATCAGTGATGATGTTGCTCTTCCAGTGCTGTAGGTAAAGACAATGGTGTGGGAATGGAGGTGGCGTGAAAGATGAGGGGAACATCGGGGTAGCTCCTTGGAGGTGGAGGACGGGGTGGATGAACCGGCGGGATGACAAGATCGGCGACGGACCCTCATCCGGTGCGGTGGATGAGGGGCGTCGAGATGTTGCTGTGGATGATGTCGTCAGGGAAGAGGCTCTAGTTGGGTGGCGGACGGAGGGGGGTCTGGGGCTTCGCGGGTTTTCATGGCCTCAGTGTATGAATGGGTGGGCGGATGGGATGGGAGGGGGAACCATGGCTTAGGGACGCACTTGTCCGAAATGTGGGGTAAGTTACGAAAGTACCCCTGACGATTTGAGCTAGGCAGTTCTTTCAGTTCAGGGGTATCATGGGCATTTCGCGTGTCGGGATTTCGCAGGAGGTGGGAGTTTTCGTGCGCATTGTAATTTTGGGATAGCAAGGCGCGGGTTGAGGTGGAGTTTTCGGAGCACAACGAGACAAAGATATATCTTAAATTTTTCGGGGTAACAAGGCATGGGTTGAAAAGGCGGGAGTTTCGCAGCACAATAGACAGAGATGCTAGCTTGAAATTTTGGCATAACAAGGTGCGGCTTGAAATTTCAAAGGACAAGCTTAACGTGTACAAAAAAATACAATCCGCACCTCATCACTAGAGAGAGCCATGTCCCGTTTTACTATATTACTAGAAA
Source organism: Triticum dicoccoides (assembly GCF_002162155.2). Taxonomy (NCBI): domain Eukaryota; kingdom Viridiplantae; phylum Streptophyta; class Magnoliopsida; order Poales; family Poaceae; genus Triticum; species Triticum dicoccoides. Next base: position 356,091,578 of record NC_041392.1, read on the forward strand.
TGCATTCAAATACAATAACAACAAAACTAAAAAATCGAGACAACAAACATAAAGTGTATAGTACCAAATCAATTTGCACTTCCCTCAACAATAAAAAAATAATTCATGTTGTCTAGCATACGGACTAAATTTGAGTACATTTTCCCCGTTTGAATGGGATTGTACTCGGGTTAGTTATACAACCATCTAAATATTATCTTCACAACACATGACATGAATATAGGAGTAGTAAATTCCTATATAAGTACGAACTACATGTACATACGATCTCAAATTCAAATATATGTATCCATTTTATGTTGAATTCAAATCATAGTACATGTATGCTCTAGCTAGATGTTCGGAATCTAAACCATGTATGATACTACGTACAATGTGTTTAACACGCGCAACACACACACACACACACACACACACACACAAACACCATTTAGACTAGTAAGGTACACATGCATTGCATGCATTAGATTTGGCAACCAAATTATGAATAAATACCACATTATAGCATGTAAGCTTTGAGTCATATATGCATGATGTATATGTTTGTTTAATTCTTATAGTTCATTTCATTCAAAATCATCTAGTGTTTATAAGAAAGCTAATCTACTTTAAGATTCATGGAATTGTGCGTTGTAAAGCATAAAGTAAAAACAAATAATGGCAAATCATGTAGAAAACATTTGGGCAATTATGATACGGAAGATTCTAGAACAAAGAAGAAGTGCTTGTGTTTTGAGGTTTGTGCAATATGTTTAAGTTCAACCATGGAGTCTGCTAGATTGTACATGTGGCAAAATCTAGTGGAATGTAGATGATATCCAACGGCCAGTAGTGCTCAAATTTGCTATATCTGCACCGTCGGATTGGCTTCATCCAACGACCATCTTCCAAAGTTAAAATTATTCGCACACTATATAAAAAATAAATATAATATATAGGGGTATATATATATGTGATGCGAAAGCCACCCATCATCTGTAATTAGAATAGTGTGTCCATGCACGGATGCAATGTGGCCAAACGATCTCTGCCATCGGTATCTCAAATTCAAATCAGTCTGACCTTGTTCAATGTATATAGTATAGCATGCTCATTTCCAAACCACGCCCCGCATATCTCAGTTATATTCATGCATGCATGGGTTTCAAACATCATGATCTCTTATTTGCATATTTAAATTCAACTTTACATTGATTATGACCTCACTGAGTCTTTTACACCCACACAGTCTTCTCTTTATAATTGTAACACTAACTTTCTCTCGTGCATGCATGCACACACACTACCATTCGGCATTATCCATCGCACACATGCAATATTTTTCTTCAGGTCGGTCTCCCATGCATGCACACACACACACACACCTCCCCCTCTTCATCATATCGGGCATTCTTTATCTCTCACATGCATGGGGCAACAATCGATGTTCCTCTATGTGTGTGTGTATATATAGCTAGGTCTTTCCCAGTTTTCCACACAAACCGATCAATCTATATATCTAGTGAGGTCTCACCCTCTTTCCCACGTACATGTCGATCAATCTATACCTCTCTATATAGGATTACATAGCTAATACACCTGCATTAATTATATATCCAATGTCTCCCTCTCATCATCCATGCCTTCCACATCATCTCTTAGATGTGCCCACGGTGGCGAAGATAGGGGGCAGCAAGGGCCATGCCCCCCTAACATCACTATATATCGAGGCTAATATGAATGTGATCATTAGATCAATTGCTGGTAAATTAGTTGAAGTTGGTGAATTGGCCCTCCTCATAAAGGATTAGCAATGCTTGGCCCCCTAGCTCATTTAGTTTTCATGGCTCCATCACTGCGTGCAACAGCGCACATTCTCGCCCCCTCTCTTTAAATATCGATCTCGCACTTGTGCACTCCTTCATAGTATCCCTCCACTTGGCCCCTCGCACCATCTTCTAGCCCCCACCGGATTTTGCCACATGTATAATCTAGCAGACTCCATGGTTGAACTTAAGCATAATGCACAAACCTCAAAACACAAGTGCTTCTCCTTTGTTCTAGAATCTTCCGTATCATAACTACCCAAACTTTTTTTCTAGTTGAATTGTCATTATTTGTTTTTACTTTATGCTTTACAATGCACAATTCCATGAATCATAAAATAGATTAAGGGCTTCTTTATTCAAAGGATTCTCAAAGGAATTTTGGAGTATTCTAATCCTTAGGAATTTTTCCTATCTTGGTTGTTTGATTCGTAGGATTGTAAACCATAGGGATTTTTCCATAGGATTCAGTTGCACTAGATTTCATAGGAAACTTTCAAAGAATCCTACGTTTTTTTCTATGCATAATCGAACACTCGTACAATCTTGTAGGATTCAAGACAACATTCCACTCTAATCCCATGTTTTCCCTATTCCCGCGTTCTGGAAATCCTATGAATCAAAGAGGCCCTAACTTTTTTATATAAACTAATTGATTTTGAATGAGATGAACTATAAGAATTAAACGAACGTCTACATCATCCATATATGACTCAAATCTTACATGCTATAGTGTGGTATTTTCCATAATTTGGTTGCCAAATCTGATGTGTGCAATGCACTTGTACCTTACTAGTACTTCCAGTATGTGCAAAACATGTAAATTAGAATTCCAATGGCACACTACACAGTGTCTCTTTTTCAGTTCATGAAGCGACGTGGCACATGTGGAGCCGTTGTCACGACGTGCTTGTGTGGATTGATCACAATGTTGTGCTGCTGGTTGCAGAAGAATGTACTCATTCTCTCTCAGGCACACTGGCAGTACATGCACGAAGCGAAGATGTGCACGCACACACTCATTCTGTCGCACGCACACGTAGGTACATTGTGGGACGCATTTCTATATGAAGATCCACCCGATGTGATAATTTGACGCGTGTAAAGTACTTCACTTCATTGATGGTCAATTAATATAATGCATGCAAATAGAGTGGATGTGAGGGAGGAAGTAGTTGAGAAAGACATTACTACTCCACTGCGTGCATGCGGGTACTTAAATCATGGGTTGCTACTTCCATTGGTCTCCTTCGTATTTTGTGCCAATTTTTAACCATATTTTTAAGTAACATAATATTTATGCATGTCATAAAAAGTGGCACAAAAAGAGGGGGCCAATAAACCAGGACACAGGCAGCATGATCAATTTTTGCCAGGGCTACTCTTGGTGGCCTTTGTATTTAAATATGGATGGGGTGGAGTAGTACTATCTTTATCTTAGCCTCGTAGGGCTCTCCCAACGCCTAGGCTCGCCTCCCTGCCTCGCCCACAGATCCCACCATGGATAATCCCTTAGATCCCAGGATCCCATGGGCTGCCCTCTCACTGCGGCCCGCAGCACTATTGCCTTTGAGTGAAACCCACATGTGTTTTAGTGGGAATCCATTGCTTTGGAATCACAGATCGGTGGCGTCAGAGGACATGTTAGGGCTGCATTTCAGGTGGTGGGTAGCAAGGGCAAATCGGATCAAGGAAGCGTCGCATCGATTGGAGAGAAGTTCGAAGGAGCTGCGCCTGGCACAACACAAGGTGGAGGCGCAAGTCGATCTCAGGGGAGAGATGCTGAGGGATGTCAGCATCTGGCAGCATCGCGTTGATTTCGAGCTAGGGCTAATGGCAGAGATCATATTCACATAGTCAACTGCGGAGGAAAGAACGTGCATGCCTGCGGAATGGCATGAGCAGCCGGTGCAACTGTTCAAATGGAGAAGCTAAATCGTGGGACCAGCTGCAGCGGCGCCGCTGGGCATGCATCGTAGGCGAGGTGAGCTGCCCCGCCGGAGATGCAGTGACCTACTCGGTTGCTACTGCAGTGAACTTGCGGCACCATGGAGGTTTGCAATCGTGACAATCACTCCATCTATATGTATTGTACTCCTGTGAAAATACTTGGTCATTTGGAAAAAAGATGGTTATTGATTTATCACTAGTTTTTGAATGCTTGGTCGTGACAATCACCCGAAGCCACAACCAGAAGTTACATCACCGACGGTCGGTCGCACCAATAGACGGTCGGTTGGACCCGCGACACGCATTGGCTTGGTCTGACATGTACGACCAGTTACATCACTAACTTGTGCGACCGTATTTGAGCAGTAGTCCTTGAAATTTGTGTTCCAGGAAACTCATCGGGAGCCGTTTCGAGCCTCGAAACCAAAACCATCAATTAATCTTTAGCTTGTTCCCATCACATTCTAAAGTGTATAGTATAATTAAGTGCAAACCTTGTCACACCTAGTACGTATCAAACCTGAATGTGTTCCCGCTATGTAGGTTTTAGTACTAGTGCTAGTACTAGGTTATAAAAAGGGGAACTAGTACCTAGCCAAAAATCACTCTACCTCTTACTCATAAGTCTTTCTTGTTCGTCTGTCCCTGCCATGGCCGGTGTGCAGAGCTCTAGGCCGAGAACTACTCGTAACAAGGGAGTGGCAACCAAGGCCACGGAAGAAAAAGAGGGCTCGCCGCCTCGCAGAGACCTCGAAAGATCTGTCACAGGAAGGCGAGGGCTCCCAGGAGCGCCCTAGCCGCGAAGGCGAGTGCTCCCAGGAGCGCCCTAACCATGGAGGCAAGTGTTCCCAGGAGCGCCCTAGCCGCGGAGGCGAGGGCTCCCAGGAGCACCCTAGCCGCGGAGGCGAACATGCCGAGCTGGCGGCGCTAGATTCGTTATCCCTCGACGACATGCCCAGTTAGCTCAATAAGCAGGAGGAGTTCACTGACGGCTTGGTGGAGCTGCTGAAGGAGAGCCTCGACGACATGCCCGCTGAGCTCAATGAGCAGGGGGAGTTGACTGTCGGCTCGGTGATGCTGCTGAAGAAGAGCATTGCCTCAGGTAAGAAGGAGACTCGCAAGATCCTGCAACTTCAGGAGGACAAGGCGAAGTTCTGCCACGAGCTCAACCTGCTACAGGAGGAGAACACCGGCTGGAAGAAGCTGCATGAGAAGAGTAGTTCCTTGATGAAGAAGCTGCATGAGAAGAGTAGTTCCTTGATGAAGAAGCTCCGCATCAAGCATCCGGCTGCTGTCAAGGTACGTAATGCGGCAGTGGAACAGATGATGAAGGGTCGCGTCGAGAAATCTCGCGTCATGGATAGAATGAAGAAGATGGCGGAGGAGGCGCGCAAGGAGATGCAGGTCGTGGAGGCGATGAAGAAGTAGTTACGACTCTGCAGCCAGCAACCCTTCATGTAGTAGAGAGCAGTGCCACAGACTTGTGTGCGTGTCTTCCTTCTTTTTTGGGGGTGATAATCTTCCTTCTTCTTTTGCTCCTGTGTTTCTTCTTTTGCTTTGGGTGTTTCGCCGCACATGTCACATTCTCTGCGAGGCATGAATAGAACAATGCTAACGATGAGAAGCTCCGTGGGATCGATGACTAGCAAATTAGATCATTTTTATCGCCATATGGCACTGGGATGTTGTGCTTCGTGCTCCTTCGTCATACTACTACTACCGTGGAAAACTTGAGTATACCGCGTGGTTCTTTACTCCTCCTCAGGTCATCGGCAACATTTATACGAGCAGTCAAATCACAAGGCCCCGCCTTCCAGCAGTAATGAGCCGTCAAATCACAAAGGCCCCCGCCTCTCGTGAAACCGACCAAGCGAGATTGCCCCGCCCTCTATCCTTTTAAAAACATGTATACTTTTGTACAGTAGTAGTATCAATGGATTGCGCCATGGAGCAAAACTAACAAGATGAAATTAAATAAAAAAGGTGGTACATATAGAGAGCGCCGTCGCCAAATTATGCATATAGTATTATTAAAAAAGCTAGTATGTGCTTAAATGGGCTGATATATTCTATTAAAGAAATTAGCATACCTATTTAATTCTTGGGTTCTTATTATTTATGCCAGTAGTTGTGTATCACTACTTAGTTTTGCCAGTAGATGTTACAACTACTAAAAAATGCCATCGATCCGTGAGATGCTTGCTCAAAATGCAATTAGATATCTCGAAAATGCCATCGTTTCGTTAGATGTTTGCTCAAAAATGCTATTAGACATTGTTATTTTCACGTCAAACCCATTGACCATGTTATATGACAAAAATAAGTCGATTCTCACAATGATAAGTGTGGCCCCGCTTGTCAGGAGTAACCAAGCGAATAATTTTACAGGAAAATAAGAACGCTGTTGGGATCAAGTAGGCCCCACACTTTATTGTACTGAAGTGAGATAGAGGGAGAGCTCGCATGTTGGTCCATAGGTATTTATGTCATTATAACATGGAAAAAGAGATTTGAGTCACGATAATGGTGTCCAGCACAACACACCCCTCAAATAAAACTAAGCCCCCTGAAATTCTTTGACAACTAAACTGTTGGCTATATGATGTTGGCCATATATATTGTACGTATATAATGTGAAGAAACGAGTGGTAGTACTACCAACTAAAAGATGAACTATAATAAATACAAGTATGTACGTACTGAAGAGTTAAAGTAACGAGAAGGAACATAACATAGTTCTGCTGGGGGCTCAGCACAACACACCCCTCAAATAAAACTAAGCACCCTGAAATTAAACTAAGCAACTAATCTGGTAGACACCGCATTACAACCACCATGAGCAACGACATTGGCACCTTACTCGGACTCCTCGTCCACGTGCTCGACTTCGTCCTTGTCCCTCTTCCTCTTGGCCGATACTTATTTGCTTGAACCACACACTTAGCTCTCGCTCTTCATCCAACCCTTGTAGATATTGAAACAAAGGTAGGCATCCATTGCAGCGTAATTGATGTGGTGTATATCTAGTACATTCCACTGCGATGCACGATGAAACTTGGGTGGAGGTTTCCTCAGTTAACTGTACAAAGGATCAACCATGGCTGCTGCCAGGGTCAGCATTGAAGGCTGACGATAGGACACTAGCACATTCCTCTGGAGGTCAAAGGGCTTGCCTACAACCAGGCCTATCCGATGCAGAACTTCTTTGTCGTTCGTAAAGTCTACGGAAACGAATTTGACTTTGTTGCCCCCGAGGAAGTTCTTCAAATCCTCGCACTCAATGCCGGCATAGCATATGTGGTAGACCAAGCACAAGTTATGCACGCAAACCTAGATCAAGGCGGGGTTCTTCCTCTCTTCCTCCTTTAGATTCTTCTCTTTTCCCAAGACTGTGGTCTACTCAACATATAGCCCAGCGACCCACTCATCATTTGACTTTTCGAACATGCATCTGAAGCGAGCAAGGCATCCTTTCCCCGTCATGGAAGAACGGGTGTAGATGACGTCAAACTCATCGCTGGAGATCGTTCTAACCTTGTACTCATTGACGATCATGGAGATTTGGGACGCCATGGATTTGGGAGGAGGGTTAGGATTAGTGGAACTGTCATAATGTGAAAGGACGTGACGACTAGGAGCGAACTGTCGTAATGTTAAAGGACGACCAAGGACGAGTAGGAGCGAACTGCTAGCGGTTTTCCGATTGTAAAAATGCTGAGTGGGGCGTGCGAACGGCAGGGTAGTGTGCTTGCCAGGAAAACATAAATGGATTCATGCATAGTACTATGGGGGCCCAATTAGATGTCATGTCTACTAGATGCATCTGTGCGTTCGCACGTCAAGCGTTGGGAAAATTACAGGTAATACCAACCTTTCCGTGCTCCCATGATACAGGCTTCCGAGAGCCCTTGGATCTGAGATCGAACGGTTGCATGGCGTGATTCTAGACCTATGGGTGAATATCCTATCCTGGAGGGTTATTCTGCAAATTTTCAGCAACTTAGCATGCGACCGTTCGATCTTAGATCCAAGGGCTGCCAGCAGCCTGTATCATGGTCGCGCCTACCATGACCGTCGTCTCGCTCACGCGGTTGCGCCCTTGGAGATTTCACATGGTGCGTTAGGCTATCCGATGTTGTCATATCATACATAGTCATCACTTAGTCACTCATACAACAGTTTAGCTATATGGTTGGCTATAAGAGTATTTATTTTACTTCTCTCTATCTCTTTCTTCATAGTATTTATTGCTTTTGCCAAGGAGTGACCTCTTCCAATGAAATGGTGCTTAGATGAGGTGCTAAGGGCATTAAATGGCTTAGCACCTCAAGTCCCCAATGCATAGGTGCTTAGTTCTTTGTTGCTAAGCTTGCTTCATTTAATTATCTATAGACTCAAAATTGTCTTTTCACCTAGGCACACGCGGTTACCACCATTTCTTCCTGGGGTCACCAAACTAGTCTCTCTCTTCTTAATTAACTTGCCACATCAGACTTTATGCCTATGTGGCAGGCTTAGCACCTGTACGAGCAAGTACAATAGTGGGCTATAAGTCTGCTTCCATGGCATTTTTGCATATGTGGAGGAGAGAGGAAAGGAAAAAGTGGAGGAGTGGGCTATCATGCAAGATCCAGCCTCTACACGTGCTCCTAGACAAAAGCATTTAATACAAGGAGAGAGATAGAGAGAAAGTGAGAAAAACCTTATAGCCAACCATAAAGCCAACCCTATTGTATGACTAATAAATAATACTACAAACTTTTGATGACATGGCATGTTTATATACTCATGCAGCACCAGTATTAACCATGCTCTACATGGTGGAGCATTGGGAGAGGCACATGTATACCATGGAGGTGGTCAGGATTAGGGACACTCATGCCAGTCATAGCGCCGTAGTTAAAATAATAATGGCAAGTCAAATCACGGGGCCCCACCTGTCCAGCAGTAACTCGTTGTCAAATCACACAACCCTACGTTTGCAGCAGCCTACTCCCTCATCTTCTCGCTTCTTTGTTGAACCGACTAGGCGGAACTGCCCACCTACCACGCGGGAAAAGCCCTGCCCTCGACTTATAAATAGTATAATTTTGTATCCATGGATTGCACCATGGATCAAAGCCTCAATAAAACGGTGGTACACGTGTATGGAGTATACAACACACCCATCACGTTCGCGTCGCACCCCAGACGGTCGGTCGGTCTAGCATGCCGCTCTCCGAATGGAACGCGTGTCATATTGCATTTGTACACACATGTGGGACCGCAATTGAGAACCGACCATAGGCACACTCCCCGGCCCCGCAAGTCGGGTGAGTTAATAGAAGAGAGAGACGGGCGATAGTATTGGAGCAGTGTTGTACATGTTGGGAAACGTAGCATGCAATTTAAAAAAATGATCACGCAAGATCTAACTAGGAGATGCATAGCAACGAGAGGGGGAGAGTGTGTTCACGTAGCCTCGTAGACCGAAACCGGAAGCATTAAGTTAATGATACGTCTCCAACGTATCTATAATTTTTGATTGTTCCATGCTATTATATTATCTGTTTTGGATGATAATAGGCTTTATTTTATACTTTTATATTATTTTTGGGACTAACTTATTAACCGGAGGCCCAACCCAAATTGCTGTTTTTTTGCCTATTTCAATGTTTCATAGAAAAGGAGTATCAAACGGAGTCCAAACGGAATGAAACCTTCGGGAACCTCATTTTTGGAACAAACGTGGCCCAGAGGACTTGGAGTGGACGTCAAGCAATCAACGAGGCGGCCACGAGGCAGGGGGCGTGCCTACCTCCCTGGACGCGCCCTCCACCCTCGTGGGCCCCTCGTTTCTCCACCGACCTACTTCTTCCTCCTATA
>NC_041392.1:356101651-356136409 GCF_002162155.2 Triticum dicoccoides
TATATATATACCGCAAACATCCAGGAGCACCACGAAACCCTATTTCTACCGCCGCAACATTCTGTACCCAAGAGATCCCATCTTGGGGCCTTTTTCCGGAGCTCCGCCGGAGGGGCCATCGATCATGGAGGGCCTCTACATCAACTCCATGGCCTCTATGATGATGTGTGAGTAGTTTACCTCAGACCTTCGGGTCCATAGCTAGTAGTTAGATGGCTTCTTCTCTCTCTTTCTCAATACAAAGTTCTCCTCAATTTTCTTGGAGATCTATTCGATGTAATCTTATTTTGCGGTGTGTTTGTCGAGATCCGATGAATTGTGGGTTTATGATCAAGTTTATCTATGAACAATATTTGAATCTTCTCTGAATTCTTTTATGTATGATTGGTTTATCTTTGCAAGTCTCTTGGAATTATCAGTTTGGTTTGGCCTACTAGATTGATCCTTCTTGCAATGGGAGAAGTGCTTAGCTTTGGGTTCAATATTGAGGTGCTCGATCCAAAGTGACAGAAAGGGAAACGACACGTATTATATTGTTGCCATCGAGGATAAAAAGATGGGGTTTACATCATATTGCATGAGTTTATCCATCTACATCATGTCATCTTGCTTAAGGCGTTACTCTGTTCTTATGAACTTAATACTCTAGATGCATGTTGGATAGAGGTCGATGTGTGGAGTAATAGTAGTAGATGCAGAATCGTTTTGGTCTACTTGTCTCGGACGTGATGCCTATATACATGATCATGCATAGATATTCTCATAATTATTCGCTTTTCTATCAATTGCTCGACAGTAATTTGTTCACCCACCGTAATACTTATGCTATCTTGAGAGAAGCCACTAGTGAAACTTGTGGCCCCCGGGTCTATCTTCTATCATATTAATCTACCATTATTTCCATTACCGTTTATTTTGCAATCTTTAGTTTCAATCTATATCATAAAAATACCAAAAATACTTGTCTTATTATTATTATCTCTATCAGATCTCACTCTTGCAAGTGGTTGTGAAGGGATTGACAACCCCTTTATCGTGTTGGTTGCGAGGTTCTTATTTGTTTGTGTAGGTACGAGGTGACTCGCACGTGGTCTCCTACTGTATTGATACCTTGGTTCTCAAAAACTGAGGGAAATACTTACGCTACTTTGCTGCATCACCCTTTCCTCTTCAAGGGAAAACCAATGTAGTGCTCAAGAGGTAGCAATAAGGATTTCTAGTGCCGTTTCCGGGGAGATCTACGCCAAGTCAAGACATACCAAGTACCCATCACAACTCTTATCCTTCGCATTACATCATTTGCCATTTGCCTCTCGTTTTCCTCTCCCCCACTTCACCCTTGCTGTTTTATTCACCTTCTCTTTCTGTTCGCATCTTTTCTGCTTGCTTGGTCATTTTGGCTACTCCTTTATCCGCTACTTTGTCTCCCGAGAATGAAGTTCTTAATTTTAAACAAAGGGATGGAGAAAATCCAAAAGATGCCTGGTATAGAGTTTGCAATGCGCAAAATAGATCTACTAGGAAGCAATCTACTTCCGTTCTTCTTCACAATTTTTATGTAGGCATCACTCCTTGGAATAAATTTATTATTGATACCATTACCGGAGGAAATTTCTTGGGTAGCCATACTTTTGATTCTTATAATGCTATGATATATTTGTTTGGCCCACCACCTCTTTTGGTTAATGGAACTATTTTAACTTTGGAACATGTCATGCAACGGCTTGAAATTATTGAAAATAAAGTTGCCACCGTAGAGTTAATTGAAAATTTGGATAGAAAGATCCATAACCAAATTACTCAATACGGATCTAAGGTAGGAGTTGCTCTTCAAAATTTTAAAGAAAAGGGACCTATGGTTAATGAAAAGATAGATCAAGATTCCACTAGAACTGATAAAATTGAGGTTATTATTACCAACCTTGGGTCAGCCTTTTCTTCCATGGAAAACACTCCTCCTAATTCTAAGATTGCCAAATTTATGTATGTTCCTAAAAATAAGGGTGAAACTTCTAGTAAGGAAAATGCGGACCTCAAATCCATAAGTGTTCACCCCAATTTTCTCACCATCCTTAAGGAACCTTTTTCTACAAATGTTTTTCTTGATTTCATTCCTAGGAGTTTGATAATCAATAAAAATAAAGAAACTCCTAAAAGTTATAGGTGTATTATTGAAGAATTGCCTACCAAAGATGACAATACCTAGATCTATCCTTGCTTTTATGCCTAGCTAAGGGCGTTAAATGATAGCGCTTGTTGTGAGGCAACCCAATTTTATTTTTATTCCTTGATTTTTGCTCCTGTTTAGTAATAAATAATTTATCTAGTCTCTGTTTTGGTTGTGTTTTTGTGTTTAATTAGTGTTTGCGCCAAGTAGAACCATTGGGAAGAGTTGCGGAAAGTCTTTTTGATCTTGCTGTAAAAAACAGAAACTTTAGCGCTCACGAGAATTGCTGCCATTTTTTATTGGAGAGTGATATTTAGTTAATTATTTTTTCATATGACTAATAGATAAATTCCTCACGTCCAGCAATTTATTTTAGAATTTTTGGAGTTCCAGAAGTATTCGAAACCTACAGATTACTACAGACTGTTCTGTTTTTGACAGATTCTATTTTTCGTGTGTTGTTTGCTTATTTGGATAAATCTATGGCTAGTAGTAGAGTTTATGAACCATAGAGAAGTTGGAATACAGTAGGTTTAACACCAATATAAATAAATAAGAAGTTCATTACAGTACCTTGAAGTGGTGGTTTGTTTTCTTTTACTAACGAAGCTCGTGAAGATTTTCTGTTAAGTTTTGTGTCGTGAAGTTTTCAAGTTTTGGGTAAAGATTTGATGAATTATGGAACAAGGAGTGGCAAGAGACTAAGCTTGGGGATGCCCAAGGCACCCCAAGGTAAAATCCAAGGACACCAAAAATCCTAAGCTTGGGGATGCCCCGGAAGGCATCCCCTCTTTCGTCTTCGTCTATCCGTAACTTTACTTGGAGCTATATTTTTATTCACCACATGATATGTGTTTTGCTTGGAGTGTCTTGTATGATTTGAGTCTTTGCTTTTTAGTTTACCACAATCATCCTTGATGTACACACCTTTTGAGAGAGACACACATGAATTGGAATTTATTAGAATACTCTATGTGCTTCACTTATATCTTTTGAGCTATATAGTTTTTGCTCTAGTACTTCACTTATATCTTTTAGAGCACGATGGTGGTTTTATTTTATAGAAATAATTGATCTCTAATGCTTCACTTATATTATTTTGAGAGTCCTTTAGAACAACATGGCAATTTTCTTTTAGGCATAATAAAAACTTTCATATAAGTGCATTGAATACTAAGAGAAGTTTGATACTTGATGATTGTTTTGAGATATGGAGATAGTGATATCAAAGTTGTGCTAGTTCAGTAGTTGTGAATTTGAGGAATACTTGTGTTGAAGTTTGCAAGTCCCGTAGCATGCACGTATGGTAAATATTGTGTAACAAATTTGAAACATGAGGTGTTATTTGATTGTCTTCCTTACAAGTGGCGGTCGGGGACGAGTGATGGTCTTTTCCTACCAATCTATCCCCCTAGGAGCATGCGCGTAATACTTGGTTTTTGATGACTTGTAGATTTTTGCAGTAAGTATGTGAGTTCTTTATGACTAATGTTGAGTCCATGGATTATACGCACTCTCTCCCTTCCACCATTGCTAGCCTCTTCGGTACCGCGCATTGCCCTTTCTCACCTTGAGAGTTGGTGCAAACTTCGCCGGTGCATCCAAACCCCGTGATATGATACACCCTATCACACATAAACCTCCTTATATCTTCCTCAAAACAGCCACCATACCTACCTATTATGGCATTTCCATAGCCATTCCGAGATATATTGCCATGCAACTTTCCATCGTTCTGTTTATTATGACACGCATCATCATTGTCATATTGCCTTGCATGATCATGTAGTTGACATCGTATTTGTGGCAAAGCCACCATTCATAATTCTTTCATACATGTCACTCATGAGTCATTACACATCCCGGTACACCGTCGGAGGCATTCATATAGAGTCATATCTTGTTCTAGTATTGAGTTGTAATCATTGAGTTGTAAATAAATAGAAGTGTGATGATCATCAGTAATAGAGCATTGTCCCTAAAAAGGCCAAATAAAAAAAGGCCCAAAAAAGGGGGCAATGCTACTATCCTTTTTTCCACACTTGTGCTTCAAAGTAGCACCATGATCTTTATAATAGAGAGTCTCTTGTTTTGTCATTTTCATATACTAGTGGGAATTTTTCATTATAGAACTTGGCTTGTATATTCCAACAATGGGCCTCCTCAAGTGCCCTAGGTCTTCGTGAGCAAGCAAGTTGGATTCACACCCACTTAGTTTCTTTTATTGAGCTTTCATACATTTATAGCTCTAGTGCATCCATTGCATGGGAATCCCTACTCCTTGCACTGACATCAATTGATGGGCATCTCCCTAGCCCATTGATTAGCCGCGTCGATGCGAGACTTTCTCCTTTTTTGTCTTCACCACATAACCCCCTTCGTTATATTCTTTTTTTTGAAAGTCCCTTCGTTATATTCTATTCCACCCATAGTGCTATATCCATGGCTCACGCTCATGTATTGCGTGAAAGTTGAAAAAAGTTTGAGATTACTAAAGTATGAAACAATTTCTTGGCTTTTCATCGGGGTTGTGCATGATGAGAGCATTCTTGTGTGACGAAAATGGAGCATGACCAAGCTATATGATTTTGTAGGGATGACCTTTCTTTGGCCATGTTATTTTGAGAAGACATGATTGCTTAGTTAGTATGCTTGAAGTATTATTATTTTTATGTCAATATTAAACTTTTATCTTGAATCTTTCATATCTAAACATTCATGCCACAATAAAGAAAATTACATTGAGAAATATGTTAGGAAGCACTCCACATCAAAAATTCTGTTCTTATAATTTACCTACTCGAGGACGAGCAGGAATTAAGCTTGGGGATGCTTGATACGTCTCCAGCGTATCTATAATTTTTTATTGTTCCATGCTATTATATTATCTGTTTTGGATGATAACGGGCTTTATTTTACACTTTTATATTATTTTTGGGACTAACCTATTAACCGGATGCCCAACCCGAATTGCTGTTTTTTTGCCTATTTTAGTGTTTCGTAGAAAAGGAATATCAAATGGAGTCCAAACGGGATGAAACCTTTGGAAACGTGATTTTTGGAACAAACGTGATCCAGAGGACTTGGGGTGGACGTCAAGGAATAAACGAGGCGGTCACGAGGCAGGGGGCGCGCCTACCTCCCTGGGCGCGCCTACCTGTAACGCCCTCGATGCGGCTATATCTCCCACGTGTCGAAGCACGACTTAGAGGCATAACCGTATTGAAAGCAATGTCGCAAGTGAGGTAATCTTCACGCAACCCATGTAATACATAAGGGAAAGAGATACATAGTTGGCTTACACTCGCCACTTCACAAAATACATGAATAAAGCATTACATCAACCATATACAATCAGGGTCCGACTACGGAACCAAAATAAAAGAAGACTACCCCAAAAGCTACATAGATCCCCGATCGTCCCAACTAGGCTCCACTACTGATCAACTGGAAAAAGGAACAACATAAAGAACATGATCTTCATAGAGCTCCTCCTTGAGCTTGGTTGCGTCACCTGCAAGCTATCATCGGCACCTGCAAGCTGGTTTTGGAAGTATCTGTGAGTCACGGGGACTCAGCAATCTCGCACCCTCGCGATCAAGACTATTTAAGCTTATTGGTAAGGTAAAGGTATGATGTGGAGCTGCAACAAGCGACTAGCATCTATGGTGGCTAACATACACAAATGAGAGCGAGAAAAAGAGAAGGCAAGGCACGATCGATAAAACTATGATCAAGAAGTGATCCTAGAACAACCTACGTCAAATATAACTCCAATACCGTGTTCACTTCTCGGACCCCGCCGAGAAGAGACCATCACGGTAACACACGCAGTTGATGTATTTTAATTAAGGTCAACTTCAAGTTTTTCTACAACCGGACATTAACAAATTCCCATCTGCCCATAACCACGGGCACGGCTTTCAAAAGTTCAAATCCCTGCAGGGGTGTCCCAACTTACCCATCACAAGCTCTCACGGTCAACGAAGGATATTCCTTCTAGCAGGAAGACTCGATCAGGCTCGGAATCCCGGTTACAAGACATCCTCGACAATGGTAAAACAAGTCCAGCAAGACCACCCGATGCGCCGACATCCCGATAAGAGCTGCACATATCTCGTTCTCAGGGCAACACCGGATAAGCAATCCGTACAACTAAAACCAGCCCTCGAGTTTCCCTGAGGTGGCGCTGCAAGGGGCTCTAGTTTGGACAAGCACTTAGACAAGCACTGGCCCGGGGGCTTAAAATAAATATGACCCTCGGGATGCGCGACTCCCAAGGGAAAAAGGCTAGGTGGTGAATGGTAAAACCAAGGTTGGGCCTTGCTGGAGGAGTTTTATTCAAGGCGAACTGACAAGGGGTTCCCATTATAACCCAACCGCCTAAGGAACGCAAAATCCGGGAACATAACACCGATATGACGGAAACTAGGGTGGCAAGAGTGGAACAAAACACCAGGCATAAGGCCGAGCCTTCCACCCTTTACCAAGTATATAGATGCATTAATTAAATAAGAGATATTGTGATATCCCAACAAAATATCCATGTTCCAACATGGAACAAACTCCAATCTTCACCTGCAACTAGCAACGCTATAAGAGAGGCTGAGCAAAGCGGTAACATAGTGAAACAACGGTTTGCTAGGACAAGGTGGTTAGAGGCTTGGCTTAACAATATGGGAGGCATGACAAAGCATGTGGTAGGTATCGCGGCATAGGCATAACAAAAGAGCGTGCAACTAGCAAGCAAAGATAGAAGTGATTTTGACGGTATGGTCATCTTGCCTGAGATCCCGCAAGAAAGAAGAACGAGTCCATGAGGAAGACAAACGGACGTAGTCGAACGGGTCCTCACAAACGCGACGTTATCGGAACCAACCTGAAGAAGCAACACCGGAAAGAAGCACACAACATAGTAAACAACCACCACATGAACATGGCATGATGCACAACCAAGTATGATGCATGTCCGTTTTAATATGCATGGCATGGCAAAGTGCACAAGCAATCCTACAAATTAAGTGGAGCTCAATATGCATCGGGACGCATATTGACAAACACCACATTCAAGTCATTTAGTTTGATCTCGTTTATGTACCCAACAATATTAAAAGTTGATTAACATGGCAAGGGGTGAAGCATAACAAAAACTACATCATCTAAACAATTTAAATGGGGCCGGATATAACAAATAACGAATCCGGTAAATCCCCATATGCCTTTAGCAATTTAAGGCAACAACAATTTTAAACATACAAATGTTGTTAACATGATGCGGATGACATGTTCAAGTTTTATGCAAGTTTTATTAAAAGTTGACATGATAAGAGATGAGGTATTTGTCATCGTGACGGGAACAAAAGGGGTGCCACGACGATGATAACGAAACGGTACCACGGCAACGTCCCGGTTCCGACAACTCATTGAGACGTCGGTGCAAAAGAAAGTGTGGCAGGAGCGTGCAAAAGATGGTGGGGTGATCCCGGTTACCGGGTGTCCCACGAGTTGGTGACAAGGAAATGAGTGAAAATTTGGACACGGTGCAAAACCCGAGCATCTCAAACATCGCAAGCATTCATTCACGGACGTCGTCTCGAGGTTATACCTTTGAAGCGTGCAAGCGGGACAGTTCTCATTCGGTGCAAAGTAGAGGAAGTAGACGTTCTCAAGGCACTTGTCGGTCCGGACTTGGTGTAGTTGTACATGGCAAACGTAGTGGTACTCGGAGTCTTGTCAAACCCAAGCGACGGTAGTCGTACACGACGCGTTGTGGAAGTAGTTGTACTCGCGGACTTAGGCGGCGGTAGTCGTTCAGGGTCTTGGCGGTTCGTCGTGTTGCCGTACATGTTCGACGTGGTACACGGTTCGAAATTGTGCATGTGCCTTAGATGTTCAAGGTCACCGTGAGGAACTTGTCGAATCCAGGGTCCCAGTCATCGGTAGTGGTACACGTTTCGAAGGTGAACTTGACGAACTCGAATCTCTTCGGGGTTGTCGTGGTACTTGGGGTCTTCGGACCCGCCGGTCCCGTAGTCGTACTAGGCATCGGTGGACCTTCGAAGGACTTTCGTATCCGAAGGGATACTTGGCGATCGAGGGACGTCGTGGTACTTGATGGTCTAGGTCTTGGTGTATCCAAAACGGTCATCGGTGATGGAACTTGGCGAATCCCAGGGACGCTCAGGTCTGTGCGGGACTTGGTCTTGCTGTCCAGAACAGAGAGTTGCGGGTCTTTGCGTCCATGTGACCGACAGCGGGCCACACGAGGAAGAGGCCAAGAGGGCGAGCTTAGGCAGCGTTGTGCGGGAGGTAGCGTCATCAGGGCATGGTCGGCGGGTGGAGCGGGTCCGGTGACGGCAAGGCAGCAGCGGGACACGGTAGGAGGAGAAGAAGACGACGCGACGCTCCGGTAGAGGGACTTGGCGTGCAAGGGCGCGAGGTGGAGGAGGAACTGCAGGGGAGCGGCCGGAGATGCCGGGACTTGGCGCAATGGCGGCTTGTCGAGGCGGATGAAGGAGGAGGTAGACGGACGTCGTGGCGGCGCTAGTTGCCGGCCTCAGGCCGTGTGACCCGTGGGCAGGCAGTGAGGGCGAGGAAGGCAGCATCAGGCGCGGGGAAGGGTCGTCACGGGCGGCGGTAGTGGCATGGGACGTGCGATGGCGAGGTACATGGCCATGGGGATTAGGATCCCCCCTTGGTCACGCTGAGAAGGTGAGGGAGGAGACGAACGAGGGGAGAGCGATCAGGCTGCGGGTCTCTCTCTGGCAGCGCGAGGGGAGAGGAGATCGTGACGAGATGGGGATCAGGCTCCCTGTCGGCTAGGGTTAGGTAGGCAAGGGCCGGCTGGGCCTAAGGGTCAAAAGGGCCGGCGCTGGAGATGGGAGGCCCAGGTGGGCAGCGGGGAAAGATGGCCTAGAGAAGAGGGAGGCCGCGCCTAGGGAGGCCGGCGGCTGGGCCTTAGGCCAAATTGGTGGGCTGCGTTCTCTCCTCTCTACACTCTCTGTTTATATAAATAAACAATTTCAATGAAAGGAAAAGGCCAGGGACTAGAAGAGGAGTTTTTTCAGATATAAAAATATCCTCAATCTCCTGGAACTATACTCTATTTGATAGAATTGCCTTGGATATATTTAGAGGTAGAAAAATAAAACAAGTTTAAATATGATTCAAACCTGAGGCATTTTTGAACCTAACCAAAACAACTCCAAAGGATCTGAAATCTGACAGAGAGGTTGAAGGCATGGTCGAGAATTTATAGGAAAAGAATGGACATTAATAGATAAGGGGAAAGTGGCACTTACAGAAGAAAGAACTAGAAGGAAAGGAGAAGGAGATGATGCATGGGACAAAGGCATGGGGAATCATTTTGCAAGTGTGTCAAGATAATTCCAAATTAATGAAATGTTTAATATAGCTCCCTACTATTGGGAGGATATGTTATAAAGAGAATGACCACGTGAATTCCCTCGATTTAAATGGACCGAAGATCCATGCAATTTATTTAGTTGAGTTGCAAAAGATTTATGAGCTGATGTAATGATGACATGACAAGATGCAACACGCAAGCGAATGACAAAGCAACACAACGAATAACCGGAGGACACCTGGCACATCGGTCTCGGGGCGTCACAACACTCCACCACTACAAGAGGATCTCATCCCGAGATGTAGAATGGCACCGGGGAAAACAGAAGAGAAAAGAGAAGAGGTAAAACTAAGTTGCTTCTTTGACCAATGAGTGAAACCAAAGAACCTTGAGAGGTTAAACCATTTGAGAAAGAAAATAACGGAGATGATCGACGTAGAAAACACTCCGCTAGAAAGAGTAACAAGGAACATTACGGGAACCTTGTAGGTTGAATGACATAAAAAAAGGTTGCAATGGACAAGAAGTACATACAAGCACTCCGGTTGAAACGAGATGTACAAAGAACGATAAGGATCAATTATGACAACACTCCGCTTGGAAATGGAAGGCATAGAATCTGAACTTGACAAAACAAGATGATGGGTCGAAGAGAGCAACATCACAATGCCTCCGGAAAAAATGTAGGAATGGCATCAAAAGAACAGAGGAGAAAACAACATCTTCTACCTCAAATGAACTTGAAAATGCCTCTTTAGGAGAAGGGTCGAACGGAGTTGTTGGAAACCAACAACGAAAAGAGTAAGCTTGTAGTGGGCTTATGAAGAACATCTCAAAACTACGAGGTGAAATTCTGCCACTGACGGAAACGATAAATTGGATTGATATCAACAAGGAGACGAGAACTTATTTCACCGGGAGGATAGATGAAGAACTTGGATCATATATTATCACCATTAATAGCAACAATCCTTAGGGAAAGCTTTAGGTGAAATATAACCCAAGATAATTCCGACGAAGAGGTTGATGGATTTAAAATACCCCATTTTTTAACAACCTGTGAATCATGAAACGTGAACTCAAATTATCAAGAATGACATAATACAACCTCCAATGATATGGTAGAAAGGATTGAACTTTGAAAAGCAAGATGAAGAGTGCTTGAACTCCTCAAAACAAAACATGTGTCGAGCACCATGTTTATTTTAGAGTATATCTTGGCGGAACTTAGCTACGAGAGAAATCTTGAAGAACAATTGAAGAATGAAAAGAATCCTTGATGAACCATCATGTTGAGCCTTCGTGAAGAACTCCGGTAATAAAAGAATGATTAAACGAAAAGGAAAAAGAAGTTGAAAACACAAGGTGAAGCCTTCCGATGATTTAGATGGAGCTTCGCGACGATATAATGCAGAAAAACTTGGAACTCCAGAAAAGAAAAGATGAAACAACTGAAATCAAGAATTTTGATGAACCTCCGGAATAAGGAATTAAATCACTTGGATGAAACAAGAATAAGAATTACGTTATGCATATCCTTCACCAATTAAATTGATGACCCACATTGGATTTGGCATGCTACTTATTCTCGTAGAAAGGATTAAGATAGATATAGCGTCAAACTTAAGACGGTCTTCAACGATCCACTGGTAGGATTGAAAACAACGAATACATTGATATGATAAACGAAGGAAGAAGAATCTTGAACGAACCACCGTAAGAATTGAAAATGAACGAAGAAAAGATAAAGAATCACCGGGAAGAATTAGAGATTGAATGAAGATACTTGAGGGGATTTAGATACATGAGAACGAAGAGATCACGAGCCGATTAGAGATCACTTGAACGAAGCACCGGTAAAATTGGAGATTGATAGCTGAAAGCTGAGAATGAATAATCCCGAAATGATGGCCTTCGGAGAATCAAACTGAAAAGACTCCTGAATTACTCCGGGTAGGTGAAAAAGAATTCTGACAATCGAAAACAATTATGAGAGGATGGCAACAATCTCGAATGTCGAATCTTGAAGAGAATGGAGCAAGGTTGAAAGAAGAATCTTCTTCGGTCTTCCAAACTGAGAATGACGACGAGAAATACCATCATGACTTATTTAGGCACTCCGGAAGAATCAAGACGAATAGGTTGAGCCAACGATGAAAAGAATTCGACACATCTTGGAGAAAAAACATAAGACTGATGATAATTCATTCTTACGTCAAACTTCGAAAAGAATTTAGGATAGCTCCGGAAAAATAAGAAGAGTCAGGTAAGATCCTGGGAAAAGACCTGTGGGTTAGGGCCCACTCAAAAAAACAGCGTTGAAATGATTGCTTGAAAAGAGAGATTCCATCGGTTGAATTAAATGGCTTGAATGAGGTGACATCCTCGAAAGATCTTGAACGAAAGCAGAGTGGAAACACGAATCTTCGAGATATCTTGAGCACTTCGGAACAATCGAATAGCGAAAAATGAATGAATATGAGGAGCACCGGCAAGAGAAGGTATTTGAAATGAGGAAAAGGGTATGATCAACACAACTTGAATTTGGTCCACCGGAGAAGAAAAGAATGAAGAATGTTGAACGTGCAGAGCATCTTCACGAGAACCACCGGGTAAGAATATTGACGAAACAGAATGGGTAGACTTCATATCCATAAGATGGATGCTTGATTAAGACATCTGAGTCCTTGACGAAAAAGGGTGGGTGGGCGGGAAAACAAAGGAAACTTGGAGACAGATGAAACAAACACCATTGAGAAGAACTGAGATTGGATCTTGCTGATGTTGAAATGAACGGATCCACTTGAAGAGATACACACCGGTTCAGAAGAAATTGAGATGGCAAGCTCGAAGATCAAGAAGGATTGCATTCACATAGGAGTATGAGAACACCGCTTAGGAAAGGTATGGAATCAACATTTGACTTCGAAGCAACTCGAATACCACAACTGAAAACAAAACAAAGGATTGGCTTGCAAAATAAGCCGGAACAAACATATGATAGAGATTTCGTCCGAAGTTTTCGTGGTGGGGCCTACACGGGCTCGATCGTACAGCACCATCATGTACAAGGTAGTGCACATGACATACGAAGCGTCCCCGAGTCGGCATAGCCAAGGACTCTTTAAGATGCAACGAGACCACTATAAAACCAACCATGGATAGGCGGACCAGTAGACGCCGAACCCCAATTTCATATCATACATCTATCGGAAAGATATCCTAAGAGCTACTTGAATTCCCACTTATAAACTCCCGAAACTTTCCGGTTATGCAATCAGGTGTTGGGGATACAGGGGAAGCATAATATCTCACCCAAAACTAACAAATCCTACATCCAGCTGTATCCATCCTTCAACACATAACCAAGAAACCTTCGGAAATCGTTTACCTCAACCTTCAAAAAGCATCCGTTATACAAGTTATGGAAATACTCCCTAATTCCCACCCCAGTACTGGGTGGCGTCGAGGTTATGTCACCAACAACTGCATAAAAGTGATTTTTAATGTCGGCGAAACTAATCTCAGGTATTCCAGAACTGCAACGATAAAATTGTGACGACAACACCTCGGAGCTCAACTCCCCGAGACACTGCCAGAACCCCTAAATGTCAGGAGGCACCAAGAACAATGTTCTCATCATAAAACCATCGGAACGATTCCAAGATACCCGCGTGATCCTAAAATTTTTTTTAGTGAAATTTGAGAAGACAAGAGTCAAAACTCTATGTCAGTATGCCTCACCAGAGCGACGAAGGGACTGAGGAGTAAAAAGAATTCCTAACTCTCCGATATATATAATTCCTAAATGACTCAAAACATTTTTCTAGACTCAATAACGCCAACGATTCGATCAAGCAGGGGGCTCCTAAGGTCGGGGAAGGCTCTGATTACCAACTTGTAACGCCCTCGATGCGGCTATATCTCCCACGTGTCGAAGCACGACTTAGAGGCATAATCTCATTGAAAGCAATGTCGCAAGTGAGGTAATCTTCACGCAACCCATGTAATACATAAGGGAACGAGATACATAGTTGGCTTACACTCGCCACTTCACACAATACATGAATAAAGCATTACATCAACCATATACAATCAGGGCCCGACTACGGAACCAAAATAAAAGAAGACTACCCCAAAAGCTACACAGATCCCCGATCGTCCCAACTAGGCTCCACTACTGATCAACTGGAAAACGGAACAACATAAAGAACACGATCTTCATAGAGCTCCTCCTTGAGCTTGGTTGCGTCACCTGCAAGCTATCATCGGCACCTGCAACTTGGTTTTGGAAGTATCTATGAGTCACGGGGACTCAGCAATCTCGCACCCTCGCGATCAAGACTATTTAAGCTTATGGGTAAGGTAAAGGTATGATGTGGAGCTGTAGCAAGCGACTAACATATATGGTGGCTAACATACGCAAATGAGAGCAAGAAGAGAAGGCAAGGCACGATCGATAAAACTATGATCAAGAAATGATCCTAGAACAACCTACGTCAAATATAATTCCAAAACCGTGTTCACTTCCCGGACCCCGCCGAGAAGAGACCATCACGGTAACACACGCGGTTGATGTATTTTAATTAAGGTCAACTTCAGGTTTTCTACAACCGGACATTAACAAATTCCCATATGCCCATAACCGCGGGCACGGCTTTCAAAAGTTCAAACCCTGCAGGGGTGTCCCAACTTAGCCCATCACAAGCTCTCACGATCAACGAAGGATATTCCTTCTAGCGGGAAGACCCGATCAGGCTCGGAATCCCGGTTACAAGACATCCTCGACAATGGTAAAACAAGTCCAGCAAGACAACCCGATGCGCCAACATTCCGATAAGAGCTGCACATATCTCGTTCTCAGGGCAACACCGGATAAGCAATCCGTACAACTAAAACCAGCCCTTGAGTTTCCCCGAGGTCGCGCTGCAAGGGGCTCTAGTTTGGACCAACACTTAGACAAGCACTGGCCCGGGGGGTTAAAATAAAGATGACCCTCGGGATGCACGACTCCCAAGGGAAAAAGCCTAGGTGGCCAATGGTAAAACCAAGGTTGGGCCTTGCTGGAGGAGTTTTATTCAAGGTGAACTGTCAAGGGGTTCCCATTATAACCCAACCGTGTAAGGAACGCAAAATCCAGGAACATAACATCGATATGACGGAAACTAGGGCGGCAAGAGTGGAACAAAACACCAGGCATAAGGCCGAGCCTTCCGCCCTTTACCAAGTACATAGATGCATTAATTAAATAAGAGATATTGTGATATCCCAACAAAATATCCATGTTCCAACATGGAACAAACTCCAATCTTCACCTGCAACTAGCAACGCTATAAGAGAGGCTGAGCAAAGCGGTAACATAGCCAAACAACGGTTTGCTAGGACAAGGTGGTTAGAGGATTGGCTTAACAATACGGGAGGCATGATAAAGCATGTGGTAGGTATCGCGGCATAGGCATAGCAAAAGAGCGTGCAACTAGCAAGCAAAGATAGAAGTGATTTCGAGGGTATGGTCATCTTGGCTGAGATCCCGCAAGGAAGAAGAACGAGTCCATGAGGAAGACAAAAGGACGTAGTCGAACGGGTCCTCACAAACGCGACATTATCGGAACCAACCCGAAGAAGCAACACCGGAAAGAAGCACACAGCATAGTAAACAACCACCACATGAACATGGCATGATGCACAACCAAGTATGATGCATGTCCGGTTTAATATGCATGGCATGGCAAAGTGCACAAGCAATCCTACAAATTAAGTGGAGCTCAATATGCATCGGGACGCATATTGACAAACACCACATTCAAGTCATTTAGTTCGATCTCGTTTATGTACCCAACAATATTAAATGTTGATTAACATGGCAAGGGGTGAAGCATAACAAAAACTACATCATCTAAACAATTTAAATGGGGCCGGATATAACAAACAACGAATCCGGTAAATCCCATATGCCTTTAGCAATTTAATGCAACAAAAATTTTAAACATACAAATGTTGTTAACATGATGCGGATGACATGTTCAAGTTTTATGCAAGTTTTATTAAAAGTTGACATGATAAGAGATGAGGCATTTGTCATCGTGGCGGAAACAGAAGGGGTGCCACGGCGACGATAACGAAACGGTACCACGACAACATCCCAGTTCCGACAACTCATTGAGACGTCCGTGCAAAAGAAAGTGTGGCGGGAGCGTGCAAAAGATGGTGGGGTGATCCCGGTTACCGGGTGTCCCTTGAGTTGGCAACAAGGAAACAAGTGACAATTTGGACACAGTGCAAAACCCGAGCATCTCAAACATCGCAAGCATTCGTTCACGGACGTCGTCTCAAGGTTATACCTTTGAAGCGTGCAAGCGGGACAGTTCTCGTTCGGTGCAAAGTAGAGGAAGTAGACGTTCTCAAGGCACTTGTTGGTCCGGACTTGGTGTAGTTGTACATGGAAAATGTAGTGGTACTCAGAGTCTTATCAAACCCAATCGATGGTAGTCGTACACGACGCATTGTGGAAGTAGTTGTACTCGCGGACTTCGGCGGCGGTAGTCGTTCAGGGTCTTGGCGGTTCGTCATGTAGCCGTACATGTTCGATGTGGTACACGGTTCGAAATCGTGCATGTGCCGTAGATGTTCTAGGTCACCGTGAGGAACTTGTCGAATCCAGGGTCTCAGTCGTCGATAGTGGTACACGTTTGAAGGTGAACTTGACGAACTCGAATCCCTTCGGGGTTGTCATGGTACTTGGGGTCTTCGGACCCGCCGGTCCCGTAGTCATACTAGGCATCGGTGGACCTTCGAGGGACTTGTGTATCCGAAGGGATACTTGGCGATCGACGGACGTCGTGGTACTTGATGGTCCAGGTCTTGGTGTATCCAAAATGGTCATCGGTGATGGAACTTGGCGAATCCCAGGGACGCTCAGGTCTGTGCGGGACTTGGTTTGCTGTCTAGAATAGAGAGTTGCGGGTCTTTGCATCCATGCGACCAACAGCGGGCCACACGAGAAAGAGGCCAAGAGGGCGAGCTTAGGCAGCATTGTGCGGGAGGTAGCGTCATCAGGGCATGGTCGGCGGATGGAGCGGGTCCGGCGATGGCAAGGCAGCAGCGGGACGCGGCAGGAGGAGAAGAAGACGGCGCGACGCTCCAGTAGAGGGACTTGGCGTGCAGGGGCGCGAGGTGGAGGAGGAACTGCAGGGGAGCGGTCGGAGATGCCGGGACTTGGCGCAGCGGCGGCTTGTCGAGGCGGATGAAGGAGGAGGTAGACGAACGTCGTGGCGGCGCTAGTTGCCGGCCTCAGGCTATGTGACCCGTGGGCAGGCAGTGAGGGCGAGGAAGGCAACATCAGGCGCGGGGAAGGGTGGTCACGGGCGGAGGTAGTGGCATGGGAGGTGCGGCAGCGAGGTACATGGCCATAGGGATTGGGATGCCCCCTTGGTCGCGCTGAGAAGGTGAGGGAGGAGACGAATGAGGGGAGAGGGATCGGGCTGCGGGTCTCTCTCTGGCGGTGCGAGGGGAGAGGAGATCGTGAGGAGATGGGGATCGGGCTCCCTATCGGCTAGGGTTAGGTAGGCGCTGGAGATGGGAGGCCCAGGTGGGCAGCGGGGAAAGATGGCCTAGAGGAGAGGGAGGCCGCGCCTAGGGAGGCCGGCGGCTGGGCCTTAGGCCAAATTGGTGGGCTGCGTTCTCTCCTCTCTACACTATCAGTTTATATAAATAAGCAGTTTCAATGAAAGGAAAAGGCCAGGGACTAGAAGAGGAGTTTTTTCAGATATAAAAATATCCTTAATCTCCTGGAACTATACTCTATTTGATAGAATTGCCTTAGATATATTTAGAGGTAGGAAAATAAAACAAGTTTAAATATGATTCAAACTTGAGGCATTTTTGAACCTAACCAAAACAACTCCAAAGGATCTGAAATCTGATAGAGAGGTTGAAGGCATGGTCGAGAATTTATAGGAAAAGAATGAACATTAATAGATAAGGGGAAAGTGGCACTTACAGAAGAAAGAACTAGAAGGAAAGGAGAAGGAGATGATGCATGGGACAAAGGCATGGGGAATCATTTTGCAAGTGTGTCAAGATAATTCTGAATTAATGAAATGTTTAATATAGCTCCCTACTATTGGGAGGATATGTTATAAAGAGAATCACCACGTGAATTCCCTCGATTTAAATGGATCGAAGATCCATGCAATTTATTTAGTTGAGTTGCAAAAGATTTATGAGATGATGTAATGATGACATGACAAGATGCAACACGCAAGCGAATGGCAAAGCAACACAACGAATAACTGGAGGACACCTGGCACATCGGTCTCGGGGCATCACCCCCCTGGGCGCGCCCTCCACCCTTGTGGGCCCCTCGTTGCTCCACCGACCTACTTCTTCCTCCTATATATATTCATATACCCCGCAAACATCCAGGATCACCACGAAACCCTATTTCCACCGTCGCAACCTTCTGTACCCAAGAGATCCCATCTTGGGGCCTTTTCTGGAGCTCTGCCAGAGGGGGCATCGATCACGGAGGGCCTTTACATCAACTCCATGGCCTCTCCGATGATGTGTGAGTAGTTTACCTCAGACCTTCGGGTCCATAGCTAGTAGCTAGATGGCTTCTTCTCTCTCTTTGGAAATCAATACAAAGTTCTCCTCGATTCTCTTGGAGATCTATTCGATGTAATCTTCTTTTGCGGTGTGTTTGTCGAGATCCGATGAATTGTGGGTTTATGATCAAGATTATCTATGAACAATATTTGAATCTTCTCTGAATTCTTTTATGTATGATTGGTTTATCTTTGCAAGTCTATTGGAATTATCAGTTTGGTTTGGCCTACTAGATTGATCCTTCTTGCAATGGGAGAAGTGCTTAGCTTTGGGTTCAATCTTGCGGTGCTCGATCCTAGTGACAGAAAGGGAAATGACACGTATTGTATTGTCGCCATCGAGGATAAAAAGATGGGATTTACATCATATTGCATGAGTTTATCCCTCTACATCATGTCATCTTGCTTAAGGCATTACTCTGTTCTTATGAACTTTATAATCTAGATGCATGCTAGATAGTGGTCGATGTGTGGAGTAATAGTAGTATATGTAAAATCGTTTCGGTCTACTTGTCTCGGACGTGATGCCTATATACATGATCATGCCTAGATATTCTCATAATTATTCGCTTTTCTATCAATTGCTCGACAGGAATTTGTTCACCCATCGTAATACTTATGCTATCTTGAGAGAAACCACTAGTGAAACCTATGGTCCCCGGGTCTATCTTCCATCATATTAATATACCGTTATTTCCATTACCGTTTATTTTCCAATGTTTACATTCAATATATATCATAAAATACCAAAAATACATATCTTATTATTATTATCTCTATCAGATCTCACTCTTGCAAGTGGTCGTGAAGGGATTGACAACCCCTTTATCGCATTGGTTGCGAGGTTCTTATTTGTCTGTGCGGGTATGAGGTGACTCGCGTGTGGTATCCTACAGGATTGATACCTTGGTTCTCAAAAACTGAGGGAAATACTTATGCTACTTTGCTGCATCACCCTTTCCTCTTCAAGGGAAAAACAACGCAATGCTCAAGAGGTAGCAGTTAACACGGTTGATGTAGTCGAGCGTCTTCATGATCCATCCGATCCAAGTACCAAACGTACGGCACCTCCGTGTTGAGCACACGTTCAGCTCGATGATGTCCCTCGAACTCTTGATCCAGAAGAGGGTCAAGGGAGTGTTCCGTCAGCACGACGACGTGGCGACGATGATGGTGATGTGATCCGCGTAGGGCTTCGCCTAAGCACTACAACGCTATGATCGGAGGAGTAAACTGTGGAGGGGGCACCACACACGGCTAAGAGAACTATTGGTGTGCCTTTGGGGTGCCCCCTGCTCACGTATATAAAGGAGGGGGAGAGAGGCCAGCGGCCAGGAGGGTGCGCCATGGGGGGGGTCCTACTTGGACTCCTAGTCCAAGTAGGATTCGGTCCCCCCCCCCTTTCCTTTGTTCCACCGGAGGGAATAGCAAGGAGCGGGAGAGGGAAAGGGAAGGGGGCGCCGCCCCCTCCTCCTTGTCCTATTCGGACTCCCTAGGAGGGGGGCATGTGGCCACCCCCCCGCGGGCTTCCCTCTCTCTCCCTCAGGCCCATCTTGGCCCAACACTTCCCCAGGGGGTTCCAATAACCCCTCGGTACTCCGGTAAAATACCCGAATCACTCGGAACCATTCCGATGTCCGAATATAAACTTCCAATATATGAATCTTTACCTCTCGAACATTTCAAGACTCCTCGTCATGTCCGTGATCTCATCAGGGATTCCAAACAAACTTCGATCACCAAAACACATAACTCATAATACAAATCATCATCGAATGTTAAGCGTGCGGACCCTACGGGTTAGAGAACTATGTAGACATGACCGAGATACATCTCCGCTCAATAACCAATAGCAGAACCTGGATGCTAATATTGGCTCCTACATATTCTACGAAGATCTGTATCGGTGAAACCGCATAAAACATACGTCATTCCCTTTGTCATCGGTAAGTTACTTGCCCGAGATTCGATCGTCGGTATCATCATACCTAGTCCAATCTCGTTACCGGCAAGTCTCTTTACTCGTTCCGTAATGCATCATCCTGCAACTAACTATTTAGTCACATTGCTTGTTAGGCTCATATTGATGTGCATTACTGAGAGGGCCCAGAGATAACTCTTCGATACACGGAGTGACAAATCCTAATCTCGATATATGCCTACTCAACAAACACCATTGGAGATATAAGTAACAACTTTATTATTGCCTCTAGGGCATATTTCCTTCAGTCTCCCACTTGCACTAGAGTCCGTAATCTAGATTACATAGTAATGATTCTAACACCAATGGAGTCTTGGTGTTGATCATGTTTTGCTCGTGGAAGAGGCTTAGTCAACGGGTCTGCAACATTCAGATCCGTATGTTTCTTGCAAATCTCTATGTGTGCCTCCTTGACTTGATCATGGATGGAATTGAAGCGTCTGTTGATGTGTTTGCTTCTCTTGTGAAATCTGGATTCCTTCGCCAAGGCAATTGCTCCAGTATTGTCACAAAAGATTTTCATTGGACCCGATGCACTAGGTATTACACCTAGATCGGATATGAACTCCTTCATCCAGACTCCTTCATTTGCTGCTTCTGAAGCAGCTATGTACTCCGCCTCACATGTAGATCCCGTCACGACGCTTTGCTTGGAACTGCACCAACCGACAGCTCCACCATTCAATATAGATACGTATCCGGTTTATGATTTAGAGTCATCCGGATCAGTGTCAAAGCTTGCATCGACGTAACCATTTACGACAAGCTCTTTGTCACCTCCATAAACAAGAAACATATCCTTAGTCCTTTTCAGGTATTTCAGGATGTTCTTGACCTCTGTCCAGTGATCCACTCCTAGATTACTTTGGTACCTCCCTACTAAACTTATAGCAAGGCACACATCAGGTCTGGTACACATCATTGCATACATGATAGAACCTATGGCTAAGGCATACATAATGACCTTCATTTTCTCTCTATCTTCTGCAATGGTCGGGCATTGAGTCCGACTCAGCTTCACACCTTGTAATATAGGCAAGAACCCTTTCTTTGACTGATACATTTTGAACTTCTTCAAAACTTTATCAAGGTATGTGCTTTGTGAAATTCCAATTAAGCATCTTGATCTATCTCTATAGATCTTGATGCCCAATATATAAGCAGCTTCACCAAGGTCTTTCATTGAAAAATTCTTATTCAAGTATCCTTTTATGCTATCCAGAAATTCTATATTATTTCCAATCAACAATATGTCATCCACATATAATATTAGAAATGCTACGGAGCTCCCACTCACTTTCTTGTAAATACAGGCTTCTCCAAAAGTATGTATAAAACCATATGCTTGGTTCACACTATCAAAGCGTATATTCCAACTCTGAGAGGCTTGCACCAGTCCATAAATGGATCGTTGGAGCTTGCACACTTCTTAGCACCTGTAGGATCGACAAAACCTTCTGGTTGCATCATATACAAGTCTTCTTTAATATATCCATTAAGGAATGCAGTTTTGACATCCATTTGCCAAATTTCATAATCATAAAATGCGGCAATTGCTAACATGATTCAGGCAGACTTAAGCATCACTATGGGTGAGAAGGTCTCATCATAGTCAACTCCTTGAACTTGTCGAAAACCTTTTGCAACAAGTCGAGCTTTGTAGATAGTAACATTACAGTCACCGTCAGTCTTCTTCTTGAAGATCCATTTATTCTCTATGGCTTACCGATCATCGGGCAAGTCAACCAAAGTCCACACTTTGTTCTCATACATGGATCCCATCTTAAATTTCATGGCCTCAAGGAATTTTGCGAAATCTGGGCTCATCATCACTTCACCATAGTGCGTAGGTTCGTCATGGTCAAGTAACATGACTTCCAGAACAGGATTACCGTACCACTTTGGTGCGGAATATACTTTGGTTGACCTACGAGGTTTCGTAGTAACTTGATCTAAAGTTTCATGATCATCATCATTAGCTTCCTCACTAATTGGTGTAGGAACCACTAGAACTGATTTCTGTGATGAACTACTTTCCAATTCCGGAGAAGGTACAACTACCTCATCAAGTTCTACTTTCCTCCCACTCACTTGTTTCGAGAGAAACTCCTACTCTAGAAAGGATCCATTCTTAGCAACGAATATCTTGCCTTCGGATCTGTGATAGAAGGTGTACCCAACAGTCTCCTTTGGGTATCCTATGAAGACATATTTCTCTGATTTGGGTTCAAGCTTATCAGGTTGAAGCTTTTTCACATAAGCATCACAGCCCCAAACTTTACAAAATGACAGCTTAGGTTTCTTGCTAAACCACAGTTCATATGGTGTCATCAATGGATTGAGATGGTGCCCTATTTAACGTGAATGCAGCCGTCTCTAAAGCATAACCCCAAAACAATAGCGGTAAATCGGTAAGAGACATCATAGATCGCACCACATCTAATAAAGTACGGTTACGACATTCGGACACACCATTACGCTGTGGTGTTCCAGGTGGCATGAGTTGCAAAACTATTCCACATTGTTTCAAATGAAGACCAAACTCATAACTCAAATATTCACCTCCATGATCAGATCGTAGAAACTTTATTTTCTTGTTACTATGATTTTCTACTTTACTCTAAAATTCTTTGAACTTTTCAAATGTTTCAGACTTACGTTTCATTAAGTAGATATACCCATATCTGCTCAAATCATATGTGGAGGTAAGAAAATAATGATATCCGCCGTGAGCCTCAACACTCATCGGACCGCATACATCAGTATGTATTATTTCCAATAAGTCAGTTGCTCGCTCCATTGTTCTGGAGAACAGAGTCTTAGTCATCTTGCCATGAGGCATGGTTCGCAAGCATCAAGTGATTCATAATTAAGTGATTCCAAAAGCCCATCAGCATGGAGTTTCTTCATGCGGTTTACACCAATATGACCTAAACGGCAGTGCCACAAATAAGTTGCACTATCATTATTAACTTTGCAACTTTTGGCTTCAATATTATGAATATGTGTATAACTACAATCGAGATTCAACAAAAATAGACCACTCATCAAGGGAGCATGACCATAAAAGATATTACTCATATAAATACAACAACCATTATTCTCTGATTTAAATGAATAACCGTCTCACATCAAACAAGATCCAGATATAACGTTCATGCTCAACGCTGGCACCAAATAACAATTATTCAGGTCTAAAACTCATCCTGAAGGTAGATGTAGAGGTAGTGTGTGATGTCGCTTGAAGCTACGTCGATATTTCCCCAAAGAGGAAGGGATGATGCAGCACAGCGGCGGTAGGTATTTCCCTTAGATATGAAACCAAGGTTATCGAACTAGTAGGAGAACCAAGCAACACAACGTAAACATCCCCTGCACACAGATAACAAATCCTCGCAACTCGACGTGTTAAAGGGGTTGTCAATCCCTTTCGGGTAACAGTGCTAGAAATTGGTGCGTGACGGGAGAAAGTTGTAATAGATTGAATAAATAGATCACAAGTAAAATAAAGTGCAGCAAAGTATTTTTGGGTTTTTGGTTTAATAGATCTGAAAATAAAAGCAAATAAAAGTAGATCGCAAAGGCAAATAATATGAGAAAGAGACCCGGGGGCCGTAGGTTTCACTAGTGGCTTCTCTTGAGAAAAATAGCAAATGGTAGGTGAACAAATTACTATTTGGCAATTTATAGAACTTCAAATACTCGTGACGATATCCAGGCAATGATCATTACATAGGCATCACATCCAAGATTAGTAGACCGACTCCTGCCTGCATCTACTACTATTACTCCACACATCGACCGCTATCCAGCATGCATCTAGTGTATTAAGTTCACGGAGAAACGGAGTAATGCAATAAGAATGATGACATGATGTAGAGAAGATCTATCTATGTAGAGATAGACCCCCATCGTTTTATCCTTAGTAGCAATGATACATACATGTTGGTTCCCCTTCTGTCACTGGGATCAAGCACCGTAAGATCAAACCCACTACAAAGCACCTCTTCCCATTGCAAGATAAATAGATCAAGTTGGCCAAACAAAACCCAAATATCGGAGAAGAAATACGAGGCTATAAGAAATCATGCTTAAAAGATATCAAACAAACTAAAATACTTCCATGAGTACAAAAAGAGATAGATCTGATCATAAACTCAAAGTTCATCGGATCCCAACAAACACACCGCAAAAGTGTTACATCATATGGATCTCCAAGAGACCATTGTATTGAAAATCAAGAGAGAGAGAGAGAGAGATGAAGCCATCTAGCTACTAACTATGGACCCGAATGTCTACAAAGAACTACTCACGCATCATTGGAGAGGCACCAATGGAGGTGGTGAACCCCATCCGAGATGGTGTTTAGATTGGATCTAGTGGTTCTGGACTCTGCAGTGGCTGGATCAATATTTCGTTGACTCCCATAGGGTTTTGGGAATATTGGGGTATTTATAGAGCAAAGAGGCGGTCCGGGGGGCACCCGAGGTGGGCACAACCCACCAGGGCGCGCCTGGGCCTCCTGGCGCGGTCTGGTGGGTTAGGCTCCTCTCGGGGCACCCCCAGGCACAGCCAGGGCCCGTTGTGTTCCTTCTAGCCCATAAAAATTCTCTGTAAAGTTTCATGGCATTTGGACTCCGTTTGATATTTATTTTTTGTGATGTAAAAACCATGGAAAAAACAGCAACTGGCACTTGGCACTATGTTAATAGGTTAGTACCAAAAAATGATATAAAATGACTATAAAATGATTTGAAAACATCCAGGATTGATAATATACCAGCATGGAATAATTAAAAATTATAGATACGTTGGAGACATATCAGCGTGCCGACGGCGATCACATCGACTTTGGAACCATTTCCCATGCGCATCGTCTGCCTGTCCTTAGCCAATCTTCGTTTAATCCCTAGCCCCTGTTTCAATTTGTAAATATGAGAAACAGAACCAGTATCAAATACCCAGGCGCTACTACGAGCATTAGTAAGGCACACATCAATAACATGTATATCAAATATACCTTTCACTTTGCCATCCTTCTTATCCGCCAAATATTTGGGCTAGTCCCGCTTCCAGTGACCAGTCCCTTTGTAGTAGAAGCACTAAGTTTCAGGCTTAGGTCCAGACTTGGGCTTCTTCCCTTGAGCAACAACTTGCTTGCTATTCTTCTTGAAGTTCCCCTTCTTCCCTTAGCCCTTTTTCTTGGAACTAGTGGTGTTGTTTACCATCAACACTTGATGCTCCTTCTTGATTTCTACCTCCGCAGCCTTTAGCATCATGAAGAGCTTCGGAATAGTCTTCTCCATCCCTTGCTTATTATAGTTCATCACAAAGCCTTTATAGCTTGGTGGCAGTGATTGAAGAACTCTGTCAATTACACTATCATCAGGAAGATTAACTCCCAGAGTCAAGTGGTTATGATACCCAGACATTTTGAGTATATGTTCATTGACAGAACTATTCTCCTCCATCTTGCAGCTATAGAACTTGTTGGAGACTTCATATCTCTCAACTCGGGCATTTTCTCGAAATATTAACTTCGATTCCTGAAACATCTCATATGTGCCATGACGTTCAAAACGTCTTTGAAGTCCCGATTCTAAGCCGTAATGCATGGCACACTGAACTATCAAGTAGTTATCAGCTTTGCTCTGCCAGACGTTCATAACACCCAGAGTTGCTCCTGAAGTGGGTCTTGCACCTAGCGGTGCTTCCAGGACGTAATTCTTCTATGCAGCAATGAGGATAATCCTCAAGTTACAGACCCAGCCGTGTAGTTGCTACCATCATCTTTCAACTTAGCTTTCTCTAGGAACGCATTAAAAATCAAGGGAACAATAGCACGGGCCATTGATCTACAACAACATAGATATGCAAAACTATCAGGTACTAGGTTCATGATAAATTAAAGTTCAATTAATCATATTATTAAAGAACTCCCACTTAGATAGACATCCCTCTAGTCATCTAAATGATCACGTGATCCATATCAACTAAACAATGTCCAATCATGTAACACCCTCGATGCGACTATATCTCCCACGTGTCGAGGCACGACTTAGAGGCATAATCGCATTGAAGGCATATGTCGCAAGTGAGGTAGTCTTCACACAACCCATGTAACATAATAAGGGAAAGAGATACATAGTTGGCTTACAATTGCCACTTCACCCAATTACATGAATAAAGCATTACATCAATCAGATACAAACAAGGCCCGACTACGGAGCCAAAATAAGAGAAGAACCCCAAATGTGACAAAAGGCCCCAGATCGACCCCAACTGGGCTCCACTACTGATCAACTAGAACGAAACAACACAAAGGACAAGATCTTCATCGAGCTCCTCCTGAGCTTGGTTGCGTCAACCGCACGGTCTCATCGGCACCTGCAAGCTGGTTTTGGAAGTATCTGTGAGCCACGGGGACTCAGCAATCTCGCACCCTCGCGATCAAGACTATTTAAGCTTATGGGTAAGGTAAAGGTATGAGGTGGAGCTGCAACAAGCGACTAGCATAAATGGTGGCTAACATACGCAAAAGAGAGCGAGAAGAGAAAGCAAAGCACGGTCGAGAATCTATGATCAAAAAGTGATCCTTGAACAACCTACGTCAAGCATAACTCCAACAACCGTGTTCACTTCCCGGCCCCCACCGGAAAGAGACCATCACGGTTACACACCCGGTTGATTCATTTTAATTAAGGTCAACTTCAGGTTTTCTACAACCGGACATTAACAAATTCCCATCTACCCATAACCGCGGGCACGGCTTTTGAAAGTTCAAATCCCTGCAGGGGTGTCCCAACTTAGCCCATAACAAGCTCACACGGTCAACGAAGGAATAGACCTCCACCCGAGACATTCCGATCAGACTCGGTATCCCGGTACAACAAGACATTTCGACAGGGTAAAACTAAACCAGCAACCCCGCCCGAATGTGCCGACAAATCCCGATAGGAGCTGCACATATCTCTTTCTCAGGGCACACTCAGATGAGTGCTCCATACAACTAAAACCAAACCTCGAGTTTCCCCGAGGGGGCGCTGCACAGGACTCTAGTTTGGACCAACACTCAGAGGAGCACTGGCCCGGGGGGGTAAAATAAAGATGACCCTTGGGCTGGCCGACCCAAGGGAAAGAAAAGGCTAGGTGGCGAATGGTAAAACCAATGTTGGGCATTGCTGGAAGAGCTTTACTTAAGGCGAACTGTCAAGGGGTTCCCATTATAGCCCAACCGCGTAAGGGACGCAAAATCCGGGAACATAACACCGATACGACGGAAACTAGGGCGGCAAGAGTGGAACAAAACACCAGGCATAAGGCCGAGCCTTCCACCCTTTACCAAGTATATAGATGCATTAATTAAATAAGATATATAGTGATATCCCAACAAGTAAACATATTCCAACAAGGAACGACCTCCATGTTCCAACAAGGAACAAACTTCAATCTTCACCTGCAACTAATAACGCTATAAGAGGGGCTGAGCAAAGCGGTAACATAGCCAAACAACGGTTTGCTAGGACAAGGTGGGTTAGAGGCTTGGCTTAACAATATGGGAGGCATGATAAGCAAGTGGTAGGTATCGCATCATAGGCATAGCAAAAGAGCGAGCAACTAGCAAGCAAAGATAGAAGTGATTTCGAGGGTATGGTCATCTTGCCTGAAATCCCGCAAGGAAGAAGAACGAGTCCATGAAGAAGAAAAACGGACGTAGTCGAACGGATCCACACAACACGACGTTGTCGGAACCAACCCGAAGAAGCAACACCGGAAAGAATCAAACGACATAGTAAAAAACCACCACAAAGACATGGCATGATGCACAAACAAGTATGATGCATGTCCGGTTTAATGAAGCATGACATGGCAAAGTGCACAAACAATCCTATAAATTAAGTGGAGCTCAATATGCATCGGGATGCATATTGACAAAACACCACATCAATTATTTAGTTCTCTCTCGTTTATGTACCCCAACAAAATTAAATGCTGATAACATGGCAAGAGGTGAAGCATGACAAAACTACCTACTCTATGAAAGTTTAAATGAGGCCGGAACAATAACCAACAAGTCCGGAAACTCCTCATGAGCATGCTTTGGTTATGGTACTGTTCTTCCCTAAACACAATTTTAGAGTTGTTTAACATGCAAGAAGAGTGCACCATGTTAAAATAGACATTTCTACCCCATTTACATATAAAGATTATTTAATTCGGAGTTACGGTTATTTAGTTATGAATTAAATCATTTTAATATGGCATAGGAGCAAATTTAAACAAACAACATTTTTAATATTTCAAACATAGATGAAAGTTGGATATTATTAATCTACACAAAATTCTGAGCAAGTTTCATTATAAATCATTTTAATCCGATGCACGGTTAGTGAGTTATTAAATGCATGATCTAGGGGGACTAATCTGCAAAACTGGCAATCTCTGGATAAATCTTTAAATTGCAAATCTGGGAAAAAATTGGCTATGGGCCGAAACTGCACATGGATCCATAGGGAAAACAGGAGAGGGAGGCGGCTCACCCATGGGCTCGGCCCAGGAAGGAGGGGGAGGCAGGCCGACGCGGGGGCGGCGCGCTGGGCTGGACTCGGGCGCTGGGCCTGGGAGGCCAAGGCGGCCGACGCGCTGGAGCTGGCTGGTGCGGAGGCTGGGCTGGGCCCACGAGGCGCAGGGCGTCCTCCTCCTCGATCCCGCCTGGATCGAGGGAGGCAGGGGGCGGCGGCGGCGCCAGGAAACTCCGGCGAGGGCGCAGCAACGGCGGGGGCCGGAGAGTGATGGGGAACGCCGGGGACGGCGCGGGGGCTGCCAGATCTGGCCGGAGGTGGCCGGATCCGGGCGATGCCGACGTGGAGATGGCAGATGCGGTGGCTGGCGATGGCGGACGCGACGACCGGCGATGGAGGCAGCGAGGCGGCGAGAGGAGGCGGGCGGTGGCGCTGGGCGGCGATGGTCGTCGGCGGGGAGGCGCTAGGCGACGGGCGAAGAGGCGGCTGGCGATGGAATTCTGCGGTGGCGGCGGGGAGCCTCGGGCCCGGGAGGGCCGGATCTGGGCTGCTCCGGGCCCCGACGAAGTGGGGCGGCGCAGGCGCTGACATGGCGCACTGCGGTTGGTCGAGCAGAGTGGTGGAGCTGAGGTGGCGGGCTCCTATTGGTGGGAGTGAGGTGGCCGGCGAGATGGACACGTCCGGCGCGGCGTGGACGCGTCCGGCGGCGCGAGGAGAGGAGAAGCTAGGGTTTCATCCGCGAATTGATCCGAAATTTCGGGGAGGGGTGCTCTTTTATAGGTAGAGGGAGCTAGGAGAGTCCAAATGAGGTGCGGTTTTCGGCCACGCGATCGTGATCGAACGACCGAGATGATGGAGCAGAGTTAGGTGGGTTTTGGGCTAAATTGGAGAGGTGTTGGGCTGCAACACACACGAGGCCTTCTCGGTCCCTCGGTTAACCGTTGGAGTATCAAACGAAGTGCAAATGGTACGAAACTTGACAGGCGGTCTACCGGTAGTAAACCAAGGCCGCTTGGCAAGTCTCGGTCCAATCCGGAAATTTTTAATCCCCACACACAAAAGAAAGCTCGAAATGACCACCGGAGGAGAACGAAGCGCCGGAATGCAGAATGGACAATGGGGAAAAATTCTCGGATGCATGAGACGAACACGTATGCAAATGAAATGCGCATGATGACATGGTATGTAATGCATGACACGCAAGCAATGACAAGGCAACAATAGCGAATAACTGAACGACCCTGGCACATCGGTCTCGAGGCGTTACAACACTCCACCACTATAAGAGGATCTCGTCCCGAGATCTAGAATGGCACCGGGGAAACAACGGAAGGAAGAGAGGAGAGGTAAAACTAAGTTGCTTCTTTGACCAATGAGTGAAACCACGAACCTTGAAAAGGTTAAGCCAAATCGAGAAAACAATACAACGGAGATGATCGAAGCTGAAAACACTCCGTTAGAAGAGAGGAACAAAGAACATTGCGAAGAAAATAAAAACCTTGAGGTTGAAGGGCAAGATATATCTTGAAACCATTCTGGTTAAAACAAGATAGAGAAGGATTAAGAATGATATAATTTGGACAGCACTCCGACTGCAAATGGAAGGAAATAACAAGAACTTGACAAGATGAGAGGATGCTTGATGAGATCAACAACATACTACCTTCAAAACTAATGAAACAATGGTACAATGGGTAAGAACGATTTTAGACAGCACTCTGGTTGAGAAAGGATGTGAAACTTGATAAGATGAGAGAACTGGCATGAAAACACAACACCCCGGTCGAATGGATAAGCAAAGGAAAGAACATGATCCTGACGAAACAAGAAGATGAGTTGAAGAGAGCAACATTACAATGCCTCCGGAAGAAAAAAATAGATGATAGATAAATGAAAAAGAAGGAATTGAGAAGAAAATGACAACTTCTGCCACCAATGATCTTCGAAGGCACCCTTCCAAGAAGGTTAAAACGTAGTTGTTGGAAAAGACCAACAACAAAACGAATAAGTTTGTAGTGGGCTTATGGAAAAACATCTCAAAACTATGAGGTGAAATTTTGCCACTAACGGAACCAATAGATTGGATTGATATCAGCAAGGAGACGAGAAACTATTTCACCGGAAGGATAAAAGAAGAACTTGGATCATTTCTAAACACCATAGATAGCAACAATCCTTAGGGAAGGCTTTAGGTGAAATATAACCCAAGATAACTCCAATGACGAGATTGATGGATTTGAAATATCTCATTCATGACAACATGTGAACGAAGAAACATGAATTCAAATTATCAAGAATGACATAACACCACCTCAAATGACATGGTAGAAAGAATTGTACTCCGGATAGCAAGATGAAGAAAGCTTGAGCTCCTTTGAAAAGAATCTCGATGAACACTTCGAAAAGGAAATAAATCCTCTATGAACCAACAAGTGGAACCTTCATGAAGAACTCCGGTAACAAAAGGATGATCAAACGGAAAGAAAGGGTAGTTGAAAACACAAGGTGGAACCTTGTACAGATTTAGATAGATCTCCGTGATTACATAATTGCGAGAGCTTGGAACTCCGGGAAAGAAAAAATGAGCACTTGAAACAAGAATAAGTATGACGAACCACTCCGGAAAAAACAGGAATTGAGCAAACTCGATGAAACAAGAATAAGAATTACATTATGCTTATTCCTCACCAATTAAATTGATGACAAACAATGGATTTGGCATACTACTTATTCTCGTAGAAAGGATTAAAAGAGATATATCAAACTTGAGAAGGTCTTCAACGAACCACCGGTAGAATTTGAAAAGCACGAATGTAGAGATATGATACACAAAGGAAGAAAACTCTTGAATGAACCACCGTAAGAATTGAAAAAGAACGAAGAAAAGATAAAGAAACACCGGGAAGAATTAGCAAATGAACGAAAATGCTTGCTAGGATTTGGTTACATGAGAATGAAGAGATCAAGAACTGGTTAGAGGATAATTGATCGATGCATCGGTAAGATTAGGAGAACGATAACTGAAAGCTGAGAATGAATAAACCTGAATTGATGGACTCTGGATAATCAAACTGAGACGACTCTTGAATTACTCCGGATAGGTGAAAAGAATTCTCACGATCAAAACAATTACGATAGGATGGCAACAAGCTAGAATCACGAATCTTGAAGAGAATGGAGCAAGATTAAAGAGAAACTCTTCTTCGGTCTTCAAAAATCTGAGAATTACAACGGGAAACACCACCAAGAATTGTTGAGGCACTCCGGGATGAAGAATGGAAAGGTTGAGCCAACGATGAAAAGAATTTGAAAGATCTTGGAGAAATACATTTGACTGATGATAATTCATTCTTACGTCAAACTTTGAAAAGAATTTGAGAATAACTCCGAGAAAATAAGAAGAGTCAGGTAAGATCCTGGGAAAAGACCTGTGGGTTAAGGCCCACTCAAAAGAAACACCGTTGAACGATTTGAAGAGAGATAATGCACCGGTTGAAATAAAATACTTGAATGAGAGAACATCCTCGAAAGATCTTGAACGAATGCATAGTGGAAACATGAATCTTCGAGATATCTTGAGCATTCCGGAACAATTGAATAGCGAGAAATGAATGAATATGAGGAGCACCGTCAAGAGAAGGTATTTGAAACGAGAAGAGGGGATATAATCGACAAATCTTGACTTGAATCCACCGGAGAAGAAAAGAAACAAGAATGATGAACTTGAAGCTCCGTTAGAAACTTTCATGAGAATCACCGGATAAGAACATTGAAGGAAAAGAATGGAGAGACTTCACATCAATAAGATGGATACTTGATCAATAATTCTGAATCCTTCAAGAAAACAAGGGTGGGAGGGTGGGAAAACACCGTTGAGAATGAAACGAACACCGTTGAGAAGAAATGATACTTGATCTTGCAGATGTTGAAATGATCGGATCCACTTGAGGAGAGACATACCGATTGAAAAGAAATTGAAATGAGAAACTCGATGATCGAGAAGGATTAGTATTGACATAGGAATATGAGAACACCATTTGGGGAAGGTATGGAATCAACATTTGACTTCGAAGCAACTCGAATACCACAACTCAAAACAAAAACAAAGGGATTGGCTTGCAGAATAAGCCAGAACAAACATATGATAGAGATTTCGTCCGAAGTTTTCGTGGTGGGGCCTACACGGGCTCGATCGTACAGCACCATCATGTACAAGGCAGTGCACATGACATACAAAGCGTCCCCGAGTCGGCATAGCCAAGGACTCTTTAAGACACAACGAGACCACTGTAAAACCGACCGTGGATAGGCGGACCACTAGACGTCGAACCCCAATTTCATATCATACATCCGTCGAAAAGATATCCTAAGAGCTACTTGAATTCCCACCTATGAAACTCCCGAAATTTTCCGGCTATGCAATCAGGTGTTGGGGATACAGGGGAAGCATAATATCTCACCCAAAACTAGCAAATCCTACATCCAGTTGTATCCATCCTTCAACACATAACCAAGAAACCTTCGGAAATCGTCTACCTCAACCTTCGAAAAGCATCCGTTATACAAGTTATGGCGATACTCCCGAACTCCCGCCCCAGTACTGGGTGGCGTCGAGGTTATCTCACCAACGAACTGCATAAAAGAGATTTTCGATGTCGGCGTACTAGACTCAGGTATTTCAGAATTGCAACGATAAAA
Source organism: Triticum dicoccoides (assembly GCF_002162155.2). NCBI lineage: Eukaryota > Viridiplantae > Streptophyta > Magnoliopsida > Poales > Poaceae > Triticum > Triticum dicoccoides. Next base: position 356,134,992 of record NC_041392.1, read on the forward strand.
TTATGATGACAACACCTCAGAGCTCAACTCCCCGGGACACTTCCACTAAACCCCTGACAGGAGGCACCAAGACAATGTTCTCATCATAAAACCATCGGAACGATTCCAAGATACCCGCGTGATCCTAAAAAAATTTAGTGAAATTTGAGAAGAGAAGAGTCAAAACTCTACGTCAGGATGCCTTACCAGAGCGATGAGGAGACTGGGAAGTAAAAAGAATTCCTAATCTCTCCGATATATAATTCCTAAAAGACCCAAAACATTTTTCTAGACACAACTCGGCCGCTGAAAACGATCAAGCAATGGGGCTCCTAAGGTCGGGGAAGGCTCTGATTGCCAACTTGTAACACCCTTGATGCGACTATATCTCCCACGTGTCAAGGCACGACTTAGAGGCATAATCGCATTGAAGGCATATGTCGCAAGTGAGGTAGTCTTCACACAACCCATGTAACATAATAAGGGAAAGAGATACATAGTTGGCTTACAATCGCCACTTCACCCAATTACATGAATAAAGCATTACATCAATCAGATACAAACAAGGCCCGACTACGGAGCCAAAATAAGAGAAGAACCCCAAATGCGACAAAAGGCCCCCGATCGACCCCAACTGGGCTCCACTACTGATCAACTAGAACGAAACAACACAAAGGACAAGATCTTCATCGAGCTCCTCCTGAGCTTGGTTGCGTCAACTGCACGGTCTCATCGGCACCTGCAAGCTGGTTTTGGAAGTATCTGTGAGCCATGGGGACTCAGCAATCTTGCACCCTCACGATCAAGACTATTTAAGCTTATGGGTAAGGTAAAGGTATGAGGTGGAGCTGCAGCAAGCGACTAGCATAAATGGTGGCTAACATACGCCAAAGAGAGCGAGAAGAGAAAGCAAAGCACGATCGAGAATCTATGATCAAGAAGTGATCCTAGAACAACCTACGTCAAGCATAACTCCAACAACCGTGTTCACTTCCCGGCCCCCACCGGAAAGAGACCATCACGGTTACACACGCGGTTGATTCATTTTAATTAAGGTCAACTTCAGGTTTTCTACAACTGGACATTAACAAATTCCCATCTGCCCATAACCGCGGGCACGGCTTTCGAAAGTTCAAATCCCTGCAGGGGTGTCCCAACTTAGCCCATAACAAGCTCTCACGGTCAATGAAGGAATAGACCTCCACCCGAGACATTCCGATCAGACTCGGTATCCTGGTACAACAAGACATTTCGACAGGGTAAAACTAAACCAGCAACCCCGCCAGAATGTGCCGACAAATCCCGATAGGAGCTGCACATATCTCTTTCTCAGGGCACACTCAGATGAGTGCTCCATACAACTAAAACCAGACCTCGAGTTTCCCCGAGGGGGCGCTGCACAGGACTCTAGTTTGGACCAACACTCAGAGGAGCACTGG
>NC_041392.1:356136596-356179174 GCF_002162155.2 Triticum dicoccoides
TGGCCGACCCAAGGGAAAGAAAAGGCTAGGTGGCGAATGGTAAAACCAATGTTGGGCATTGCTGGAAGAGCTTTACTTAAGGCGAACTGTCAAGGGGTTCCCATTATAGCCCAACCGCGTAAGGGACGCAAAATCCGGGAACATAACACCGATATGACGGAAACTAGGGCGGCAAGAGTGGAACAAAACACCAGGCATAAGGCCGAGCCTTCCACCCTTTACCAAGTATATAGATGCATTAATTAAATAAGATATATAGTGATATCCCAACAAGTAAACATATTCCAACAAGGAACGACCTCCATGTTCCAACAAGGAACAAACTTCAATCTTCACCTGCAACTAATAACGCTATAAGAGGGGCCGAGCAAAGCGGTAACATAGCCAAACAACGGTTTGCTAGGACAAGGTGGGTTAGAGGCTTGGCTTAACAATATGGGAGGCATGATAAGCAAGTGGTAGGTATCGCATCATAGGCATAGCAAAAGAGCGAGCAACTAGCAAGCAAAGATAGAAGTGATTTCGAGGGTATGGTCATCTTGCCTGAAATCCCGCAAGGAAGAAGAACGAGTCCATGAAGAAGAAAAATGGACGTAGTCGAACGGATCCTCACAACACGACGTTATCGGAACCAACCCGAAGAAGCAACACCGGAAAGAAGCAAACGACATAGTAAAAAACCACCACAAAGACATGGCATGATGCACAAACAAGTATGATGCATGTCCGGTTTAATGAAGCATGACATGGCAAAGTGCACAAACAATCCTACAAATTAAGTGGAGCTCAATATGCATCGGGATGCATATTGACAAAACACCACATCAATTATTTAGTTCTCTCTCATTTATGTACCCCAACAAAATTAAATGCTGATAACATGGCAAGAGGTGAAGCGTGATGAAACTACCTACTCTATGCAAGTTTAAATGAGGCTGGAACAATAACCAACAAGTCCGGAAACTCCTCATGAGCATGCTTTGGTTATGGTACTGTTCTGCCCTAAACACAATTTTAGAGTTGTTTAACATGCAAGAAGAGTGCACCATGTTAAAATAGACATTTTTCTACCCCATTTACATATAAAAATTATTTAATTCGGAGTTACGGTTATTTAGTTATGAATTAAATCATTTTAACATGGCATAGGAGCAAATTTAAACAAATAGCATTTTTAATATTTCCAACATAGATGAAAGTTGGATATTATTAATCTACACAGAATTCCAAGCAAGTTTCATATATAAATCATTTTAATCCGATGCACGGTTAGTGAGTTATTAAATGCATGATCTAGGGGGACTAATCTGCAAAACTGGCAATCTCTGGATAAATCATCAAATCGCAGATCTGGGAAAAAGTTGGCTATGGGCCGAAACTGCACATGGATCCATAGGGCAAACAGGAGAGGGGGCGGCTCACCCATGGGCTCGGCCCAGGAAGGAGGGGGAGGCAGGCCGACGCGGGGGCGGCGCGCTAGGACGGACTCGGGCGCTGGGCCTGGGAGGCCAAGGCGGCCGACGCGCTGGAGCTGGCCTGGTGCGGAGGCTGGGCTGGGCCCACGAGGCGCAGGGCGTCCTCCTCCTCGATCCCGCCTGGATCGAGGGAGGCTGGGGGGCGGCGGCGGCGCCAGGAAACTCCGGCGAGGGTGCAGCAACGGCGGGGGCCGGAGAGTGATGGGGAACGCCGGGGACGGCGCGGGGGCTGCCGGATCTGGCCGGAGGTGGCCGGATCCGGGCGATGCCGACGTGGAGATGGCGGATGCGGTGGCTGGCGATGGCGGACGCGGCGACCGGCGATGGAGGCAGCGAGGCGGCGAGAGGAGGCGGGCGGTGGTGCTGGGCGGCGATGGTCGTCGGCGGGGAGGCGCTAGGCGACGGGCGAAGAGGCGGCTGGCGATGGAATTCTGCGGTGGTGGCGGGGAGCCTCGGGCCTGGGGGGCGGATCTGGGCTGCTCCGGGCCCCGACGAAGTGGGGCGGCGCGGGCGCTGACATGGCGCGCTGCGGTTGGTCGAGCGGAGCGGTGGAGCTGAGGTGGCGGGCTCCTATTGGTGGGAGTGAGGTGGCCGGCGAGATGGACACGTCCGGCGCGGCGTGGACGCGTCCGGCGGCGCGAGGGGAGGAGAAGCTAGGGTTTCATCCGCGAATTGATCCGAAATTTCGGGGAGGGGTGCTCTTTTATAGGTAGAGGGAGCTAGGAGAGTCCAAATGAGGTGCGGTTTTCGGCCACGCGATCGTGATCGAACGACCGAGATGATGGAGCAGAGTTAGGTGGGTTTTGGGCCAAATTGGAGAGGTGTTGGGCTGCAACACACACGAGGCCTTCTCGATCCCTCGGTTAACCGTTGGAGTATCAAACGAAGTCCAAATGGTACGAAACTTGACAGGCGGTCTACCGGTAGTAAACCAAGGCCGCTTGGCAAGTCTCGGTCCAATCCGGAAATGTTTAATCCCCCCACACAAAAGAAAGCTCGAAATGACCACCGGAGGAGAACGAAGCGCCGGAATGCAAAACGGACAACGGGGAAAAATTCTCGGATGCATGAGACGAACACGTATGCAAATGAAATGCGCATGATGACATGATATGTAATGCATGACACGCAAGCAATGACAAGGCAACAACAGCGAATAACTGAACGGCACCTGGCACATCGGTCTCGGGGCGTTACAAATCATCACGTGAGATGGAGTAATTTTCAAGGGTGAACATCACTATGTTGATCATATCTACTATATGATTCACATTCGACCTTCCGGTCTCATTGTTCCGAGGCTATATCTGCATATGCTAGGCTCGTCAAGTTTAACCCGAGTATTCTGCACGTGCAAAACTGGCTTGCACCCGTTGTATGTGAACGTAGAGCTTATCACACCCGATCATCACGTGGTCTCCCGGCACGACAAACTGTAGCAATGGTGCATACTCAGGGAGAACACTTATACCTTCAAATTTCGTGAGGGGTCATCTTATAATGCTACCACCGTACTAAGAAAAATAAGATGCATAAAAGATAAACATCACATGCAATCAAAATATGTGACATGATATGGCCATCATCATCTTGTGCCTTTGATATCCATCTCCAAAGCACCGTCATGATCTCCATCGTCACCGGCTTGAAACCTTGATCTCAATCATAGCATCATTTTCATCTCGCCAACTATTGCTACTACGACTATCGCTACCGCTTAGGAATAAAGTAAAGCAATTACATGGCGATTGCATTTCATTCAATAAAGCAACAACCATAAAGCTCCTGCCAGTTGCCGATAAATTTTACAAAACATGATCATCTCATACAACAATTTATATCTCATCACGTCTTGACCATATCACATCATAACATGCCCTGCAAAAACAAGTTAGACATCCTCGACTTTGTTGTTGCAAGTTTTATGTGGCTGCTACGGGCTTCTAGCAAGAACCGTTCTTACCTACGCATCAAAACCACAAAGATTTTTCATCAAGTGTGTTGTTTTAACCTTCAACAAGGATCGGCCGTAGTCAAACTCGATTCAACTAAAGTTGGAGAAACAAACACCCGCAAGCCACATGTGTGCGAAGCACGTCGGTAGAACCAGTCTCATGAACGCGGTCATGTAATGTCGGTCTTGGCCACTTCATTCAACAATACCGCCGAATTAAAGTAAGACGTTGGTGGTAAGCAGTATGACTATTATCGCCCACAACTCTTTGTGTTCTACTCGTGCATATCATCTACGCATAAACCTGGCTCGGATGCCACTGTTGGGAAACGTAGCATGAAATTTCAAAAAAATTCCAACGATCACGCAATATCTATCTAGGAGATGCATAGCAACAAGAGGGGGAGAGTGTTTCCACGTAGCCTTGTAGACCGAAAGCGGAAGCGTTAGGTTAACGCGGTTGATGTAGTCGAATGTCTTCACGATCCAACCGATCCAAGTACCGAATGTATGGCACCTCCGTGTTAAGCACACATTCAGCTCAATGACGTCCCTCGAACTCTTGATCCAATAGATGGTCGAGGGAGAGTTCCGTCAGCATGACGGCGTGGTGACGGTGATGGTGATGTGAGCCGCGCAGGGCTTCGCCTAAGCACTACGACACTATGAACGGAGGAGTAAACTATGGAGGGGGCATCACACACGGCTAAGAGAACTATTGGTGTGCCTTTGGGGTGCCCCCTGTTCACGTATACAAAGGAGGGGGGAGAGAGGCGGGCAGCCAGCAGGGGCGCGCCATGGGGAGAGTCCTACTTGGACTCCTAGTCCAAGTAGCATTCGCCCCCCTCCTTTCCTTTCTTCCATCGGAGGGAATAGGAAGGAGAGGGAAAGGGAAGGGAGGCGCTGCCCCCTCCTCCTTGTCCTATTCGGACTCCCTAGGAGGGGGGTGCACGGCCACCCCCTGTGGGCTTCCCTCTCTTTCCCTCAGGCCCATCTTGGCCCAACACTTCCCCAAGGGGTTCCGGTAACCCCTCGGTACTCCGGTAAAATAGCCGAATCATTCGGAACCATTCCGCTGTCCAAATATAACCTTCCAATATATGAATCTTTACCTCTCGACCATTTCGAGACTCCTCGTCATGTTCGTGATCTCATCCGGGATTCCAAACAAACTTTGGTCACCAAAACACATAACTCATAATACAAATCGTCAACGAACGTTAAGCGTGCGGACCCTATGGGTTCAAGAACTATGTGGACATGACCGAGACACATCTCCGGTCAATAACCAATAGCGGAACCTGGATGCTCATATTGGCTCCTACATATTCTATGAAGATCTTTATCGGTCAAACCGCATAACAACATACGTCATTCCCTTTGTCATTGGTATGTTACTTGCCCGAGATTCGATCATCGATATCATCATACCTAGTTCAATATCGTTACCGGCAAGTCTCTTTACTCGTTCCGTAATGCATCATCCCTCAACTAACTCATTAGTCACATTGTGTAACGCCCCAGATACAACTTTCCATATTCGTTACTCCGACTCTTGCCTTTTCCGGAGATGTGTTGTGAGTTTCCCTTCATGGTTGGGTTTTGTCTTTGCTTTGTATTTTGTCCATGTCATGCATCTCATATCATGTCATCATGTGCATCGTTTTTGTGTGCATGTTCGTCTCATGCATCCGAGCATTTCCCCGTTGTCCGTTTTGCAATCCGACACTCCTACGTCCTCCGGCGCCCTCTTTTGTCTCTTTTCGTGAGCGGGTGTTAAACTTTCTCAGAATGGACCGAGATTTGCCAAGCGGCCTTGGTACACCACCGATAGACCGCCTGTTAAGTTTCATGCCATTTGGAGTTCGTTTGATACTCCAATGGTTAACCGGGGAACCGTAAAGGCCTCTTGTGTGTTGAAGCCCAACACACCTCCAAAACGGCCCAACAACCCATCCAAACCCCTTCAATCCTCTCGGCCGTTCGATCACTATCGCGTGGCCGTAAACCGCACCTCATTTGGACTCTCCTAGCTCCCCCTACCTATATATATGTGCTCCTCCTGGATTTTTCGCGCAGTCTAACCCTAGCCATCTCCCTCCTCGCGCCGCCGGACATGTCCATCCCGCGTTGGACGCGTCCGCCACCGCCGCCACCTCGCTCCGGCCAATTGAAGCCGCCACGTTGCCTCCTCCGCCGCCCGAGCCAACCAGGCGCCGCCACCTCACCACGCCTCTCTCTCCTCCCACCGCAAGGCCTGCGGGACCCGGATCGGGCCCGCGCGAGCCCGACCACGCCGCCGCCTGGCCCCCGCCTGCCCTGTCAACCAGCGCCCTGCCTCCTCGCTGGCGTTCGCCATCCGCGCCCATCACCGGCGCCTCGCCGGAGCTCCGCCGCCAAGCGCCTCGCCCCCATGCGCCTCCCCGCGCCGCCGCCATCGCCTCACCGCGCTACGCCCGCACCACCACACAGCTCCCCGCTGCCTTCGCTCGCCGGCGACCCTGCGCCGCCCCGCCTCCGAGCTCTGCCGCAGTGCCGCCCGGCCTCGTTGTCGCCGGATCCGCGAGCCCCATGCCCGGATCCACCCGTTTCTGCTCGCGGCCGGCCCTCCCCTCGCCGGAGCACCGCCAGGATCCCTCCGGCTGCCGTCCTCTTCCTCCCTGGCAAGTTCTCCGGCGAACCTCGTAATCCATGCCGGGTCAACCCCAGATCCGGAGGGTGAGATTTTTCCTAAGTCATTTTCTGCTATTTTTTAAGCCATGTTCAACATGCCATAACTCCTCATCCGTAGATCTGTTTTGCATGCATGATATATCAAAATGTTCATTAGGTTGTGCTCTTCATTTTGTTCCATTGTAACATGCTGGTTTGAGTCCATCTTGATGCCCAAGTGTCTGATGCAAGAGTGCTATAAAATGTTAGTTCCTGTTACTTAGCAGATTATGAGCATTTGTCATTTTTGCTACATTTATTGTGTGCTGCATATGGGCATGAGCTCTACATGTGTTTTGGGCTATGCCATGCCACCTTTATAGGGGTGTATGCCATGTATTTTTGTGATCAATGTGGTGACTAGCAAAAGCATGCAAAGTAGCTCTCGTGATATTGCTGATTTCAGGGACTTCAAATTTCACCAAGTCTTTGCTCTGCTGTTATTTTTATGCCATGTATTCATGATGCTACAGAGTGATCCATGCTTCTTTTGAGTATGTTCAGTAAGGATGATTTTGACATATGGTCATGCTCTATCCATCCATGCCCATGTTTGCATTTATGGAGTGCCCTAGCATGACTCAATCTTGCTCTACTTTTGCTATAAAATGTTCCTGGCAGATTGTTTACGTGTTAATCAATTTTGCCAAGGTTGTTGTAGTTGATCGATGCATGCTATGAGATTGTTCTTGCCATGGTTAGCTTCATGATCATGTCTTATTGCTGGTAGTACGCTTATCTTGTCATGCAATGCCTTGTGTTGAGTGAATCGAGCTCGCAAAGAGGCCTTCATAATTCTGTTTTGCCATGTCCAGTTTTCTGCTAAGTCTGAATCTGTTAACAAAACTTGCTACGTTTACATGGGTGCCATCATATTTTCTGTGCCCTTTTGGCTTATGGTAAGTAAGGGACTTTTGTTATATGCTTTGAGTAGATCCATGCCATGACTTGTATTGCTATGTTATGTTCCTGTATCAGGTTGATATCTTGCTCTAAACATTGCTTCCTGATGTTAATTCCTGACATGTTAGTATTTTCACCAAGTCTGTGATGCTGTTATCTTTTGCACTTTTGCCATGCTTGTTTGAACCTGCTCTTGTGTGATTTAGCCGTAGCTTAGTGTTCATAAATTGCCCAGCATCTTGAGTAGATCACTGCCATGTGCTTTTTTGTTATGTTGGAGTGCAGTAGCTTAGTTTCTTGTTGTATCCTAGATGGCATCGTGCTGTTAATCGCAGAATTGTGCCATTCTTGTTTTTCTTGCCATTTGCAAACCGTGCATCCGATTCCGGTGATCTTTATATCGATTTCGACCGAAATCAACTCATCTTTCCAGTGGCACGCTTGGTTTGACAAGTTGATGTCTTGTTAAACCTTTTCCTTCCAGAGAACGCATATGCATTGCATATCACATCCCGCATATCATGCCATGTTTTGCATCATGTTGCTTGCGCATTGCATCGTGGTTGATTGTTGTTTCCTTTGCTTGTGTTCTTGCTTTGGGTAGAGCCGGGAGATGATTACGTGATCGAGGAACCCATTGAGTACGTTTACGAGGATCAAGCTTACGTCAAATCGGAGAACTTTGCAGGCAAGATGACCATACCCTCGAAACCATTTCTATCTTTTCTTGCTAGTTGTTCCCTCTATTGCTATGCGGTGATACCTACCACTTGATTTATCATGCCTCCCGTATTGCCATGACAAGCCTCTAACCCACCTTGTCCTAGCAAACTATTGTTTGGCTATGTTACCGCTTTGCTGAGCCCCTCTTATAGCGTTGTTAGTTGCTGGTGAAGATGGAGTTTGTTCCATGTTGGAACATGGAGATTGTTGGGATATCATTATTATATATTGTTAACTTTAATGCATCTATATACTTGGTAAAGGGTGGAAGGCTCAGCCTTATGCCTGGTGTTTTGTTCCACTCTTGCCGCCCTAGTTTCCGTCATACCGGTGTTATGTTCCTTGATTTTGCATTCCTTATGCGGTTGGGTGTTATGGGAACCCCTTGACAGTTCGCCTTGAATAAAACTCCTCCAGCAAGGCCCAACCTTGGTATTAGCATTTGCCACCTCAGCCTTTTTCCCTTGGGTTCTGCAGACTCAAGGGCCATCTTTATTTTAAACCCTCGGGCCATTGCTTATCTAAGTGTTGGTCCAACCTGAGCGATGTCTGGCTCCCCCTGGGCAACCAGGGTCTATGCCAACCTGACGTATGGCCCATCCGGTGTGTCCTAAGAACGAGATACGTGAGACTCCTATCGGGATTTTTCGGCACATCGGGCGGCTTTGCTGGTCTTGTTTTACCATTGTTGAAATGTCTTGTATCCGGGATTCCGAGTCTGATCGGGTCTTCCTGGGAGAGGGAATATCCTTCGTTGACCGTGAGAGCTTGTGATGGGCTAAGTTGGGACACCCTTGCAGGGTTTTGAACTTTCGAAAGTCGTGCCCGCGGTTATGGGCAGATGGGAATTTGTTAATATCCGGTTGTAAAGAACTTGACACTTAACTTAATTAAAATGAATCAACCGTGTGTGTAGCCGTGATGGTCTCTTTTCGGCGGAGTCCGGGAAGAGAACACTGTCTCGTGTTATGCTTGAACGTAAGTAGTTTCAGGATCACTTCTTGATCTTTAGAGCTTCTTGACCATGATTTGCTTCTCTTCTCGCTCTCATTTGCGTAAGTTAGACACCATATATGTTAGTGCTTGTTGCAGCTCCACCTCACTACCTTTTCCTACCCATAAGCTTAAATAGTCTTGATCGCGAGGGTGTGAGATTGCTGAGTCCCCGTGACTCACAGACTACTTCCAAAACCAGATGCAGGTGCCGATGATGCCAGTGCAGGGGACGCAACCGAACTCAAGTGGGAGTTCGACGAGGATTAGGGATGTTACTATGTTTCCTTTCCGCACGATCAGTAGTGGAGCCCAGTTGGGGCAATCGGGATCTATGCATTAGGGGTTGTCTTTCTTTATTTGGTTCCGTAGTCGGACCTTGATTGTATTCTGGATGATGTAATGCTATATTTATGTATTGTGTGAAGTGGCGATTGTAAGCCAACTCTTTATCCCTTTCTTATTTAGTACATGGGATGTGTAAAGTTACCCCTCTTGCGACATGCCTACCATGCGGTTATGCCTCTAAGTCGTGCTCCAACACGTGGGAGATATAGCCGCATTGTGGGTGTTACACATTGCTTGCAAGGCTTATAGTGGTGTGCATTACTGAGAGGGCCCAGAGATACCTCTCCGATACACGAAGTGACAAATCCTAATATTGATCTATGCCAACTCAACAAACACCTTCGGAGACACCTGTAGAGCATCTTTATAATCACCCAGTTATGTTGCGACGTTTGATAGCACACAGAGTGTTCCTCCGGTATTTGGGAGTTGCATAATCTCATAGTCAGAGGAATATGTATAAGTCATGAAGAAAGAAATAGCAATAAAACTAAACGATCATAATGCTAAGCTAACGGATGGGTCTTGTCCATCATATCATTCTCTAATGATGTGATCCCGTTCATCAAATGACAACACATGTCTATGGTTAGGAAACTTAACCATCTTTGATTAACGAGCTAGTCAAGTAGAGGCATACTAGGGACACTCTGTTTTGTCTATGTATTCACACCTGTACTAAGTTTCCGGTTAATACAATTCTAGCATGAATAATAAACATTTATCATGATATAAGGAAATATAAATAACAACTTTATTATTGCCTCTAGGGCATATTTCCTTCAGTCTCCCACTTGCACTAGAGTCAATAATCTAGATTACATAGTAATGACTCTAACATCCATGGATTCTTGGTGTTGATCATGTTTTGCTCGTGGAAGAGGCTGAGTCAACAAGTCTGCAACATTCAGATCCGTATGTATCTTGCAAATCTCTATGTCTCCCACCTTGACTTGATCGGGGATGGAATTTAAGCATCTCTTGATGTGTTTGGTTCTCTTGTGAAATCTGGATTCCTTCGCGGTCGTCCTCGGCGATGGCTCATACCCAGTGCCAGTGCGTCCTGACCAGGTTGCCTTCTCATTCTCTCCCATGCACCGCCGGCTAGGGAGGGCCTCTGACCCCTTCTCCCTCGCCATCGTAGTGTGGGCAGATCCAGCCTCCCGCCGCCCACCTAGCAACATCTCGGCGACCCTCAGGTATAACTTCCTTCGAAACTGGCCTTGCTCTACTTCCCCAGCTCCTGACATCGCTGCATTTGTAGCTTTTACTATTTCTCAGGCCCCCTCATAGATAGGATCGATCGGCTGTTCACAAGCCACCTAAAATTTTACTGTTAAGAGGTAAAACTAGTTCATGCACTCGAATCTTGTACTAATTGGTTCAAACAAGGAATAAAGGGGGTGGGGTGGGGGAAGATTTGTTACCTGAATCTAGGACTTGGTCGAAAGAGGAAATAATGGGGGCGAAAAGTAGCAGAGACTGGCTATCCAACTGGTCTCTTGGTCTAATAGGGAAATAAAGGGAAACATAGTACAAACTCAATACAAACCCGATCTATTGGTTGAAAAAGGAAAGAAAGTGGGGACTGGGGAACATGTCAACAGAGTATGTTCAACACTAGATTTGCTAGCCTCACATAGTATAAGGTGGCCATACCGAACAAAAATGGGACCGACCCAGATATCTTGTTCTCATGTTTGTTGCCCCGAGCCCCTCTTATTTAATGCCACAGGTAAAATGTAGCACTCGCACTGTTAAAAGTAAGGACGCGTTAAACCAATGTTGTTTTCAATGTAATGCCTCCAGTAATATGAATCAATGGCACTATTTTTCATGTCCTCCTAAATTTCCCATTAAGATATTTTGCTTCTTTTCGTTAGAAATGCAACTGCCCTGGTCCGCCTACACTCCCATGCCCAAATACCAACTCTGTAGCAGTGGTTAATGTAATGTTGCTGGTAAAATGAAGCAATGGCACCATTAAAGTAATGTCGTATTTAACAGTTGTCATAGTTAATCCTAATGCTCACATTAATATCTAGCAATGCTGCTGCTTTATAAATTGCTATTGTCCTTGTAGGATTTCCATTCAGATAAGGAACATTCTTCTTTTCATTTGATGTATGTTTCATCACTTGTTAGTCACCCTACTTTCCACCTTTTTGTGCCAGCAGAGATACACATTTCACGCTTGATCTTAGTTGAACTGCACAAATGATATCCAAATTATAGTTGAACATTTGACGAGCTTCACAACCAACCTTGATGTTGCTCATTTTTATTGCAACTAATGAAGAAGAAGCTCTGTGGGTTTCGTTTTCTGATGGAAATGGAACCGGGGCTGGAGCCCTTTTCTTAAAAAAATGAAGAAGAAGCTGCTAGCTCATGGGACATTCCTTTATTTTAGGTGAACTGCACCAAAAGGTCCCATGAATTGAATCATCCATGTTGGTGACAGGTGTCATCCCTTCTATGATGGCGTTGACTGTAGATATGGTTCCCATCACGAGGTATGTTCCTTTTTGGTCCGATCGTTCGCCAAAGATTCTGCATGTTGAGTCTGCTCTTGTGCTACTATTTTAGCATTGCCATGATAAAGCAGTAATGTTATTATTTTACACCTTAATCTAGTGGCACTATTAAATTGAGGCAATGTTTTGGCACCGCTAGTGCCACTGATTTTTTTTATATATTGAAAGAGGGGGTTTCCTCCGGTTTCATTAAAGAAACCCAACCATAGAGAACCATTGTCCAACAACATCTCAATGTAAATGGGCAGTTATGCAACTACTACTAGAACAGACTAAGTACTAGCAGGAGACAAGTTCGCCACATAAGCTAGGAAGGTAGGGGGACGCAACAGCGGCTCGATCAAGTTTGGATTACAACCCAAATGCTACCACAGAAACATCAGGCGAGAAGATAGGGACTGAAAGAGCCAGCTTCAACATCCCAGTCTAAGCACCCCCGGCCTCCATCCTTGCAATGCACAGTACACCTCGTTTGCCACCTGCTCGACCCTAGTGTCACTGATAAAAGAAGTAATAATACAGTTAAAATTGAGGGAGTGTCCTCTCTATAATTTCATTTCTAATGTAGATAAAGAAAGTGCTCCTCTTTGTTAGTATATGTTTCATCAACTAGTCCCATTGTTAATGTTTAAGCGTTTCTGCAAACTGGGGTGCTTAATTTTAGTTGATCTGCACAAAACTAGAGATTGGAATGTCTCAAGGACCGTCCTTGTACTACCGCCGTACACTAATGTTCATCACTGGCAGAAGGTGTATCGAGGAGACTTGGGTCAATTTCCAGTATGAGGCCTACCGTATGAGGCGTCGCAGGGCCCATCTCGCCCTCGCAGAATGGCATACTATGATACTATCGCAATATTTTCTTCTATTTATTAGTGCATGTTTCGTCAACTAGTGCCACTATAATGTAATCACGCTTTTTCATTATCTGTGCAAATAGGTTTATTTAGCTACATTTTGGTGGAACTGCACAAATGTACAGATTGAACCGACATATATGAAGAGTGCGAGGTGTGCCAAGTAAAAATTACCGACACCAACCATGCTCCATGCACGCATTGGCATCCACCACCACCAGTGGAATGTATGGAGCTCTCTGTGGATGGATCTTTCTCGGTAGCAAATCCTCTAACCAAATACTAGTGTCTTATATTGGCAGTTTTCTAGGGAGTACTCTTTTCTAAAAGAAGCACCAATCTACTTTTATTTATTTGTACAAAGTGTCACAACTTTGACCCAAAGGTCCAGAGCTATTTTAGGGTGATTGGCGTAGTACTCGGACACTTATTGTAAGCATGACTTTCATTAGCCGTGACACTGATTGTAAGCATGATCAGATGGAAGATTAGGTTAGTGTGAAGCTTATCTTAAAACCTACCGCCACCGTTGAAACAAGGCGAGCGTCAAGGGAACCGTGGAGAATGGCAGGGAAGCAACGTCGCACCATCCGGCCTCCTCTTGCGGTGGGAGAATGAATACTCCTGTGGCTCCGGCTGGCTCTGCACCGTCACGAACGGCACACCGTGCTCGATCAATTCATTATCCTCTGGATGCTCGACCTTCGACCTGTATGCCCACCACCTCCGCCTGACTTTTGCCTCGAGTGAATCTGTCTGCTCCATCACCCACAGGAGATACTAGATGAACTCGAAGGATTGTGGCGTGACTGCCGCCGAGGAGTACATCGCCACCCTCATCGCCGCTGTCTCGCTCTTTCGCATACATTGCCACATGGCCCTCACCATCCTCGAAATCTCCCACTCATTGTCAAACCAAGTAAGGATCTCCTTCAACCTGGCTAACTTTGACTGGTCGCCACCGACGATCTGCCCGATTCGCTGATATATCCTCTCCATAGATGTCCCTCTGAGAGGTCCGGTGCTAGCTTTGGAAGATGGGACGAGAGACGGTGATCTTGCAATAGAGAAGAGGGAGAGGCGAGACGGTGCTTTTGCAATGTAGAAGATGGAGAGGAGAGGGGTGGTTTTGCAATGGAGAAGAGGGAGAGGCGAGACAGTGGTTTTGGAATGGAGATGATGGAGAGGAGAGGAGGTGGTTTTACAATGGAGAAGAGGGAGAGGAGCATGCGGCAGCGATTTAGAATTGGACGAGAGGGTCGGCGCGTTGTGAATGGATCAAAATCAATTTACCCTTCAATTAAGAAAGTGACCCCACATTAACTAGTCTCCCTTTTATTCTGGGTCATAATTGACCATGGTTTTCACAAATAAAATATATATTATACGTTGCAAAAATAATATAATTTGAAAGTACATTGAGATACGAACCAAACGATATAATATTTGGTGACATGCATTCACATTTTGCTTGTCAGATACAGTACATGGTCAAACTTTGACCCATACAAAAAACAAAAAAATACTTCCAAGACCAGCGCTGCTCCCCTCTTAAACCACCGCCGCTCCTCTCCTGTTCCAATCTAAATCCAGCGCCGCTCCTCTCCACTTCCATATCAAAACCACCTCCCCTCCTCTCTTGTTCCGATCCAAAACCAGCGTCGCTCCTCTCCCGTTCTAATCCAAAACCAGTGCCGCTTGATAACCCACAAGTATAGGGGATCGCAACAGCTTTCGAGGGTAAAGTATTCAACCCAAATTTATTGATTCGACACAAGGGGAGACAAAGAATATTCTCAAGTATTAGCAGCTGAGTTATCAATTCAACCACACCTGGAAACTTAGTATCTGCAGCAAAGTGTTTAGTAGCAAAGTAATATGATAGTGGTGGTAGCAGCAACAAAAGTAAAGACAGCAAAAGTAATGTTTTTGGTATTTTGTAGTGATTGTAACAGTAGCAACGGAAAAGTAAATAAGCGTAAACTAGTATATGGAAAACTCGTAGGCACCGGATCAGTGATGGATAATTATGCGGGATGTGGTTCATCATGTAACAGTCATAACATAGGGTGACAGAGAACTAGCTCCAATTCGTCAATGTAATGTAGGCATGTATTCCGTATATAGTCATACGTGCTTATGGAAAATAACTTGCATGACATCTTTTGTCCTACCCTCCCATGGCAGCGGGGTCCTATTGGAAAGTAAGGGATATTAAGGCCTCCTTTTAATAGAGAACCAGAACAAAGCATTAGCACATAGTGAATACATGAACTCCTCAAACTATGGTCATCACCGGGAGTGGTCCCGATTATTGTCACTTCGGGGTTGCCGGATCATAAAACATAGCAGGTGACTATAGACTTGCAAGATAGGATCGAGAACTCACATATATTCATGAAAACATAATAGGTTCAGATCTGAAATCATGGCACTCGGGCCATAGTAACAAGCATTAAGCATAGCAAAGTCATGGCAACATCAATCTCAGGACATAGTGGATACTAGGGATCAAACCCTAACAAAACTAACTCGATTCGATGATAAATCTCATCCAACCCATCACCGTCCGGCAAGCCGATGATGGAATTACTCACGCATGGCGGTGAGCATCATGAAATTGGTGATGGAGGATGGTTGATGATGACGACGGCAACGAATCCCCCTCTCCAGAGCCCCGAACGGACTCCAGATCAGCCCTCCCGAGAGGTTTTAGGGCTTGGCGGCGGCTCCGTATCGTAAAACGCGATGATTTCTTCTCTCTGATTTTTTCTCTCCGAAAGCAAATATATAGAGTTGGAGTTGGCGTCGAAGGGTCAACAGGGGGCCCACGAGGTAGGGGCGTGCGCCCTAGGGGGGGCGCCCCCCACCCTCATGAGAAGGGTGTGGTCCCCCTGGTCTTCATATTTGGCGAGGATTTTTTATTATTTTTTCTAAGACCTCCCGTGGAGTTTCAGGTCATTTCGAGAATATTTGTTTTCTGCACATAAAACAACATCATGGTAATTCTGCTGAAAACAGCGTCAGTCCGGTTTAGTTCCATTCAAATTATATAAGTTAGGGTCCAAAACAAGGGCAAAAGTATTTGGAAAAGTAGATACGACGGAGACGTATCAACTCCCCCAAGCTTAAACCCTTGCTTGTCCTCAAGCAATTCAGTTGACAAACTAAAAGAAAGAAAGAAAGAAAGGAAAACTTTTACAAACTCTGTTTTCTCTTGTTGTTGTAACTATGTCAAGCCAGCATTCAAGTTTTCAGCATAGATCATAACTAACCACATTTGCAATAATTCTCAGGTCTCACAATTACTCATATCAATAGCATAATCAACTAGCAAGTCATAATAATAAATCTCAGATGACAACACTTTCTCAAAACAATCATAATATGATATAACAAGATGGTATCTCGCTAGCCCTTTCTGAGACCGCAAAACATAAATGCAGAGCACCTTTAAAGATCAAGGACTGACTAGACATTGTAAGTCATGGTAAAAGAGATCCAATCATAGTCACACCCAATATAAATTAGCAGTGATGAATGCAAATGACGGCTGTGCTCTCCAGCTAGTGCTTTTTAATAAGAGGGTGATGACTCAGCATAAAAGTAAATGGATAGGCCCTTCGCAGAGGGATGCAGGGATTTGTAGAGGTGCCAGAGCTCGGTTTTGAAATAGAGATAAATTGTATTTGAGCGGTATACTTTCATTGTCAACGTAACAACTAAGAGATGGCGATATCTTCCATGCTAAACACATTATAGGGGGTTCCCAAACAGAATGGTAAAGTTTATACTCCCCCTCCACCAACAAGCATCAATCCATGGCTTGCTCGAAACAACGAGTGCCTCCAACATACATCAGGTCCCAGGGGGAGTTTTGTTTGCAATTAATTTTGATTTAGTTTGCATAAAGCATGGGACTGGACATCCCGGTGACTAGCCATTTTCTCGTGAGTGAGGAGCGGAGTCCACTCCTCTTGAGAATAACCCGCCTAACACGGAAGATAAGGACAGCCTTTGTTGATACATGAGCTATTCGAGCATACAAAACAAAATATTTATTTGAAGGTTTATAGTTTGGCACATACAAATTTACTTGGAACGACAGGTAGATACCGCATATAGGAAGGTATAGTGGACTCATCTAGAATAACATTGGGGTTTAAGGGATTGGATGCACAAGTAGTATTCCCGCTTAGTACAGGTGAAGGCTAGCAAAAGACTGGGAAGCGACCAACTAGAGATCGACAACAGCCATGTACATGCATTAAAATTAATAAACATTGGATGCAAGCATGAGTAGGATATAATCCACCATGAACATAAATATCGTGAAGGCTATGTTGATTTTGTTTCAACTACATGCGTGAACATGTGCCAAGTCAAGTCACTTAAATCATTCAAAAGAGGATACCACCCCATCATACCACATCATAATCATCTCAATAGCATGTTGGCATACAAGGTAAACCATTATAACTCATAGCTAATCAAGCATGGCACAAGCAACTATGATCTCTAATTGTCATTGCAAACATGTTTATTCATAGTAAGCTGAATCAAGAACGACGGGCTCATCATATTTACAAAAACAAAAGAGGTCGAGTTCATACCAGCTTTTCTCATCTTAGTCAGTCCATCATATATCATCATAATTGCCTTTCACTTGCACGGCCGAATGGTGTGAATAATAATAAGAGTGCACGTGCATTGGACTAAGCTGGAATCTGCGAGCATTCAATAAACAGGAGAAGAAAATGCAATATGGGCTCTGGGTTAAATCAACAATAATGCATATAAGAGCCACTTCAACAATTTAATTATGGTCTTCTCCTATTGACCCCTAAAGAAAAGAAATAAAACTATTTACATGGGAAAGCTCCCAACAAGCAAAAGAAGAACAGGAAATATTTTTGGGTTTTCTTTTTAATTATTACTACTACAATAGAAAAATAAACTACTACTAATTATTTTTGGTTTTTCTTAAGGTTTAACAAACATACAAGAAGAAAGCAGGAAAAGGAAAATAAACTAGCATGGATATTATAGTGAAAAAGTATGAGCACCGACATTTAGCAATGAGTGTGTGTGAACATAAATGTAATGTCAGTGAGAAATACGTACTCCCCCAAGCTTAGGCTTTTGGCCTAAGTTGGTCTATGGCCACGGCTGGCCTGGCGGATATCCATAATAATAGTTGTTGGGGTCGTACTGTGATGAAGAAGAAGACTCTGACTGCCACTGGCCGACAGTCATCTCTGGATCCCAAGAATAAACAGATTGTCGTGGAGGCTCATCTTGTGGTTCCTGTTCTGGCTCCTCGACTGGTGCAGGGTTCTGGTAGGCATGAATAGCCGTCAATGGAACAAGGTACGTGCCTACAGTCAAATCAAACAAAGGAGCCGGCAAGGTAATAGTCTCAGGATGATGTTTATTAAAGAACAATTGATATCTAAGCTCCTCTGCCCTATTTTTAACAATAAAATCATGTGCCACCATACTTTTATGATCTAGATAAACACGGGGTAACACTTTTTCTTCCTTCTCAGCATGCCTAATAGGTATGTTAAAATGTGCTGCTAGGCGTGTGGCATAAATGCCTCCAAAGATGGGGCCCTTAGTACGGTTCATATTTAACCATCTAGCAATAATACCGCCCAAACTAAAAGTGTTATCACTATATAAACCTTGGAGCAAAATAATTAAGTCAGGGATACTAAGGTTTCCCGAATTTCCGCATCCAATTAAACAACGACTAGCAAATAATGCAAAGTAATGCAAAACAGGAAAATGTATGCTAGTGATTCGTGCATCGGAAACCTTCCTGGTTTCTCCTACAGTGATATTATCAATAAACCCAGCCACATCATCATGATGTGGTTCTTCTGTCTTGCCCTCAAAAGGGACTAAACAAATCCGACAGAAATCATAAAGTGATATCTCCTTATGCTCATCATATAAATGAAATTCCACCGTAGGTGGTGAGTTCCGAGGATGAAAATAAAAGTTTTGCACAAAGGTATTTGTGAGTAAGAGATACTGATCGCATTGGTCGTGGAGGAAAGCGGTGAGGCCTGCATTGTGAGCCAATTCATGAAAATCTTCATAGATACCGGCTGCTCTCAAGAAATCTTCAGAAGGCCATTCACACGCCCGAATCTCCACGATGCGTGGCAAATTATACTTAGGCTTCGGTGCCTTTTCCTTTGAGCTTTGGCTTGATGAGCCCCTCAATAGTCTCATCATTTTTCTGAAACAATCTGAAATTTTTAGTAACTTCAAACAAAAATGAACCAACTTCAATAATATTGATAGCAACTACTCCTACAAGTGCCTAGAGCCTATATCAAGCATTAGAACTACTTGGAACCATAAAAATTTGACATGGAAGCTCAAGAACATGGTCACCTATGCAGCACAAATTTGCAAAGAATAAGGCACTAGAACAAAAACTAATTGGACCATTGGAGGAGTCACATACCAAGGAACAATCTCCCCAAGCAGTTTTGCGAGAGGTGCTTTGAGCAAGGAGATCGAAAATCATAGCAAAAGTGGCTGGAACTCGTGCTTGAGTTGGTTTTTCGGGTTTGTGTGAGATAGAGGAAGAAGATGGGTGCTGGGATAAGTGGAGGAGGGACACCGTGGGCCCACGAGGCAGGGGGCGCGCCATATAGGGGGGGGGCGCCCACCACCCTCGTGGCCAGGTGGCAGCTCCTCCCGCGGTAATTTTTGCACAGTAAATCCTCAAATATTCCCGAAAAAATCATATTAAATTAGCATGGCATTCTGATGACTTTTATTTTCGGGATATTTTTATATTGCACGGATAAGTTAGGAAACAGACAGAAAAAAATACTATTTTTACTTTATTTAATATAAATAACAGAAAATATAAAGGGGGTACAGAAGTTTGTGCTTCTAGTTTCATCCATCTCATGCTCATCAAAAAGAATCCACTAACAAGGTTGATCAAGTCTTGTTAACAAACTCATTCTGATAATCATGAAACCGGAGAAATTTCGAATAACACTAAGTTACCTCAATGTGGATATGCACGTCCCCTATAATAAGAATATCATATTTCTTCTTGAAAGTAGGGAGAGGAAATTCAAAACCTCCAAATATAATCGATGGAATTTTCCCAATAGAGTTGATACTATGAACTTGAGGTCGTTTCCTTGGAAAGTGTACCATATGCTCATTACCATTAACATGAAAAAGTAACATTGCCTTTATTGCAATCAATAACAGCCCCTGCAGTATTAAGAAAAGGTCTTCCAAGAATAATAGACATACTATCATCCTCGGGAATATCAAGAATAACAAAGTCCGTTAAAATAGTAACATTTGCAACCACAATAGGCACATCCTCACAGATACCGACAGGTATAGCAGTTGATTTATCAACTATTTGCAAAGATATTTCAGTAGGTGTCAGTTTATTCAAGTCAAGTCTATGATATAAAGAGAGAGGCATAACACTAACACCGGCTCCAAGATCACATAAAGCAGTTTTAATATAATTTCTTTTGATGGAGCAAGGTATAGTAGGTACTCCAGGGTCTCCAAGTTTCTTTGGTATTCCACCCTTAAAAGTATAATTAGCAAGCATGGTGGAAATCTCAGCTTCCGGTATCTTTCTTTTATTAGTAATAATATCTATCATATATTTAGCATAAGGATTTGTTTTGAGCACATCAGTTAATCTCATACGCAAAAAGATAGGCCTAATCATTTCAGCAAAGCGCTCAAAATCCTCATCATCCTTTTTCTTGGATGGTTTCGGAGGAAAAGGCATGGGTTTCTGAACCCAAGGTTCCCTTTCTTTACCATTTTTCCTAGCAACACTGTTTCTTTTATCATAACGTTGATTGTTTGATTGTGGGTTATCAAGATCAACAACAGGTTCAGTTTCTACATCATTGTCATTACTAGGTTGAGCATCATCATTAATATTTTTACTAGGTTCACGTTCATTACCAGATTGTGTTTCATCATCAGACATAGATATATCATTTGGATTATCAGGTGGTTCAGCAATAGGTTCACTAGAAGTTTGCACAGTTCTATCATTTTTCTTCTTCTTCTTTTTAGAAGAACTAGGAACATCAATATTATTTCTTTGAGAATCTTGCTCCATTCTCTTAGGGTGGCCTTCAGGATACAAAGGTTCCTGAGTCATTCTACCAGTTCTAGTAGCCACTCTAACAGCATAATCATTTTTCTTACTGTTCATTTCATCAAGCACTTCTTTTTGAGCCTTAAGTACTTGTTCTACTTGAGTGGTAACCATAGAAGCATGTTTGCTAACAAGTTTAAGTTCACCTTTAATATCAGCCATATAATTACCCAAGCGTCTAATCATATAAGCATTTTCTTTTAATTGTCTACCAAAATAAGCATTGAAGTCGTCTTGCTTAAACATAAAGTTATCAAACTCATCCAAGCACTGACTAGCAATTTTAGTAGGACGGACTTCAGCTTTATCATATCTATAGAGAGAATTTACCTTTACTACCTGTGTCGCGGTATCGGGATCAGGAGGTTCTTCAGTAAATAAATAATTGAGATCATATGTTTCTTCACTAGGCGGTATATTAAGACCATGTATTTCTTCAATAGGAGGTTAATTCTTAACATCTTCGGCTTTAATACCTTTTTCTTTCATAGATTTCTTTGCCTCTTGCATATCTCCGGGACTGAGAAATAGAATAACTCTCTTCTTTGGAGTTGGTTTAGGAATAGGCTCAGTAATTGGAGCAGGAGATGGCTCAGGAGGTGCCCAATCATTTTCATTTGTCAACATATTATTCAGTAGAATTTCAGCTTCATACAGTGTTCTTTCCCTGAAAAGAGAACCAGCACAACTATCGAGGTAATCTCTGGAAGCATCGGCTAGTCCATTATATTGCAGGTTTCTTAAGAGGATGATCAGGCAAAGCACTAAGTAACTTGAGAAGCCTCCCCCAAGCTTGTGGGAGACTCTCTTCTTTAATTTGCACAAAGTTGTATATTTCCCTCAAAGCAGCTTGTTTCTTATGAGCAGGGAAATATTTAGCAGAGAAGTAATAAATCATATCCTGGGGACTACGCACACAACCAGGTTCAAGAGAATTAAATCATATCTTAGCATCGCCCTTTAATGAGAACAGAAATATTTTGAGTAAATAGAGGTAACGTGATCTCTCATTATTAGTGAATAGGGCAGCTATATCATTTAACTTAGTAAGATGTGCCACAACAGTTTTAGATTCATAGCCATAATATGGATCAGATTCAACCACAGTAATTATATCAGGATCAACAGAGAATTCATAATCCTTATCGGGAACACATATAGGTGAAGTAGCAAAAGCAGGGTCGGGTTTCATTTTATCTCTAAGTGATTCTTTGTTCCATTTAATTAATAACCTCTTAAGCTCATATCTATCTCTGCAAGCTAAAATAGCTAAAGAAGCATCCCTATCAAAAAGATAACCTTTAGGAATAACAGGCATATTTTCATCATCACTATCATCATCATATTCAGATTCAATAATTTCTCTTTCTCTAGCCCTAGCAATTTGTTCATCAAGAAATTCACTAAGGGGCACAGTAGTATCAGGCATAGAAGCAGTTTCATCATAAGTATCATGCATAGAAGAAGTGGCATCATCAATAACATGCGACATATTAGAACGAATAGCAGAAGCAGGTGCAGGTGTCGCAAACTTACTCATAACAGAAGGTGAATCAAGTGCAGAGCTAGATGGTAGTTCCTCACCTCCCCTCGTAGTTGAGGGATAGATCTTGGATTTTGGATCTCTCAAGTTCTTCATAGTGTCCAGCAGATATAAATCCCAAGTGACTCAAAGAATAGAGCTATGCTCCCCAGCAACGGCGCCAGAAAAAAGGTCTTGATAACCCACAAGTATAGGGGATCGCAACAGCTTTCGAGGGTAAAGTATTCAACCCAAATTTATTGATTCGACACAAGGGGAGCCAAAGAATATTCTCAAGTATTAGCAGCTGAGTTGTCAATTCAACCACACCTGGAAACTTAGTATCTGCAGCAAAGTGTTTAGTAGAAAAGTAATATGATAGTGGTGTAGCAGCAAAAAAAGTAAAGACAGCAAAAGTAATGTTTTTCGTATTTTGTAGTGATTGTAATAGTAGCAACGGAAAAGTAAATAAGCGTAAACTAGTATATGGAAAACTCGTAGGCACCGGATCAGTGATGGATAATTATGTCGGATGCGGTTCATCATGTAACAGTCATACCATAGGGTTACACAGAACTAGCTCCAATTCGTCAATGTAATGTAGGCATGTATTCCGTATATAGTCATACGTGCTTATGGAAAAGAACTTGCATGACATGTTTTGTCCTACCCTCTCGTGGCAGCGGGGTCCTATTGGAAACTAAGGGATATTAAAGCCTCCTTTTAATAGAGAACCGGAACAAAGCATTAGCACATAGTGAATACATGAACTCCTCAAACTATGGTCATCATCGGGAGTGGTCCCGATTATTGTCACTTCGGGGGTGCCAGATCATAACACATAGTAGGTGACTATAGACTTGCAAGATAGGATCAATAACTCACATATATTCATGAAAACATAATAGGTTCAGATCTGAAATCATGGCACTCAAGCCCTAGTGACAAGCATTAAGCATAGCAAAGTCATAGCAACATCAATCTCAGAACATAGTGGATACTAGGGATCAAACCCTAACAAAACTAACTCGATTACATGATCAATCTCATCCAACCCATCACCGTCCAGCAAGCCTACGATGGAATTACTCACGCACGGTGGTGAGCATCATGAAATTGGTGATGGAGGATGGTTGATGATGACGACGACGACGAATCCCCCTCTCCGGAGCCCCGAACGAACTCCAGATCAGCTCTCTCTTGAGGTTTTAGGGCTTGGCGGCGGCTCCGTATCGTAAAACGCGATGATTTCTTCTCTCTGATTTTTTCTCTCCGAAAGCAAATACATAGAGTTGGAGTTGGCGTCGGAGGGACAACAGGGGGCCCACGAGGTAGGGGACGCGCCCTAGGGGGGCGCCCCCACCCTCGTGAGAAGGGTGTGGGCCCCCTGGTCTTCACAATTGGCGAGGATTTTTTATTATTTTTTCTAAGACCTCCCGTGGAGTTTCAGGTCATTCCGAGAATATTTGTTTTCTGCACATAAAACAACATCATGGTAATTCTGCTGAAAACAGCGTCAGTTCGGGTTAGTTCCATTCAAATCATACAAGTTAGAGTCCAAAACAAGGGCAAAAGTGTTTGGAAAAGTAGATACGACGGAGACGTATCACCGCTCCTCTCCTCTTCCATTCAAACACCACCGCCGGCGAGTGGATGTATTGTGGTGAAGTAGATCGATGGAGGAGTACAACCGATGTGTGAGGATCGCGGACGACGAACCTGTGAAGCTTGCTAGGATGTTGAAGATATAGTCTTGGTTTAACAACAAGGACCAACTAGCAGCGACAGCGACATCCATGGCCAAATATTTGCAACAGAGCGAAAAGGCGGCGATACACCCAAAGGGAGTCACACCGGAGTACATAGAGCTGCTCCTCTGGGCCATGGAGCAAACAGATTAACCGAATCCGACCGTGAGGAAGCGATGGTGGGAGTATCGATCCCAGATGGAGCATCCACCAGAGATTGAAGGATCGAGCATCTACAGGGTGCCGTTTGTGAGGGTGCCATGCCAGAGTGAGCCGGTGGAATCTTCGTCGAACGAACCCAACTGCAAGAGGAGAAAAGCAGTTGGCCTGATGACACTTCCCCGCCATCCTCTCCCTGGCTGTTCACATCGTCTCATGGGGCGGCTGTCTGCTGCCGAGGAATAGGAGGGGACTGCCCCCCTAGCCCAGTCATCGGGCATGTTGTGAATTGTTAGGAGGAGCTTAGGGTTGTCAGTATTTGCAGGTTGTGAATTGTGTTTTCTGTTGTGTATTTTGAGAGTGCTTTCAGATATGAATGTCTTTTGTATTTCAGATTTGCAGTATTGAGCATATGAAGTACTATATGAATTCTAGAGATGTATTTTTAGCACTTAAAAATGTAGTTTCATAGGAGTATAAAAGTGCAGACAACATGATTCTCAGAGAAGAAACTGCAAGTTTCAGTTTCAGAGGCAGAGCATTTATATTAACACGCCCTTTTCAAACAGGGATAACATCATGTTAGAAGTTTTATTCATGGTCGAAAATGGAACTACCAGCCAGTTAACATCATGCTGATCAACATTCATGCATAGCACATCTTCATATGATGCACAGTCAAAAAGATATGCTATTTTCAAAATGCCCGCACAATGTCGAGTGTGTGAAAAACAGAGAAAACGAGGGACGAAGTTTTGGCGAGTGTTGGACATGGTGTGCGTAGATGACAATGGGGACCCACATGTCAATAATAGCAGAGGCAAAAAAATTGGAGATATTTTCCCTGCATCAGGTGGAATCGAACCCGGGCGAAACAGCGGGAGGGTAGTGCCGCCTGGCCATTGGGCTAGTTCAGTAGTTTTGGTAGAAATAAGGCACTGCCTCCGATGGTTCGTTCTTGTCCTGCGCCTTTGTGTGCTTGCCACGGCGCCGCTGTCTGTCGTTGTGAACATGCTAAACGAACGAGAGGAATCTGGAGAGAACTGTACGTGGAGAGGTGGACAGTCGGGACCCACCAGGTCTATGGCCGTACGCAAGCAAGTGCGTCATTGAGAAAAATACTTCCTCTTAATGCTATACTGACGTTGGGACCCACGGGTTTGTCAACATAGTTACATTTTTTGAGGTACTTCAATATAGTTACTAAAGGAGATAAATTTACAATGAAGCCGAGGAGCTGGCAGGTATCATTTATTATCAGTGTGCCAGCAAGTATCAACTGGGTTGTGGGCTGCCCCGTCTAGGCTTTCTTTGGTAACATGCGCAGCCCACGACATGCCGGTTTGTATTTTCTTGAGGGATGTCATGTATCGACCGACCTATGGACCTCCCATCCAAGGTTTTATTTTTCCTGAAACATCGGCAGCCCAACTTATATTTTTTTTGAAGAAAACGCAGAGGTCTGTTCTATTTTTCTATATAAGAATAGGAACACCAGGTCCAACTTATGTTTCCCTTCTAACTATATTATATATTTAAATTATCTTACATGTTATTATATATTATTATTATTGTCATCATATATTTAACAGATACTTACATATATAAGAAAAAACAATATCCCACATCTTATTAACTTATAAAAATAATTTCTTAACAATAAAATCCTGGGTTTTTTACATTAAGGCAATGAAAAGCTTGGTAAGATTTAAGGACCAATGTAATAATAAATCACTTATTATTTAAATATATTTATAATAAAATGCTCAGCCCCTGTTTATTTTTTGATAAATTGCTGCACCCAGCCCAACATTATAATTAGAACTAGCCCAGCAAAATCGTGTATTTCGAGAAAGTGCAAGTGGCCTATAATTTTTTAGGAAAAAAATAAATGGGCCGCATGGATGCGACATTATTTTTTCAGCCAGCCCAACAAATCCGTGTATTTATAGAAATTGTAAATGGGTTGTAGTTTTAAAAAAATGGGCCGCATGGACGCTACATTATTTGTTCACCCAGCCCAACAATTGGACTGTAATTCTCGAAAAAAAAGATCAAATGGACTATAAATTCTGAAAAATGGGTTGAATATGTGCCACATTTTTGGAGTCTGAAATGTGGGCCAATAGGTCGAAGCCACCACAAGTCGTTGTCAACTTAGTCAACAAATGATTCTGACATCGTTAGCCATTGGAGTTACATCCAACAACCAGCATCCATCTTCAATCTCTTGTCTTCTTCCTCCAGCACCGCCAGGACCAGCTGCTCCCGCCTCCTGCTGCTAGCAGCTCGGCTTAGCACGCTTCACTGTGAAGCACTACCCCACCGCCGGCAAGGCCATCCCTACACCCCTCCACACCTCATGTTCTTCTCCACTGACTGCCGAACCATGCCGCACCAGAACCAGTTAACCCTCGTACACTTTTTTGTCTGCAACTCCACTCCCGTGTATTCCCATCTTCGGCTCGTTGCTGTCCGGGGCCTCGCCCTTGTCCACCACCTTGGATGCGCTCGGCGTGGCGTGGTTAATACAAAAAAATGAATACTCCCCCTGCTAGCTGGGACCCACCATAGTGCGAGGCTAACTTGTGGGCCTACTAAGTTGACGGGGATGGAGGGATTTGTCAACATAGTCAATATGAACGATTCTAGCTCCAGTGACCATACGATCTCCATCCAACGGCCGTAGTGCTTCTCCAACCTCTGGTCTTCTTGCTCTAGCAGCCCAAACCAGCGCCGGTCATGGCGCATGCTCCTGCCTCCCGTGGCCAGCTGTGTTGCCGCGGAGGCCTCACCGCCCCCTACTACTCCCAACGCTGGCCAGACCATCCCTCTACTCACCCACACCCCCTGTTATTCTGCGGCGACGGTAGCCTCACACTGCAGCTGAACCAGTGAACCCTCGTACTCCTCTTTGCGTGGGCATCCACTGCCGTGTCTTCCCCGGCTCCGTGTCGTCCCCTTCCTAGGCCCCCCATCATCCACCAACTTGGTGCTCTCAGCGCAGTGTGGTCAAGGAACGACTTCCATCGGAAGAGTACTATACATGGAGAGGCTGACAGCTGGGTCCATGGCCGCAGTAAGGAAGTGCCTCCTTATTATGCATAAAATAATGATTCCTCCACCTGACAGCAGGGACCGACCGGACGGGCCACCGTATTTCGCAAAAAAAACATTTCCCTCCTGACTGCTGGGACCCACCAGCTACATCTTCGCACGCAAGGAAGTGCCTCCTTATCCTCCCTGACAGTCGGGACCCACCTGGTCGAAGTGTACGTAGCATTGTCATTCTGGTTGCGAACTTGTACGTACATACTGGTCGATCGGTCTGTCTGCAGGCTGCAGCAATGAACCATGGCCGAGTAAGGAAGGGCATGTGTCATAGTGGAGGCGTGCATGTAGCATGTCACGTAGTCCCTTAATATCATGTACACGTACGTACAGCCAGGGTGCAAGAAAGTAAATATGGACACATACGTACATACGGACGGGGTCTCGAATGCCTACTCGCGCATACGTACGGCCAGGCTTGTGTACATGGCTGGGTCGGAATGGAGAAACTGCGTTGGCGTGTTCATCGGGAGGCAACGGAACGCGTGTTGTTCATCGGGAGCCAACCGGCTTGGACGGAATAGCCGGTCGAAACGAGGCCTGGCGTATGATGACCCACAAGTATAGGGGATCAATTTTAACGCTTTTCGATAAGTAAGAGTGTCGAACCCAACGAGGGGCAGAAGGAAATGACAAGTTGTTTTTAGCAAGGTAATGTCTGCAAGTGCTGAAATTGTAAGTAGCAGAGTAGTTTGATAGCAAGATAATTTGTAACAAGCAAGTAACGATAATAGTAGCAAAAGTGTAGAAAGGTAGCCCAATCCTTTTGAGACTAAGGACAGGCCAAAATGGTCTCTTATAATAAGCAAAGCATTCTTGAGGGTACACGGGAATTTCATCTAGTCACTTTCATCATGTTGGTTCGATTTGTGTTTTCTACTTTGATAATTTGACCGGTGCTTACGTGTTGTTCTTACTTGAACAAACCTCCTACTAATGATTAACCCTCTCGCAAGGATCCACAACTACGAGAAAAGTATTAAGAATAAATTCTAACCATAGCATTAAACTTTTGGATCCAATCGGTCCCTTACGGAATAGCGCATAAACTGGGGTTTAAGCTTCTGTCACTCTCGCAACCCATCATATAATTGCTACTCCACAATGCTTTCCCTTAGGCCCAAATATGGTGAAGTGTCATGCAGTCGATGTTCACATGACACCACTAAGGGAATCACAACATAAATACTATCAAAATATCGAACACATATCAATTTCACATGATTTCTTGCAACATGATTTCTCTCGTGACCTCAAGAACAAAAGTAACTACTCACAAGTGATGCACATGCTCAAGATCAAAGGGGTATTAAATAGCATAATGGATCTGAACATATAATCTTCCACCAAATAAACCATATATGTAATCAACACTACTAGTCACCCACAAGCACCAATCTATAGTTCCGATAACTAAGATTGAACACAAGAGATGAACTAGGGTTTGAGATGAGATGGTGCTGTTGAAGATGTGGATGGAGATAGCCCTCCCCAAGATGGGAGAGTTGTTGGTGATGATGATGACGATGATTTCCCCCTCCAGGAGGGAAGTTCCCCCGGCAGAATCGCTCCGCCAGAGGGCAAAAGTGCTCCTACCCAAGTTCCGCCTCGAGACGGTAGCGCTCCATCCCGAAACTCCTGTCCTTATTTTTTCTAGGTCAAAATGACTTATATACCAGAAGATGGGCATCGGAGGTGGGCCTGCGTGAGCATAACCCACCAGGGCGCGCCTGGGCTCCCTGGGACGCCTAGGTGGGTTGTGCCCACTTGGTGGGCCTCCTCTGGTACTTATTTGCTACAATATTCATCATATATTCCATAAAAATTCTTCGTGAAGTTTCAACTTGTTTGGAGTTGTGCAGAATAGGTAGCCTGATGTAGCTTTTCCAGGTCTAGATTTGCAGCTGCTGGAATTCTCCCTCTTTGTGTGTACCTTGCAAATTATGAGAGAAAAGGCATTAGAATTACTCAAAAAGCATTATTATGCATAAAACATCATAAATAACAGTAGGGAAACATGATGCAAAATGGACGTATCAACTCCCCCAAGCTTAAACTTCGCTTGTCCTCAAGCGAAAACCAAAATCAAAAAACCTGTCCACATGCTTAGAGAGAGAGAGAGGTGTCGATAAAAAAACAAAATAAGGACATAGAAGCATCAAGTTTAATATTATAACATCAACAAAGTTAAACATATGTCGGTGCAACAAACCCTGGGTCTGTTGACCAACTATGCACAGGCACAAGATTAAGATTGAAGCACCAGCTTAAGCCAGGGATTGAAGAACCAAGAAATTTGAAGAACCAACATGCAGCTCAGAGAGACCAAGATTGAGCCTAAGGGGCATGATATCGACAAGAGAAGGGCCTCCCTTACCAGGTAGGCAAGCCCGGCAAGGGGCGAGGCCACCACCAGAAGCAAGCAACCAAGACTCCTCGGCAGAGCCTGCCGGGGCTCGAAGGGGCAGAACCACCCCACCAACCACTCAAGCACGACTCACGTCATCAATCAGTGCGGTGTCAAGCTGCAAGAGTATTAAGTGGCAGCCATTTCCTATAGAGAAGCCTACATATGACACCCGTCCTGCGACGTGTCAAGAGAGCAGGTGCGGATCTGGCGAGACAGCCCGGGAGGCCTTTCCGGGTGACCAGTGATGTGACACTCAGTGGTGCATTTAATGCACCCTGTCAGCCCACAGAGTTAGGTATGATAGCACTGTGCCTTATCATATCAATGGATAATGACCACTTTTCCACTTTGGTGACCCCTTAATCTATAAAAGGAGGCCCAGGGCACTCGTAGGGGGGTTAGGAGGTTGGAAAGTTGACAACCCCAAGCCACCACATGCATGTAGTCGCTGCGCCCACGAGGCAAACCTTGTCGGGCAATTGTACTACGCGTTACCGCATTCATTCTTCCATCAGTCCACTAAAGCAGGAGTAGGGTCTTATGCCTCGCGGCGGCCCGAACCTGGGTAAGTCGCTTGTGTGCTCTCTTCCGCGCTGCCGTACGCTGGTCTGCTCTTTGTGCAACGCATTGTCCCCCTGTCGAACCAACAAGGGGCCACCAGGTCCCACAGGTGGTCGCGGAAATCCCGCGACATCTTTGGCGCGCTAGGTAGGGGAGCGCTTGCGTGAACCTGAAATCGTACGCCGCGCGTCATCCTCATCGCCATCTTCATCCTCGATAGCGCCATCGACCATGGCACCCAAGAAGAAATGTGGCACCTCAACCCATCCATCCACCTCGAAGGCTCCTCTGCCTGCGGCCTCTAATGCCGCGGGGGACACGGGAGCGCGCGAGGACGTGGACGCTGTTGGGGGCATGGTTGGAGCAGGTGGCCTAGTTACCACCTCCCCCGCGTCCTACATGGTGGCCGGAGCTACCAGAGGAGAAACATCAACAGCGTCTCGACGGTCAAGCTCTGCAAGGTGTGGGCAAGGGTGTCACTCCTTCCGCGCCCCCCTCCTCTCGCCGACGAGCACAGTTGCAGCAATGATGCTTGGTCCGGGGCGAGCCATTGCCCTTCGGTCGCCCCCATCACGGGAGCGGCCGCGGCGCATGCGCCTCCTCCCAGATGAGCCAACCAATCTGTTGCGCCCAGTGGAGCCGCTGATCTTTGAGCACCACCGCCACGTGACCCCACTGCCCCGGTGGTCGTGCCAGAGCAACGTGGGCGGGGAGACGCCGCCGCCGCTGGCACCATCCGGAGCCAGGCGACAGTGCGGTCAACGTCATCGACATCCATGCCAAGCACAGCCTCGGAAGCCATGGCGCGGGCTCAGCTATTGCTGAGGTTCCTGCCAGTGGCCCAGCAGATGGATGAGTGGCGTGCCACCATCCAAAGACTGCTTGGTTTTGCAGAAGCTGGGGGATCACGATGAGCTTGACGACTACAACCTGACCGAGTGACAGCTACTGCCCGCCGCCGCTGCTGGCACCATCCGGAGCCAGCGACGGTGCGGTCAACGTCATCGACATTTATGCGAAGCACGACCACGGAAGCCATGGCGCGAGCTCAGCTATTGCTGAGGTTCCCGCCAGCAGCCGAGCAGATGGATGAGTGGCGTGCCACCATGCAAAGCCTGCTCGGTTTCGCTGAAGCTCGGGGCTCACGACGAGCGTGCCCACTACAACCTCCCCAAGCAAAAGCCACCGCCCACGCCACTAGCCGTAGGAAGGGGGCCGTCCCCACGGTCCAGTCCTCGCCATGGCAGCCAGCAAGGGCGCAGCAGAATCAAGACCCCAACAATGTCTCGATGGCCTGTTCTGACCCTCGAGCATGTCCAGGCCAACGTCGAACCCTGGAAGGCAGGCAGCGGGCAGACGCGTGCGTCGTTGCCGAACGGCGCCGCAGTGACCCCGCCAGACCGACGGGTGCGATGGCCTCAACGTCGACGAGCATGCACTCGGTGTTGGCGGGTGCCTACCCTTCGAGGTCGGATGCCCTACCTTTACACGAGAGCTGCGGCAAGTCTGTTGGCCGTCTGTTCGCACGTTCAAGGCCAAGATACCTGAGAAGTACGACGGGAGGTTGAACCCGGTAGAGTTTCTGAGCATCTACACCATCATTGTTCAGGCTGCTGGGGGAAGAGATGATAAGGTGTTCGCCAACTACTTCCCTTTGGCCCTCAAGTCCAATGTGAGGTCTTGGCTGATGCACCTGTCGGAGAACTCCATTTCATCATGGACAGACCTGTGCCACGAGTTCATCGGTGCCTTCACCGGTGTCCACCAAGAGCCCGGTAGGCCCAGCGACCTGCAGCTTCTCCAGCAGAAGTAAGGAGAAACCATTTGTAATTATTTGCAGAGGTTCAGTAAATTTCATAGAAATATTCCAAGTATCCATCCAGCAACTATTATAGCAGCTTTCCAGTTCAATCTGCGCAACTGCCGCATTCGTTCCAAAATGAACATGCGGTTGCCCAAGACTGTGAAAGAACTATATACACTGGTGGATAAATGTGCCCGTATGGAAGAAGGAAGGAAATTGCCCGGAGAGGAAGATTGCATTAATGTTGATTTAGAGGATGAGAATGAATGAACCAGTTAGAGGAATGGCAAGAAGTGCCGTAAGAAGCCAAGAGATAAGGCAATGATGACTGTAGAAGGTTGGGGCACACCTAATATCGGCAAGAAGGCCAAGGCTGAGGCCCCCGGCAAGAAAGCTGCTGCATGCATTGGCTACCGGGAGGCCACTGCCATGGAAAAAGTTGGGAAAGGTGATGGGCCGTACTGCAAGATCCACTGGACCAAAGGCCACAACCTTCAGGAGTGTTATCAGGTTGAGCAGATTGTCAAGAGACAGAGTGCAGAGTATGATAAGTGTGGTAAGGAAAAAGGTCAGAATGCTGCTGGCGGTAAGGCCCGAGGCGGTAAAGCAAATCGCCCCGGCAAACCCGTTCAGAACCAAGGAAACCCCGCCAGGGGCCAAGAGAAGGAAACCTGTGAGGATGCCAGTGACGGAGGGGATGAGAAGGAAACTAATGAGCAAGAATTATAGAAGGCCACTAATGCCCTATGCATTGATGGGGGTGCATCTTTGCACACCTCTCATCGCCAACTCAAGCAATGGGCACGAGAGGTCAATGTTGTGGAACCGGCGCCAGAGGCATGGAAGCCGTCAAGTGGTCCCGCACACCCATCATCTTTGACGAAGAGGATCACCCTGATCGCATCACTGTGGTAGGCTGTTTTCCGTTGTTGGTCTCCCAATGATTCGCAACCTCAAGGTCACAAAGATTCTAGTGGACGGCGGGGCCGGGTTGAATCTGATTTCCCCAATAGTTATCTGCAAGCTTCAGATAGGAGAAGAGGAGCTAGAGGCCACTAGCATGTTTCAAGGAGTTAACCCCGGCAAGAGTCATCCTAAGGGGAAGATTACGTTGATGGTGACGTTTGGGGAAGAGATGAACTTTCGAACTGAGAAGATTGTGTTTGATGTGGTTGATCTCCCCCTGCCGTACAATGGGATTCTTGGACGACCAGCCCTGGCCAAGTTCATGGAAGCATCCCACTATGCTTACAACACCCCGAAAATGCCTGGACCATTGGGAGTCCTCACTATCTCGTCAGATGATAAGGATGCAATTATCTGTGTGGATAAGATGTATCGAGATGCAGTCGCAGCAGAGGCTGCAGCAGCAGCGTTTCCCGCCAAGGAGAGCCAAGGAAGGAAGAGGGATTGTAGGTCCTCCGGCAAGGAGTCCGGGATGTGTGCCCCCTCCGAGTGCACGACACCCATTGACGACGTGCCAGAGTGTTCCGACAGCAAGAGATCCAAGTTTACTGCACTCCAAGAGAAGAAGGACCCGGCAAGGCTAGCTGGCGTTCATGGTACTTTCACTATCAGCGCCACCCTCGATGACAAATAGGAAAGCACGCTCGTTGCCTTCCTGCGAGTGAATATCGATGTGTTTGCTTGGCAACCATCTGATATCCCTGGTGTTCCTAGGGAGGCAATTGAGCACCACCTTGCTGTCTGCCCACATACCCGACCCATCAAGCAGAAAGTATGGAAGCAGGCCTTGGAGAGGCAGAAGTTCATTGCCGAAGAGATCAAGAAGTTAGAGGCAGCTAGTTTGGTCAGAGGAGTACTGCATCCTACATGGTTGGCAAACCCAGTAGTGGTCCGGAAGGCTAATGGGAAGTGGAGGCTCTGCATTGATTTCACAAACCTCAACAAAGCTTGCCTGAAGGACACATTTCCCTTGTCGCGCATCGACCAGATCATGGATTCTACTTTGGGATGTGATTTTCTCTCCTTCCTGGATGCATACTCGGGATATCATCAGATCTTCATGTCCAAGGAAGATGAAGAGAATACATCATTCATCACTCCATGTGGTACGTACTGCTTTTTCCGCATGTCATTCGGATTAAAGAGTGTCGGGTCCACTTTTGCAAGGGCTGTCCAGATGGGTTTTGAGCCACAATTGCACAGAAATATAGAAGCTTATATGGATGATATTGTGGTCAATACCATGGATAAGGCCACCCTTATCCAGGATTTGGAAGAGACATTTGCTAATCTACGCAAGATCAATCTGAAACTTAATCTGGAGAAATGTGTATTTGGTGTTCCCTTCGGCAAGCTACTTGGGTTCTTCATGTCCCATCGGGGGATCGAAGCCAACCCCGACAAGATCAAGTCCATTGAGCAGATCGAAGCGCCAAGGACAGTTAAGGATGTGAGGCGCTTGACGGGATGTGTTGCCGCGCTGAGCAGATTCATCTCCAAGTATGTTGAGCGTGCCCTGCCGTTCTTCGACGTTTTGAAGAAGGCGGGACCTATGAAGTGGGCCCTAGAAGAAGACGCATCTTTGCAAGAGTTAAAAGCCTACCCGACGTCCGGACCCACCTTTGTTGCACCCAAACCCCAAGAACCATTGTTACTATACTTGGCGGCAACCAACCAAGTGGTCAGTGCGGCTTTGGTAGCATATCGAGAGATGGATGAGGAACAAAGTGGCCAGATCGCGGTAGAGTTAGGAAGGGATCAGGACAGCAATGAACACAACAACAAGGACAACCCCAATGATGCGGCAAGGAAGAAAGTGGTGAAGTGCCCAGTATACTTCATCAGCTCCTTGTTGCAAGGGACTTGGTTGAGGTACTCTGGCATGCAAAAGTTGATCTTTGGTCTAATTATGGCCTCAAGGAAACTGCGCCACTACTTCCAAGCCCATGAGATCACGGTTGTCACTCGTTTCCCATTGCAAAGGATACTTTGAAACCCCGAGGCAACTGGTAGAGTAGTGGAATGGGCTTTGGAGTTATCCAGATTTGGTTTGAAGTTTGAGAGCACTTCAACTATTCAGAGCAGGGCATTGGCAGAGTTTATTGCGGAATGGATGCCAACCCCTGATGAGGAAAGGATAGAGATGGCTCTCCCCGGCAAGTAATCACCCCAAGAATGGATTATGTATTTTGATGGTGCTTTTTCCCTACAAGGTGCAGGGGCTGGCGTGCTTCTTGTTGCCCCCTCCGGGGAGCACTTGAAGTACGTCGTCCAGATGCACTTTGCTCGGGAAGAAGCCACCAACAATACAACAGAGAATGGCTCCTTGCCGGGCTTAGGATTGTAGCATAATTGGGAATCAAGAAGGTGATAGTTCGAGGAGATTCAGAGATCATGGTGAGACAAGTCAACAACGATTAGCAAAGCCCATTGATGGAAGCATACGTCGAGGAAGGAGATTGGAGGAGCACTTTGACGGGTTGCAAACAGAGCACGTACCCCGTGCGAAAAACAGCATAGCTGATCACCTATCAAAGTGTACTGCACAGAAGCTTCCTGTGGAACCAGAAACTTTTGTTCTCCATCTCTCTCAACCCTCCGTATCACCGGCCACAATGGCCCGGAAGAGGAGAAAGTTGGACTATGGTAAGCCTCTCCCGGCAGAGCCATCCGCTCCCAGCAAAGACCCTACCGGAAGCAACTCCTCACAGCCTGCCGGACCACCCCTCCAGCCGGGCCTATGGACCCCGCGAACGAGGCTGGTGCCCCCGCAGCAGAGGAGGTGCCGCTAGTCCTTGTTGCTGAGCCCCAGGCTCCAACTTGGGCAAGGCACATTGTCCACTTCCTCCAAACTGGAGAACTCCCTGGCAATCAGGATGAAGCTAAAAGAGTAGCCCAGAGGGCCAGTATGTATCAATTTGTCGATGACACTCTGTATAGAAGGAGGCCCAACGGTGTAAAATTGAAGTGTGTTTGCCGGGAGGATGGAAAGGAACTGCCGGCTGAGATTCACAGAGGAATGTGCGGCTCACACATTGGATCAAGGGCATTAGTTGGGAAAGCATTCCAGCATGTATTCTATTGGCCCACAGCCCTCCAAGATGCAGTTGAGCTCGTCACGAAATATGAAGCCTGTCAGTTCCATTCCAAGAGAACACACCTGCCTGCCCAAGCCCTTCAGACAATCCATGTATCATGGCCATTTTTGGTCTGGAGGCTCGATATCCTCGGCCCCTTCCCCCAAGCAATCGGGGGCTTTGAATTCTTGTTCATTGCCATCAACAAGTTTACAAAGTGGCCAGAAGTGACTGTCGTGAGAAATGTGACTGCTCAGTCAGCTATCAAGTTCTTCAAAGAATTGATGTGTCGTTTCGGAGTTCCAGCAACGATCATCACTGACAACGGCACCCAGTTCACGAGCCACGCCTTCATGCAATATGTTCGCACCCTTGGATGCAAAATCTCACTTGCTTCTGTTGCACACCCCCCGGGCAATGGGAAAGCTGAGAGGGCAAACGCTGAAGTGCTTCGTGGACTCAAGACAAGAACTTTCGATACGCTACAGAAGCACGGCAGGCGGTGGATTGAGGAGCTGCCGGTAGTTCTCTGGTCCCTCAGAACGACACCTAACCGAGCTACTGGACAGACTCCCTTCTCCCTAGTCTACGGGGCAGAAGCAGTTATCCCCATGGAACTCATTTACGTGTCCCCTCGAGTGCTTGCTTATGATGAAGTAGCACAAGATCAGCACAGGCGTGACGATGCTGTGCTACTTGAGGAGAACTGTCTCTGGGATGCTATGCGTGCTGCACGCTACCAGCAAGCCCTGCATCGCTATCATAGCCGCAAGGTTCACACCCGGTGTTTTGAGGAAGGTGACCTTGTCCTTAGGTGCGTTCAGTCCGCCAAGGGTACAAACAAGTTATCACCGAAGTGGGAAGGCCCTTACCGGGTGGTACGAGTCACCAGACCTGGCGCAGTCCGTCTGGAGACCGGGGATGGAACACAGTTGCAAAACTCATGGAATAGTGAGCATCTCCGTAAGTACTACCCGTAAGGTGCGAGGCTGCCGGGCACTGCCCGGCAGCCAACCTTTTGTACAGGCCTTGCCTCAGTTGCATGTAACCCCTTGTACAAAGCCGAGGCGATGACCCCGTGCAAGATAAAATAAAGAAGTGCTGTGGGGGGGGGGGGCGATCGAGATCGCATGCATGCACGAGCACACCACTGCATAAGTATTTCATGAGCATTTGCATATGCATATAGATAGGATTGCATCCTGCATTCATTATCATCTACATGGAGTTGCAGGTTCTTGCCGTGAACTTGACTCCGACAAGGGACGAGAAGATTGCACGGCACTGTGATCCCCGGCAACCCAAATAGATAAGTTTACCTCTTGTCCATTAGTGTTCTGTAAGCTATAACTTGTGCATAGAGAAACCTCGCCGCTCTCTTGAAACTAGGGTGCTCCCATCCTTGGCTCGAACGCTGCTTCGGCCTGGCTGGTCGTAGTGGCCCTTAGTGAAAAGGGAGTGGGCGAGGGGCTGGCACCTCAGTCTGTTCCCCAACAGACATGGTTCTACGGCAGACGAAAAGGGTGCCGGTAGGATATCCTGCCAGTGAAAACTCGTTTAATTACAGTAAAGAGGCACCCCGACTCTGCATGGACATATACATGCACGGGTTCCCAGCAAGGCTTATGTCTTTCATTGACATGCAGATACAAGTATAAGCATTACAGAACACAAACATGGATGAAAGGGATTACATTATTTGAATTAGAATTTGGCAAATGTCGGCTGATTTAAGATTGAAAAAAGATAAAAACCCAATAACCCCTCTTTTCCTTCCTCTGCTCCTCTTCCCAAGATACTAAAGCAAGAGGGAAAGGAGAATAAAATGACCATTTGGGAGGGGCGGCGATGAAGGGACTAGCGGAGCGGTCATCCGTCGTGGTCCGCAAGTGGCATGCCCCGAGGAGCTGCACAAGGTGACGAGCAAGGCCCGCCACCCTTCCGCAAAAAAATAAGAAAGAAAAAAGGGGGAAGGGATAGAGATGGTAGCGACATCACCCACAACAGGCATGCAACGCTACCATCGCCTCGGCAGGCCGGAGAGTGCCCCTCATCGACAACAACTCGAAGACCTCCGGGAGGGGCGATGCTAGGATTACCAATGATCTCCAGTCCCTCCTCCCGGGAGAGGCTCGAAGAGACCAAAAGACTCGCCACGCCAAGGACCAGGCTCACTCCCCAAGCATCAGCACCAGCGTAAGGAGACATATGCCTGAGCCAGGGGCCGGGGGCTGGCCCCAGGCTTCCTTCTCAATCATGAACAACAGAAATAGGAGATGAAGTGAGGACGACCACGAAGATGGATGACTCCACCCTCCTCCGCTCTCCCCTTTTATAGGCCAGACGGGGAAGGGCAGCCACTCCATCCATAGGTGGCCACCGCCCTCCTCCGCTGATTCATGACAGGAGGGCCCTTCCCAAGGTACTCTCCCGTGACACGTGCCTCTGTTACCTACCCCGTGCGATGCATGCTGCATACGTGGCTAAGGATAAGGGCGCGTTGTGGGAAGAGTAAATTGGCAGTTTCTACCCCATGCGTTAAATTCATCCACTGGCCATTACTGGAGCAAACCCACCACTATTGGCTTTATGTCGTGCGCGTGAAAACCAAAAACTGGCCTGGAATCAAGGCTGATGAAGCAGCAACGGAAAACTTATGGGGCCAACCTCTTCAGCAACCTTGCCTATGCACTGATTAGGCCCTACCCCGACGATCCTCAGCAGCGCATTCGGGGAAGGCCTGAGGGCTTCTGTCGGTGCAACAATCCCTGGGTCTGTTGACCAACTGTGCACACGCACAA
The DNA here is from genome assembly GCF_002162155.2 of Triticum dicoccoides. NCBI lineage: Eukaryota > Viridiplantae > Streptophyta > Magnoliopsida > Poales > Poaceae > Triticum > Triticum dicoccoides. The sequence goes on from NC_041392.1 coordinate 356,175,434, forward strand.
GATTAAGATTGAAGCACCAGCTTAAGTCAGAGATTGAAGAACCAAGAGATTTGAAGAACCAACATGCAGCTCAGAGGGACCAAGATTGAGCCTAAGGAACAATATATCGACAAGAGAAGGGCCTCCCTTGCCGGGCAGGCGAGCCCGGCAAGGGGCGAGGCCACCACCAGAAGCAAGCAACCAAGACTCCCCAACAGAGCCTGCCAAGGCTCGCGGGGGCAGAACCACCCCACCAACCACTCAAGCATGACTCACGTCATCAATCAGTGCAGTGTCAAGCCGCAAGATGATTAAGTGGCAGCCATTCTCCGCATGGCAGCCATTTCCTATAGAGAAGCCTACAGATGACACCCGTCCTACGACGTGTCAAGAGAGCAGGTGTGGAGCTGGCGAGACAGCCCGATAGGCCTTGCCGGGCGACCAGTGATGTGACACTTTGTGGTGCATTTAATGCACCCTGTAAGCCCATAGAGTTAGGTATGATAGCACTGTTCTCTATCATATCAATGGATAGTGACCACTTTGCCACTTTGGTGACCCCTTAATCTATAAAAGGAGGCCCAGGGCACTCGTAGGGGGGGTTAGGAAGTTGGAAAGTTGGCAACCCCAAGCCACCACACACATGTAGTCGCTGCGCCCATGAGGCAAACCTTGTCTGGCAAGTGTACTACGCGCCACCTCATTCATTCTTCCATCAATCCAAATAAGCAGGAGTAGGGTCTTATGCCTCGCGGCGGCCCGAACCTGGGTAAATCGCTTGTGTGCTCTCTGCCGCGCTACCGTACACTGGTATGCTCTTTATGCAACATGTCGTCCCCCTGCCGATCAACAAGGGGCCACGCGGTCCCATAGGTGGCCGCAGAAATCCTGCGACAACATAAGGCTCTTATCATAGAACTTTTATCATAGACTTCTCATGAATAAGTGGCAGTTCATCACACAATCGAAGTATAAAGCACAAACTCTATTAGAAACAAACAAACTATGTTCTCAGTCAACTTTGCAACTACAATTCATCATCTTTTCAGGAAGGGTCACGTGTCGGAGCCTTTAGGCAAGTCCACATACTCAACCATCATATAGTCTTCTATGATTGCTAATACTCACTGCATACCCATGAGCAAAATGTTTCAACCAGACACATAGAAAGATAGGGGCTTATAGTTTGGCCTCCCAACGTATTCACCTCAAGGGTGATGTAAACAACAACTCATGCTACCCATATTCAACTGGACATATGTGCCTAAATCTTTCCTCACCACATGATGCTTGCCAAAGGAGAAAAATAAAAAGGAATAGAGAGAAAAACTTTGACTCTTTGCATAAAAGTAAATACATAAAAGTAAAAGATAGGCCCTTCGCAGAGGGAAGCAGAGGTTGCCATGCGCTTATTTGTTTGTATGCTTAACCCCTTAGTGAAAGAGAACATCATGTTGTATCGCCCCTTGTGATGGCAACCTTTATTATGCAGTCTGTCGCTTTTATTCTTCACCATCACAAGTTTGTACAACACTCAATTTTCTCTTGCACTAAATGATCTCACATTTTTAGAGGCAATTTTTATTGCCTTTTTGCACCGATGACAACTTACTTGAGGGATCTTGCTCAATCCCTAGGTAGGTATGGTGGACTCTTGAAAATAAGATTTGGGTTTAAGGGTTTTTGGATGCACAAGTAGTATCTCTACTTAGTGCGGAGTTTTTGGCTAGCAAAGATAGGGGGCAAGCACCACATGTTGAAGGATCTATGACAATATAACTTCTATGTGAATATGAGCAAACATAAATCATGAAGTTGTCTCCACACGCCAGCGCCGCCGCCAGGCACCGCGCGCAGCCAACCAGGCGATGCCACGCGTCCCAGCCAGCCACCCCACCACCGCAGGCCCGCAAGCCCGAACGTGTCCTACCCTGAACCCGAATCTCCGATGCCTGAGCGCCCGTGCTCCGCTCGCCTGGCTCCCTCGCTCCTCGCTCCGCCAGACCCTGCCTCCGAGCACGCTGCCCTGTCGTCCGCGCTCGCTGGCGACGAGCGCTGCCCATCATCGGAGACCTCCAGCAGGCTAGTGCGCCCTCGCCTCCTTCCCTTCCCTGCTCTCTCCCGGTCTCTCAAATTCTCTTCTTATCTGTCCCGCAGGACGCCATGGCACCAACTGGACCCTGCCGATCTGCTTCGTTGTCGCCGGGAATGGAGCCTCCGCAGCGGGATCCGGCCGGATTCGTTCCTCTCCGGTCCTCCCCGCTGCCCTCACCTGCCGGAGTCGTCGCTGCCCTGCCGTTGAGTTCGCGCGCCGCCGTCCCTGTCTCCTTCTCTTGCGCTATTTACGAGGAGGATGAGCGCCTCGACCCCCTGCGTCGCTAGCACCGTTGGTCTGGCCTTGCCAGGCCCAGCGTCGCCAGCTGGCCCGTGGTGAGTAGCCCCCTGTCCTTTCCTCTGTTGGACTAGCCGGATGCGGCCCATATCGTTTTTTCCCTGCCTGCGATTTTAGTTTTTTTTTCTAGTAAAGTCAGTTTTGTAGAAAACCCCCTTTACTTGATGCATTTAATAACTCATCAACCGTGCACCGGATTAAAATGATCTCTATATGTAAAATGCTTAGAATTTTGTCTAGTTTCATAATATCCAACTTTCATCTATATTTAAAATGTTTAACTTGCTGTTTGTTTAAATTTGCTTAAATAACTTGCTAAAATGATTTAATTCATAACTAAATAACTGTAGCTCCATTTTAAATAAACTTTATATGTAAATGGGGTAGAAAAATGCCTAGTTTAACACGGGGCACTCATATTGCATGTTTAACAACTCTAAAATATGGTTTAGGGCAGAACATTACCAACTTTAAAATAATGCACATGAGGATTTTTTCGAACTTGTTGTTTGTTGTTCGGGCCTAATTTAAACTTGCCTAGATAGGTAGTTTTCATATGCTTCACCTCTTGCCATGTTTAACAACATTTAATATTGTTGAGTACATAATCGGGAGAGAACTAAATAATCGAATGTGGTGTTTCGTCAATATGCAACTCGTTGCATATTGAGCTCCACTTAACTTGTAGTATTGTTTGTGCACTTTGCCATGCCATGCCTTATTAAACAGGACATGCATCATACTTGGTTGTGCATCATGCCATGGTTTCGTTCCGGAGTTGTGCGGATTCGTTCGACTACGTTGGGTCGTCTACTTCATGGACTTGTTCTTCTTCCTTACGGGATCTCAGGCAAGATGACCATACCCTCGAAATCACTTCTATCTTTTCTTGCTAGTTGTCTGCTCTATCGTTATGTCGCGCTACCTACCACTTGTTATATAATGCCTCCCATATTGCCATGTCAAGCCTCGAACCCATCTTCCTAGCAAACCGTTGTTTGGCTATGTTACCGCTTTTGCTCAGCCCCTCTTATAGTGTTTCTAGTTGCAGGTGAAGTTGAAGTTTGTTCCATGTTTGGAACATGGTTATGTTGGGTTATCACAATATCTATTATTTTTTAATTAATGCATCTATATACTTGGTAAAGGGTGGAAGGCTCGGCCTTATGCCTGGTGTTTTGTTCCACTCTTGCCGCCCTAGTTTCCGTCATACCGGTGTTATGTTCCTTGATTTTGCGTTCCTTACGTGGTTGGGTGTAATGGGAACCCCTTGACAGTTCGCTTTGAATAAAACTCCTCTAGCAAGGCCCAACCTTGGTTTTACCATTTGCCTCACCACCACCTACTTTTCCCTTGGGATTTGCGCTCCC